>NC_133423.1:20322375-20630750 GCF_049350105.2 Macaca mulatta
CCTTGCTGGGAAATACCAGAAGCAGACATTGGTGGACTCAGGCTAAATCAAAGAAAAATACTTTACAAGTATCCATTAAAACTCCACTTAATTCTTTAGTGACTTTATTATTTCAGAAGTACTTTAATTTATTTCACTTAATGTTTATGTATTTAAATAAAGGTTTTCTCCTGTGCTTAGCACATGCCAGGGCCTGGATGCAGAGATAAAAGAAGTAGCTACTTTCCTCAGAGAGGGCCTAGTCTGGCATGGGATCTGCTTGTTTCTCCAATAAACTCTCCCATCATAATTCTTGAGGATTTTCATATGTGTGTGATCATCTTCCCCATATTCTGGTTTATGAATTCCTTCAAATTTCCATTCATCCATGCCATGACCATTACTTCAACTATTTTAAACAAATAATGAGAGCATCAGTTTTGTATTTGAGAAAGATCACTCAAGTTGAAGTAAAGATAACTGATTTCGAGGGAAATATTATTGAAGATAGGAGAATATTAGTAAATAGAATGTTCTCATCATTCAGGAGAGAATGAAAAGGACTTCACTGAAGGCCTAGCTGTAGTGTAGATAGGAGTGCTTCCATTTCCAAAAGCTTCAAGGGAGAGAATTCATCAGCATGATGACCAACGTCAGGCTTTCAAGATGAATTCAAGGTTTCTGGCTTAGATGACTGAGTGTCATTCACATAGACAAAGGATGAAAGGGAACTTAAGTGAGCTATCAAAGCTTATTTCAGAGAGGAAATTAAACTGTCAGATTGTGTGTAGTATTAAAAACAAAGTTTAGTTTCCACTTAAAGCAGAGGAATAAGCAAATATTAAGATAATAACATAGAGCGAGACAATTTAGAAGATAGACAAGGTACCTTTGTTTCTTAATAGGTACTCTTATTAGAACGATTTACTGTGTGCCAGTAGAAGGTTTACTGAGCCTTAAAGATTGATATACAATGTAATGCTAGCAAAATTCTCAAATCTGTCATTAATATCAGCTTAGTGACTTGATAACAATGTACCAAAGATTATTATAATTTAAAGCCTACCTTCTCTTATTTTATCTACTGTCTAGAAATGCAATTGCCTACTCTAAGATACAAAACAAACAAACAAACAAAAAAACTAAGAACAATTAAATTACATTTTATTTAGTGCCAGAGATGCCCGGAAACACAGTTAAAAGCAAACAGTTTCATTGTTTTAAAAATGTAAAAATTGAATGTACTTATTAACGTAGTCTTTTGGACTCTTTGCTTATAAGACAAAGAAATTAAAAATGTTTTAAAACCTAACTTACATGAACTCAGGTAAAATAAAATACTTACAATAATTAAGTGTACCCATAAGGTTCTCCCAACACATGAGATAAGTAGTAGATTCAGATAAAAATACTCAGAAAAGAAAATAGAGATCAATTAAATTATCTCAAAAATTAATTAAAAAATAAAAAGCTAAGAGTCCTCCTTACCTCTGCATCAAACAGAAGCTTAAAGTTATCTTTTTTCTTTAAAACCTTATAGAAGTATTTTGCAAGTTCCATATATCTGTTGATTTGTCCCTCAAAGCCAAGGGTTCCCTGTAATTTTAAAATAAATCAAATCAAAGGTTCAATTTAAGTAAGAACTTTAAATTACCTTCAAGATGTTCCTCAAATTTATTTAATGTGCTTTAGTATCTGTGAAACTCAGACTCATATATTCAACTACCTATTCAAAGCTCCACTTTGGTGACTAATTACTTCTTACTGATGACTAATTACATCTTAAATGACATGTTCAAAACTGAAATATTGATGTTTCTATATGCAACTTGTTTCTACCAGTCTTCTCAATCTCAAAATACGTAAATTCTACTTTCAAGTTGCTACGGCCCAAAAGATTGCAGTTGTTCTCACCCTGGACCCTCCTCTTTTTCTCACACTCCACACCTAATATTGTGGCAAATTTCATTGGGCTTACTTTTTGATATGGTTTGACTCTTTCCCCACCCAAACCTCATCTTGAATTGTAGCTCCCATAATCCCCACGTGTCCTGGAACGGACCCAGTAGAGGTAACTGAATCATGGGGGTGGTTACTCCCATGCTGTTCTCATGATAGTGAGTGAGTTCTCACGAGATCTGATGGTTTCCTAAGGGGCTTTTCCCCCCTTCACTCGGCACTTCTTGCTACCACCATGAGAAGAAGGTCATGTTTGCTTCCCCTTCTGCCATGAGTGTAAGTTTCCTGGGCCTCCCCAGCCATGCTGTCACTTAAACCTCTTTTCTTTATAAATCACCCAGTTCTGGGTATGTTTTTATTAGCACCATGAGAATGGACAAATATACCTTCAAAATCTAATTAGAATTTGATATTTCTTAACATATTCACTGTCACTATGTCAGCCCAATCACTCTCTGCTTCATTACTGAAACTACTTCCTGACTGATCTTTCTGCTTGCGTCCAGGATAGATTGCCCATGTTGAGGCCATGCCATTCACATTTACTTTAGGCTTATGTAGTGTAGAGACTTTCCAGTCCTATGAGGTGGTACTTGAGTATATTCTCAGTAATTAAGTGATCTTTGTGATCAAGGTTTGCTTTATGGGTATACAAGCTACACAGTTGCACAGGGCTCCCATACTCAAAAGGGTTTCATATCAGTTGAAAGATCTGCTATCACAGTTCTGAAATTCTTTAAAGTTTTATTTTGGGCTTGCGTTTTGTAAGCAGAGTCCAATGGGACAATGAAGCATGCACATAAGCTAAGGATATACATGCAACATAAATGTCTACCATGTTTTAACACCTCATTTATACATAGCATTTGCAATGCACCATAAGCATAGAATTCCAGTGGACTCATGATACATAGGAGCCCAGTCACACTCATTGTCAGTGCAGTGTAAGCGTGCTGCATCTACAACATACAATACAGTAAGTGAGGATGCTGGGAGTCCCAAAAGGCCACACTTTCTGTTTAAACTAGGACTTGTTTCTAATGCAGGAAGAAAGCTGTAATGTTCTAAGAAACATTAATAGTCAAGTAACCCTTTTCTATCCATTCTTACTTGTGTTACTTCCCTGTGTTAACCATACTCACCCCACTCTGGCCACACTGATATCCTGTTGTGCATTATACAAAGTAGGCGGGCTCTGTCTCAAAGTTTTTAAATTGTGTTTCCTTTTAGCTATGCTTCTCCTAAATGCAGCATTACCTCCTCTTCACTTTTTTGAGATTTTTGTTGAAATATAACCTTTTATTGGCGATGATCATTCTATTTAACATTATAAATACTCATTATCCCTAGCACTCCTTATTCTTTTTTTTTTTTTTTTTTTTTTTGAGACAGAGTCTCTTTGTTACCCAGGCTGGAGTGCAGTGACACAATTTCCGCTTACTGCAAGCTCCGCCTCCTGGGTTCACACCATTCTCCTGCCTCAGCCTCCCAAGCAGCTGGAACTACAGACACCCGCCACCACGCCTGGCTAATTTTCTTTTTTTGTATTTTTAGTAGAGATGGGGTTTCACCGTGTTAGCCAGGATGGTCTCGATCTCCTGACCTTGTGATCCACCTGCCTCCCAAAATGCTGGGATTACAGGCGATTCCTTATTCTTTTTAAATGTCTTATTTTTCTCCCTAGGAAATAGGGATATACACACACACACACACACACACACAAAAATGATTCATCTATGTATATATATATAAACCAAAATACGTTGTAAGTTTTGATTGTAAGAACTTATCACACTTGGCAACTCACAACTGCAAACAAACACACTGTTAGTCTCTGAAATGCCTAGGAATATGTAGGATTAAATGTCAATGAACTAATTTCTTGAGATAACCACTTTATCATTTGACATTATGCCAGGTATTTTTTTTTTCCTGAGGGCAATTATTTCAGGGGAAATTACTGGTAGTTAAAAATAAATCAAAACAAACTTATAGAAAAGTTAATCGAAATTATTGAAAAAGAATATTCTGTCTCTTAATTCTGAAGAAATGAGGCTAAGGACCATTGAAGTAGTTGCCATAGAGCATAACACTCTCCAGAAATTTTTCCTATAGAATCTTTTGGTAACATTCACACATGTTGAAATGACAATAAAAAATATTATGCCATGTGTCCATATAGTGAATGCATTTTTAAATTTCTTGGAAAAATATCTACAAAGATTAAATAGCAAAGACCATGGCAACTTTAGTCTAAACTTTAAGAAATTCTGTTAGACCAGGTCCTCCCAAAAGCAGATGCCAAGATGGGATTAAAAATGCTCAACACTTGTATTGGTGGAAGTCCCTGTGGGAAAGACAGAGGAGAGAGAGCTGATTAGACTGGGAGAGCCATCAGATAGTGAACAAGTCTGGCTCTAAGTAAAAGGGATGTTAAGGGGAGGTAGGGGAGCAGCATCCATGACTACCATAAAGTCTGAGGAAGATTTAGAAAGGCCACAAGTATATTTATGCCAAGTCAGCTTTGAGAGGACTCTCCTGTCTCCTAGGAATGAGGACTGTCATAGAGTCCTTGCCAATTCAGTCACTGCCTGGAACACCCTTTGGGAAGCACAGACTCAAGGTAAAGGCAATGGTGGATTTTAGAGGAGCAGATGAGGCTCTTGCACAGTTAAGCTTTCCGTAGCGTTCTCATGGCCAGATTCATTTTATGGTTCCAGAACCTGTCCAATTCACGTAAAACATTCATCTCAAAGTAGGCTTTTGCATTATATTTATTTTTGCATACATAAGTAATGTTTGTGGAATCTTATATTTCTATATGTTTTTTCTCTGATGTTTAAAATCTGTCACAGTATTTTATATAATTAATTACATTTGTAAGAAATCTAAATTTTGTTAATCATGGCTCCTCTTTTGCAATAAACAAAGTATTCATTGTATAATTAAAGCAAATGAGAACAAAATAGAGTTTTTTAATTTATATTTTTAGATTTTCTCTTAATGCCCATTATTTTGGCAAGAGTACTAATGGTGGCTCACTTAAAAATATTTAAATATTTAATAATTATAAAAATAATTATAAATTATGATAACAAATTTTCAAGTCAACTCCTTTCTTTCAAGCTCACTACAGATTTTTACCTGAACCTAATTTTCACCATGTAGGAATGTAACTTTTAAGTAAAAAACCTTCCACTATACTGAGTTTTTGTCAACCAGTCCTTGAGATAGTCCTGAATACGTAATATCTATAGATGCATCATTTTTATGCCATATTCTCTGTATGCAAAAAAATTATGAATCTGATTTCTTATCACTATCCTGTGTGCATTTTGCCATTCTTATAGTGCTATGAATTGTATCGAGACAGCCAACAAGAACTTGTGGAAAGAAACATACATGTGGAAAGAAACATACATGTTGGCTATAGATGAGTAGCCAGGTCTCATCTAAAACTCTATTGCTTAGAGTTAGTTCTCCCCATCCATCAGTAAGCTACTGTTTCTGTATATACTTACTAGACATAATAATACTGAAATTGCCTTTGCAAAAATTATAACAGTGAGAAAAATTGAACCTGACTCCATGTTGCTTCCTCAGTGTAGGCCAAGCTAACTATGGGAGAAATTTAGTTTATAGTTTAACTTTAAAACAACAATGATAACAGTCCCTTCCCAAAACTAACCTTGTCCTTGCTCAAGAACTGAATCAACCTTTCTAAAACTAACAAATTAGTCACAAGGTTAGAATTATAGTTTAGGAGTCATATAGACAGAGGACACAAGATTTTTAGCCTCTGCAATTACTCCTAAAGATCACATCACTATTGTAAACCCTAAGATTTGTGCTTCAGGTATTTTTTAATCCCTGCATTCTAATGGACCAGCTGGGATCACCTGGGCTGATAACCCACACCAAGAAACCGCCTTATCTGGTCTTGGGATCCCCACCCAGGAAATGACTTAGCACAAGAATACAGCTTTCATCTCCTGTGATAACATCCCTGACTCGACCAAGTATAATTTGGTAGGCAAGGGGTTCGGGAAGTAGCCCCATTCCCTAGCTCCCTGTCTACCAAATTATATTTGAAAACCCCTAGCCTCAGAGTTTTCAGGAAGGCTGATTTGAGAAATAAACTTCCATCCTTCCACTTTGCTGGCCCTGCAGTTATTAAACTCTTTCTCTATTGAACTCTTTCTCTATCAAACTCTTTCTCTATTGCAATACCACTGTCTCAGTGCATTGGTTTTATCTGTGAAGCAAGAAAGAAGAACCTGCTGGGCAAGTACAATACGTATCCAGCAGAATTATTGGAAAATAAAAGCGAGATAACACATGTAAAGGTCCTAGCACAATAAATGTTCAATAAGTGGTAGGTCCATTTTGGTGAGTTAACGTATTAATGTTTTCAATCCTTATTACCAAAGTATTCAAAGTGAGTTACCAGTATATATATATATATAGATATAGATATACACACACATGTATATATGCATATATATACATGTACATATATATTACAGTGTTTTTTAGAAATATAGATATCTGAACAAGATGATTATAAATTTACAAAAAAGTAGTCAATGAGGCTGGGCACAGTGGCTCACGCCTCTAATCCCAGCACTTTGGGAGGCTGAGGCGGGCAGATCACGAGGTCAGGAGATCGAGACCACAGTGAAACCCTGTCTCTACTGAAAATACAAAAATTATCCAGGTGTGGTGGCGGGCGCCTGTAGTCCCAGCTACTCGGGAGGCTGAGGCAGGAGAATGGCGGGAACCCAGGAGGCAGAGCTTGCAGTGAGCCAAGATTGCGCCACTGCACTCCAGCCTGGGTGACAGAGTGAGACTGTGTCTCAAAAAAAAAAAAAAAAGTAGTCAATGAATGTAAAAACGTTAGAAGAGAAAATGAGTGCCAAGGTATTACACACCAACTGAAAAAGGACCATGAATTTGCCTCTGTGATTCATTTTACAGATTGTATTATTCTATTTGTGTTTTGTACTAAGAATTTCATACCCACTTAAACAAAAAGTTAACTGATGTGGAGCATAACTACTCTTAATACTGACACCAGAGAAAAATCCCTTGTGATTCACAAAGAGGATGGTGTGCACTGGACAAAGTCTTCAACACATGACTATACATCCTTTCACACTTTCTTTAGGACTTTTCTTTATCATGCCACTTGATATGGGACAACCCATGAAAGAAAACCTAAAAGTAATTCAGTCAATATAAGAAAAATACTTCATGTTCCTGCATGATTAGGGCTCTCTGAGCAAAATTACTAACAACCTGGGCTAAAGGACTAGTGAATAATGAACAAGACTTGGAACTTTTAAAATTAGAAGATGTCTTCTTTTTTTCCATACCCATTTGGTTTTCACATTCTGTTACTACTGATGCCCTTTGTGGTGGAGGCATATGCTGTCTTTTCCCATTGAAGGAGTATTTAAACCTTTGCTATCTATCTCCACAGGAGTCAAATATTTTCATTCTGTCCTAGAAGGAGGTAGAGATCTTTCTCTCCTCCCCTGAAAGAATATTTGTTTGAAATCCAGAGTATAAGATCTCATAGGTCCCACACCTCCATGTACCAGCTCCTACATAAGATTCCAGTTTCACAATTTTAGGGTTTCCTGCAGGATAGTATAAATCTCCTTTGTACCTGTAGGCTAAGATGCCCTCATGGTGGTGTCTGAAGAGGAAAATAGAGTGTTTGAGTGTCTATGCTAAGATATTCTGTAAGTAAATAATTTATCTTTCTCTGATCTAAAAAGCCTCATGTTTATTTTAAGGCTAAAA
This sequence comes from Macaca mulatta, assembly GCF_049350105.2. Lineage (NCBI taxonomy): Eukaryota > Metazoa > Chordata > Mammalia > Primates > Cercopithecidae > Macaca > Macaca mulatta. The sequence goes on from NC_133423.1 coordinate 20,330,122, forward strand.
TTTTCAAAAGTATGGATATTAAAAATACATCAGTTAAGTCAATTTTATAAAAGGCCAAACAGTGACCCAGGTGACAGCTCTCTAAAATAGAGTAGAATAGAATTTATCAGAGTTTCATATATTACAAGGGTTTTTCCCCCTAAAATTTGTTTGATTACATTTTGTGTATATGGATGTGGGTTATTACATTAACATAAATGTATTTATTTCTTACAGTAGGTTGTGTTAAAAAGTTCTAATGTCACGCATTTATTGATGAACTATATGATCATTTAGATAACTGCATAATTATAACTTCTTTTAAAAAATATTTTGATAAGTGCTGAACATTTGTTCAAGATTGAACCTCATGACAAGTATTTAGGTATATACACTGTTATTTAAGCTAGGTCAAGCTACATGCTTTGATTGGCAGCTAAGCTATTATATATGAGAACTGGTAACCTCTTACAAAGTTGATAAACTTTATAAAAATATTTACAAAATGCTATCTGTATAGAAGTGGGTTGAGAAACATTGGAATTATCAGTGTCCAAAATTTACACAAGGCTGCACAGGTGCAAAAATTTGAGCTTTAAAGTCTTTTAAGTTTACCCAAAATTCCAAATTGTCCATTTAAAAATCTTCAGGAAAAGAATTTACAGAATGCATATCTTAGAATAATAAAAATTATCTGTGAAACTTCAAAGTTTATATAATTGCCAAGTGTAATCCTGTGTTACTGATTATATAGATATCGGTATCAAATGTTGGCTATATAATAGGTTCTTGATGGATGATTTCTATGATGTCTTCGCTTTTGGAATACCAAATTTCTAACAAAAGAAATGACTTCAAATTAAACAGTAGGGCTAATAATACATGAAAGATTCTTTTAGTTCATGTCAAACCTTTGATCTACACAGAACCTAATGTCCGTCTTTCTATAGAGGACTAGGAAGGGGGTGAAAGAAATAGCTTTATAAAATGTTGTTGGTTATTTCAGTTAAACATAAATAATGGGCAAGAGGAGGGTGCAGAACATATACTTTTTATTGTATAATATTTGGAGAAACTGTATCTGCAGACCCTGATCCTGAAGTAGATGGATCTTTTAGGCAATAGGTAAGTATTCACATCTGAGAATCAATATTGACTTCAGGTAGCTTGACCCATTATCACTATTAATAAAGGTGAAAAAGAGACCTAAAAAGGTACTAACACATTTTTATGTTTCTAACGTGTTTTTTATTCCTGAAATGTCATAGAGTACATGGTAATGGTGGGACTGCCAAATATTCTTGTCACCTCAGTTAGAATTTTGACTTGAGAAATCACTTGCAATTTGCAGTTAGAAAGGCGGCAGTTTTCTTGAGAGATATTTAGGAAAATAATGGAACCATAATTTGGGATTCATAGAGTTCTAAAAATCAATGGAATCATCTAAACATTGGATGCAAATAACGATGACCTAAATAACCACAGATTGAATAAAGGTAAACACACTGGCAATGGAAGTAGCTTATACTTGAAACAGTTCTTAAAAATTCAAGAGCCAAAAACTCCTCTGCAGAATTTAAATTATATTCCTTTACTTAGTCATTTATATTTTCTTGTGACCAAAATCATGAAACGTGAAATGAGTTAAAAGATTAGTCTGTGACTTTAGCTATTTTCATATGATTCATATCATGTAACAATGACCATAATCATAGATAATTATGATTGAATTTTTGACTCCACCATAAGCTTTTATGTAATAGGTGTGAGACATGAATATGCAATGACTATCTGCATATTGATCCTATAATTGTAACAAAACAATTAATTATGCTGGACATTTGACCACATTCTGATGATTTTCATAAATGTCTCCTTTCATATTCTTTTCTCTATTGTCCTTTCAAAATAGCAGTACATAATAAACTTTAACACCATTAAAATCATTCTTAGTAATTTTGACTCAGTATTTACTGTCACCTCTTGTCTCTGGTAGATTTGGTACAGTTTCTGAAAGGATTTCCTGTTTAAATTCTGGGTTATTTTCTCTTAGCATTTACAAATGAAAACCAGGCATGCTTTCATTATGTTGATTTGTTTTTTTCAGCTTGTAAAGCTAAAATGTATAAAGCTTGTGAAGCTGAAATGTGTCATAAAAAAGTATCAAGATGCCCCAAGCCCGATAATATAAAAATTGTACTTTATGTTAATTGAAAATAACTTGTGACAATGATAACTCTTTAGGTTATATGGTGAATTATAGCAATATAGGTGTTTATATGTAATATTTTATTTAAACTCAACTGTATCTGTATAAAGAGGTAGGTACACATAATTGTACAAACGAAGAGCCTGAATCTGAGATAATTTAAATGACTTGTCTAGGTTCTTTGCAAATTACAATATTCTTGTGATATTTCTCAAATTTCCCCTGCTATTAGAGTTATATGAAGAGTCAAAGACACCTAAGCTCTACTTATTTTGAATATAACATCATACTTTTATGTTCATTAGGACTAGAGAATATTAAGTTTGAGTCTATAATATGTTTATATTTAGTCAAAGTTACATATGTTGAAAGTGTTAATAGGAAAAGGAAGTGTTGTATAAATTGCTTTAAGTACCAGGGAAAGGTCAATAATTGACTGTCTCCTAACCTCATTAAATCAATATTTCTGTCTATTCCATTTTTGTAGTGGGCAGGTAAATACAGATGGGGAAAAGCAACTTGGAGAATTGGTGTAAATGTAAAGTTACAACCACAAATCTCAAGTGGACCTTCAGCACCTCTCCACAGTCCGACTAGAGTTCCCTGGCCAATCCTCCATTGCCTAGATAATTTTTCATACTTTCATTCAACTCACTAAATCTCCAGTGTCACTTCACTCCTCACAATTTCAGTAGATGATCTTGTTTCTTGCTCTTTAACAAAATAGGAATACTAAGCAAATAACATTGTAGAACCAAGTATGCCATCCTACCTATTTGTATATGGTGTCTCCTCTAGTTATTAGGTTGGTGCAAAAGTAATTGTGGTTTTTGCCACTTTTTAATGGTAAAAACCAATTAAAAATAGTAGCAAAAACGGAAATTTCTTTTTCATCAACCCAATACAACAGATGGGTTGTACCTTACTCCAGATAGGATGAGCCTATCTGGAGTTTAATTGTAAACTACATCACTTGCTCACCTTTTGCATAAAACAAAGCACCCATTCCAGTTTTTCACTTTCTTTTTACATAACCATGTTTTTCCATCTATTGGACTATGACAAAAAGTATATTTGTATGCTATAATAAAGCTGATCTAAAACAACAAAAACAAAAATCCCTTTGGATATTAATTTCCCTCCAGCTACCACTGTGTCTCTTTTGCCCTTTATAGTCAATCTCCTCAAAACACTTTTCTACATTCGCTTTTTTCATTTCCTCACTTTCTATTCTCACACAACTGTTCTTACTGAGGTCACTACTGAACAATAATGAAGCATTTAATTTTCTGAGATCACTACTGAACAATAATGAAGTATTTAATTTTCTGAAATCACTACTGAACAATAATGAAGTATTTAATTTTCAATTTCCAGTTCTCATTTTAGTCAAGCAATACACATAGTTTGATATAGTATCATTCTTTGTTTGCTGAAATTATTTCTTCCCATAGATTTGGTGACACCTCGCTGTTTTTTCTTTCCTTTTTTTTTTTTTTTTTTTTTTTTGATGGAGTTTCACTCTGTTGCCAGGCTGTAGTGCAGTGGCACAATCTCGGCTCACTGCAACCTCTGCCTCCAGGGTTCAAGTGATTCTCCTGCCTCAGCCTCCCAAGTAGCTGGGATTACAGGCACGCGCCACCACGCCCAGCTAATTTTTGTATTTTTAGTAGAGACAGGGTTTCACCATGTTGGCCAGGATGGTCTCAATCTCTTGACCGCAGGTGATCTGCCTGCCTCAGCCTCCCAAAGTGCTGGGATTACTTACAGGCATGAGCCACGGTGCCCGGCCGATACCTCACCTTCTTTGTTATCCTTTTATATACTTTGGTTACACTTCAGAGTGTCCCTGGTTGCATCTTTTCTGCTTCTCCTTGATTTCCATGTTTTAAGTTTCCTTTCCCTGCCTTCTCTTGTTTCTACCTACGGTCAGTCCCATGACTTCAAATACTATCTACATGTAATAATTTTAAATGTATATTATCTTCCACAACTTCCAACTGAATCTCAATTCACTATTCAACATCTTCACTTTATCTGTCAGTCTTAACTTAATAAAAACTGTATTTCCATGATACAAAACAGTTCTTTCCATCACCTTCTTAAATTCAGGATATTACTCTTTTCTCCTAGTTGCTCAGATCAAAATGGTTGGAATGTTCTTTCACTCCCTTCTTCTTATACCCTACATCCAATCCATCAGTAAATCCTATTTATTTTACCTTAGAACTACTCTAGGATCCAACTACTTTTAGGTCAATCCACCATCATGTCTTGCCTAGATCACTGGAAGAACCTCCTAACTAACCATATTGCTTCTCTTCTCTTCCCTGCCATGCATTTATCATAAGAAGCCAAAACCATTCCCTTTACAACATAATCTGATTCTGTCTCTCCTTGGTGATTTTATGTAACACTGAAAACAATATCCAAAGTCCTTGTTCTTAATGCATGACGTGTCATCACTCTATATTCTCTAAGCTCCCTTGGTTTTTTTAAATAGCATTTCTAGCTAACTCATTGATTATTGTCTATAGCACCCAAACTCTCCACAACCCTCCCAAACATAACTTACATGAGAAAAGGAAATTTGATTTCTTTGCTCACTGCGTTCCCCAGCACCTAGACTGCCTAGACTGTAAAATAGTGCTCAACAAATTAAGAGTAAATTGTTAAACTTCATCAATATGGATGGTACATTGCTACAGAGTAATTTAAATGTGAATGAATCAGACTGTTCCTATAGTCTCCAGTTTCATTATTCCCTCTTTACAACCCATGCATTTCAGACACTTACACATCTGTTTGGCACCTGACAACATTGAGAGGTTCTCATCTTAGAAACACCCGAGGTTCATGTATTCTCTACTACCTTGTGGTGTAAAATGTCAAAATCCCAAATAAATAATGAAAATCATTAACTTGATTAGTTAAATATGTTCTTGTTAAAAACCAGATTATCATAGCCCTAAAACTTTAAAATTTTGGTTTTTTTTCCCCAAATACACATATTAATATGAGCCTTACCCCCTTTCTTTTCTACTCCAATAAAAAGTTGAATGAGTAAAAGATGACAAATTCCTACCTTTGCTTTCCACATTAACCATAGCCTGAAGATATCAACATGTCGGCCACACTGAATAGTTTTATCCCCAGTGTCAAAGTCAACATTGTAGAGTTTATCTGATGGGAAAGATAGTCAGCTTGCATCTGATTACATGCATCTAGAAGACCCTAAAAAAGAAAAAAACATATCTAACATGTAAGTCAGGTAGATTTCAATAAGAAACCACAATTATTTATTTCACTTAACTTACTATTTCCAATTTGAATGCAAATTTAGGTAGAATTTTACATATTTAATATAGAAATATATTCTTTTTTGAAAATGTTTGAGCATATTCAGTTGTTTTTTTGGATTTATCTGGAATATGCAGGTGGTGCAATTTGGTGAATACTTGTCTACTTTTTAAAACTTAAATGCCTTGAAGTCTTGCTGCTATTTTGAAATTATGTGACTGTTTTTTAATAATGTTAGTGAAAACTGACTGCCTAGTCCATTTTAACTAAACTATCCTGTGAACCAACGGTGTAGATGCCAAATAAACAGCTCGGATGACCATAGTATATGAAGAATAAAATAATCCATGCATTTAATCCATTTATTTAATTTTATCTTTTTCTAGCCTTTTGTCTCATATAAAAAATGTGGAAAACATTCCTCCTCGGTGTTAAAGACTTCAGGAAGCTTTATTTTGGAAGATTAAGAAATAATCACTAGAAAAGGACATGTTACCCATCATTGAGACAGAAATGATTTTCTCCGTGTGTATGTTGCTTCAGCACAACAAAACCTAAGGTTATGTGCCCTGATGGGGTATAATTTAAATGTAACTTAAGCAGAACTATTTGTACAAGAGGTAAATAGCATTATATGTATTATGTGTTTGTTATGTGCTTGCCACCTCACATGACATCATGTGATCCTCATGGAAAACCGATGGTATAGGTACTATAATGACATCATTTTTATAGATTGAAGAAACTGAAAATGTTAACATGTTTGTTAAGTAATTTTTAAGAACATATATCTATACAATGATGAATCTGGGAGCTGACAAAAGGGCAGTCTGACTTGAGGTTTGTGGAAACCCAACATCCTACGGAAGATAACTCACACTCACACTCTGTTTCAGGATAGGCTTGTGATCTACAGGAAAGACCACAGTGTGATGGTCAGTGTTGAAGTATTTGAGGGAAATAGAATAGAAATTATAACTCGAAAATATTTTATGAATATGTATTTTGGGTGTCCTATTTACATGAGTAAATATTTTCTTTTTTTTTTTTTTTTTTTTTTTTTTGAGACGGAGTCTCGCTGTGTCGCCCAGGCTGGAGTGCAGTGGCCGGATCTCAGCTCACTGCAAGCTCTGCCTCCCGGGTTTTTACGCCATTCTCCTGCCTCAGCCTCCCGAGTAGCCGGGACTACAGGCGCCTGCCACCTCGCCCGGCTAGTTTTTTGTATTTTTTAGTAGAGACGGGGTTTCACCGTGTTAGCCAGGATGGTCTCGATCTCCTGACCTCGTGATCCGCCCGTCTCGGCCTCCCAAAGTGCTGCTTGAGCCACCGCGCCCGGCCAATATTTTCTTCTTAGGCTCATTTTGAACCTCCTTTTTAATCTTTTGTTAGAGCAGGTGTAGAGACTATTGAAAACAGTATCATCAAGTAATTAATACAGTAATTAAAACAGTATCATCAAGATGAGCTTTATCTGATGTGATGATTGAGCTACACTTACTCATTAAGCAGCATATGTTTATCACACCTGTCATACATGGTGCTGAGACAGTGGATTTGTGGTGAGAAAAAGGGTAGAGAAACTCTGCCTTCATGTAACTTATAGTCTGAGTGGCAGGAGGCTGGGTAGGTAAGGGCAGGGCTGGGCACTAAACACAATGTCACAGATATGAATGTCAAATTATACCCATGATAAATGCTATGAAAGAGTTTTCATGGTGCTATAGAATATTCTGGTCTAAGGGTCAAAGATTCCATGTAACCTGGAAGTCAAGGAAGGCCTCTGAGTAAAAAACGTTTTTGAATCAGCAGTTTAGCAAGAAAGATGCTGGGGGAAGAGAGCCGTGGGAGTGAAAGTTGAGTCAGACCATGACTGACAGGTGGGAGGAGAAAGATGTACTGAGATCATAATGGAGAGAGCTACAGTACATCATTTTGGAACTAAAAGGAGGCCAAAGGATATGAATAAAACAAAAGGAAACACAAGAGGAAGTAAGAGTTCAGAGAAAGTCACAGACTACACCTCCTGGGCCTTTGTGCAGGTCAAGGATTTCAATCCCCATCCTAGCAACAAGGAGAAGCTACTTAATGAGTTTATATTTTGCATTATGAAAAGCTTCTTCTGAATGAATGAAATTGATGTGGTTGGCATTTTATTTGAAAAACATATGGTATTTTCATTCCCTTGAGCATAAAAATGAAGAATATTTAAAATCAGTTTAAATGTATTTTATGTACAATTATACAAAAATGTACACACTTACTTCCTTATACTCAATTCCTTCATCAGTATTGAAAAATACATTCATTAAATATTGAATATACTCAAATTGTTCTACTCATTAAGGCATGAATTAAAATTGTCTATCTGCAGCCCCAGACATTCAAGTGGTTAATAGATAAGAATCGAACATTCCTCTTAATTCAAGGCTACACCAAGATAGACTTGTTTTCCAGAAATGACCTTAAAAATAGTAAAGGCTTATTGGTTTGGGAATTCTGCTCTACTTCCATTGACCATCTATCTATCTTTAGGTAAAGATAAAGTACAAGACAAAATATAACAAAACAATTTATTTGAAAACTCATGATAGGTACTTACGTAGAATGAAATGCATTATTTCAGCATACTCATGGTTGGCTAAGAAATCAGAGAAAACTGCAGAAAATTTGTATTTGAGCCATAAAAAGAAAGACATCTGAAATCTGAAAGTTAAATAGAGACCTGTTAGCAAGGTGGGGGTTGGAGACAAATTTGAAAACTTCTCAAAAAAAAAAAAATGGCTGAACTATAATGTGTGAGTTCTGGACACACACCAGTGCGGAAGTATCAGTCTGCTAAACTGCAGGCTTTGAGCATGAAGCACCTGCCATTTTGTGGACGGGATATTGCTGCCATGCAGCCAACTTGGCAGGAGCTGAAGCAGAGCTAATGTTAATGTTCCGGTCAGCAGAGCTGATAATGCACTAGGTAGTGAGGGAACAAAGATTCCCTCAGAACTAGGGAAGATGAAGTGAGCATGAAGTACTCAAAGAGTAGGCAGGAAGGCTATAGTAGGAAGACATTATTTTTATACCCAAAACCCATGGATTGCTTGCAAATAAGAGAAAATAGAAAATGATGTCCCCAAAGGTAGGTAGATATGAAAGTTAGGTAAAATGTGTTTCCAACTTGACAACTCAATAAAGAATATGCAACTTTGTAATTGTATTTCTACTTGGAGGAGATAATGAGCTTAAGTCCTTGTATACCGTCACATTTACTATGAAGGGAAATAAAAAAAAATATACATGTAAACAGAAAAAAATGTCATACTACACAAACTTTTATGCCTTTTTTTTTTTTGAGATGAAGTCTCAATCTGTCACCCAGGCTAGAGTGCAGTGGCGTGATCTCGGCTCACTGCACCCCCCACCTCCCAGGTTCAAGCAGTTCTCCTACCTCAGCCTCCTGAGTAGCTGAGACTGTAGGCATGTACCACCACGCTGGGCTAAGTTTTTGTACTTTTAGTAGAGATGGGTTTTCACCATGTTGGTCAGGCTGGTCTCGAACTCCTGACCTCATGATCCACCTGCCTCAGCCTCCCAAAGTGCTGGGATTATAGGCGAGAGCCACCACACCTGGCTACATTTATGTTTTTTGTGCCAAAAACATATTACAGTTACTTATTGTCATCCACATGAAAATATGACCTATTATTGGCTCTATACTCTACGATTACAAATTGGCCAGTGAGACAAATTTGATCCTTAAGAGATATTTTGCTTGGTGGCTTTTTAAAATTATTATTTCATTTTATTTGTAAATTGATGAATACAATTTTATTTATTGTGTGCACAGCTTGATGTTTTGGCATATATGTATGAAGTATTGCATATATGCATGTTGTACACACACTATGCATTGTGGAATGACTAAATACAGTTAACTAACATGGATTTCCTACATAGGCATTGTGGAATGTGTATATATATGAAATATATATGCACTGTGGAATGACTATATGTAGTTTATTAACAAATTCATTGCTGCATATAGTTTTCACTTTTGTGGTGAGATCATGTAACACCCACTCTTTTAACAACTTTCAAGAATACAATATGTTGTTATTAACTATTGTCACCAGGTCCTACAATAGATCTCCTGAACTTATTCCTCTTATCTAACTGACATTTTGTATCCTTTGATCAACTTCCCCTCAAAGTCCCTCCCCCAACTGCTTCAGCCCCTGGTAGCCACCATTCTGCTCTCTAGTTCTTTAAGATCAATGTTTTTAGATTTTACTTATGAGTGAGATCATGGGGTATTTGTCTTTTTTGTGTCTGGCTTACTTTACTTAACGACCTCCAGGTTCATCCATGTGGTCACAAATGGTAGGATTTCCTTTTTATTAAAAAATGGACAAATAGTATTCCATTGTATATATACACCTCATTTTCTTTATCCATTCATCCATGAATGGACCCTTAGATTGATTGCATAATGTGGCTATTGTGAATAATGCTGCAGTTAGCATGGGAGTATAGCTATCTCTCAGGCATTCTCTTTTCATTTCATGTCCTTTAGATATATACCCAGTAGTGGGATTGTGAGATTCTATAGTAGTTTTATTTTTCATTTTTTGAGAAATCTTCATACTTTTTACCCATACTTTTTTCACTAATTTACATTCCCATCAAAAGTGTACAAGGGTTTCATTTTTTCCACGTTGTCACCAATGCTCATCTTTGTTTTTTTTTATAATAGGCATCCTAACAGTTGTGAGGTTATATCTTACTGAAGTATTCATTTTCATTTTCCTGATGATTAATGATGTTGCACTTTTTTTTTCATATATCTATGGCCATTATGTTTTGTTTTTTGAGACAGGGTCTCACTCTGTCACCTAGGCTGGAGTGCAGTGGCACGATCTTGGCTCACTGCAACCTCCTCCCAGGCTCAAGCCATTCTTCCACCTCAGCCTCCCGAGTAACTGGGACCACAGACACGCACCAACATATCTGGCTAATTTTTTGTATTTTGGGTGGAGATGGGGTTTCACCAAGTTGCCTAGGCTGGTCTTGAACTTCTGGGCTCAAGCGATCTGCCTGCCTCGGCATCCCAAAATGCAGAGATTACAGGTGTGAGCCACTGCGTCTGGCTGGACATTATGTTTTTAATAACTAGGTTATAAATAATCAAGTTTTCTAAAGATCTTCTCACCGTCTTTCATCTCATAACACACCTTTCCACCCACAGGTAGCTGGTTTACTGCCTATGCACTATACTCATTTGATTTTGTCAAATGACTGATACTTAAAGATCAAAGGAGGAGAACAAGTTCTCCGAAGGGCAAATTGTGCTGCAGTATGTTTAATTCAGTGAGGTCATATTTTTGTTAATTTAAAACATTCACAAGGAATCTAGTCATTGTTAAGCCATTCCTTATGTCGCTAATTAAAAACAGAAATAATTTACTTTTTCCCGGATCAAGATAGCAGAGTATTGAAGAGGGATGCCCATTACTTTGTGTAGATTCCAGGTCACAGAGTTGGCCCTGGGTGACAAAACAGCTCCAGTTAGCACTCACAGTCACTAGAAAAGGAGTCCAAATGGGTTCTTTGGCTTTCACAAGCAATGCCCCAGGTCTTACCTTTCAATGCCACTGAGTTTATAGGAATAGTTTCTGGATAGTAGCAGTCCACCTCCCCAAGCTGCCTACAACAAAGACAAAGAGCATGTGTTCTTATACTAATTACTTATTTTTCAATTACACTGACTACTTTTTCTATGTTAAATTTATTTGAAAACATGATGAAGATTTAATTATTATGCTAGATAATTACCAAGCTGGCTATAATTATTCTACTTAAAAAACAATGCATTAAAAAATTTTCCTACCATGAATTTTCATTGTCTATTCATGACACGGTGAAGTCTTAAGTTCCTAATTAATTCAAGAAGGCACTTTCTGTATAATTTCCAAAGACAGATTTTAAAAGTTGGCATCAAATTAGGCTATACTACAGAAAAATTAAAATCTCCATTGTATGATATAACTTTAATTTTATTCAACTCTAATCAAAGTCAAAGAAATTTTTGTTAAAAGTTATTATACTAAATTAATAGCATCAAAAGTTATTATTTCTTTAATAGATACTAATACAGAAATATATATTAATGGGCTGAGTCTTATTTCAATTTCAAATCATGTTTGACTTTCTTCACATTGATGTTCTAAATTTGGGGTTGAATATTAACAGAGATTTAGTCTTTTAAATATAATTTGGTGTATTTTTAGCCCTTTTCATGGTATAGTAAGTCTATTTAAAAATAAATCTAGGTACACCAGGTGCGGTGACTCATGCCTATAATCCCAACTCTTTGGGAGGTCGAGGTGGGCAGATCACTTGAGGTCAGTAGTTCAAGACCAGCCTGGCCAACATGGTGAAACTCTGTCTCTACTAAAAATACAAAAAAATTAGCCAGCTGGGGGCTGGGCGTGGTGGCTCATGCTTGCAAGCCCAGATATTCAAGAGGCCAAGATACAAGAATAGCTTGAACCGGGAGGCAGAGGTTGCAGTGAGCTGAGATCTTGCCACTACACGCCAGCCTGTGTGATAGGTGAGTCTCTGTCAAAATAAATAAATAAAAATAAGATTACTCTTTCTCTGTATTTGTTCATTATAAAATCTAGGCTACAGAGAAATTGTTGACTTGCCTGAAATGCCTGTTAGGAATCTTTAAGGATTGTAGGATTTTTTAAAACAGAGACATTATAAGCCAGACTAAAGGAGATGACTTACATACACATGCATCCAGAGTTTGTGCTTCTCACAAATATCAGCAATGTCAGGGAGAGGATCGAAGGCTCCGTACACTGTGCTTCCGGCTGTGGCACAGACACAGAATGAAGTTTGGCCCTGGTGATGAAAACAACAGAATCATTCTTACAATCTCATAAAGTCCACAGGAACTATATACAATACGGGTACTCATTACACTTCTGGATGTCAGAAATCTGGATAACTTTGATTAGGGACATTGAATAGCTAATGATTTCAAATATTCTGAGGTACATAATCACTAGAGACAGTAACATAACTGTAAGGTGGATTTATACCTTTCCCTCTCAATTTTATTTATTGTTATTTCTGTTTAAACTTATTTTAAAGAAAGTAACACCACAAACATAGAAATGGCCAAATGCCATCATACAGGAATGACCCTGATAAATTTGCCTTTCATATTTAACAAAACCAATAATATTAGAAATACTGCAATGCTACTTAATTACACCACTTCAGTTTTATAAGAAATTTCCCACATTTTGTATTTATTCTATTTTTTTCAGCGATTTTCTTATCAGTTATTTTTCAGTAATAAAAATAGGTAAAGTATATAAAGATGTTTGCATGTTAAATATAGAACCGTAGAACATACCTTTTTTTTAGCTTGTAATATATTTTTCTCTAACTCAGCTGGAATCATCTTTCCCCTCAAAAATGCAAATACACATTGATTTATTATATGTATATAAACATACAAATTCTACCAATTAGAGTAAGTGTTGTGCAAGATTTTAAAACAATTAGTTTTTAGTGTCTCCTAAAGATATTTATAAGTGTATGAATAGGTAGTAAATGTTCAATTCATTTAAGCCATGTTTAAGTTAGAGAATGCTTCATCTACTATTCAGTCATCTTAAAATCTGCACTCTTACTAATCAGAAGATTCTGATCATTGTAAGGAAGATACAAAATAATAAACTCTTTCGATCATTTTTTTTCTTCCCTTACTTTGTTATTTAAAGTAATTAAACTTTATTTATTTATCTATTTATTCATTTATTTGTTTTGAGACGGAGTCTCGCTCTGTCACCCAGGCTGGAGTGCAGTGACGCAATGTCGGCTCACTGCAAGCTCCGCCTCCCGGGTTCACGCCATTCTCCTGCCTCAGCCTCCAGAGTAGCTGGGACTACAGGCGCCTGCCACCACGCCCGGCTAATTTTTTGTATTTTTCGTAGAGACGGGGTTTTGCCGTGTCAGCCAGGGTAGTCTTAACATCCTGACCTCGTGATCCACCGGCCTCGGCCTCCCAAACTGCTGGGATTACAGGCGTGAGCCACCGCGCCCGGCCCTTAAAACTTTAGTTATTAAGACCTCTTGATATCAAGATTAAAAATATCAGGGTTCAAATTTGAGGGGGGATGGGAGTGGCATAAATTAAGGTGGCCTCACATTTCTTCACAGCATGTTTCCATGAAAGAAATTAAAGCCAATATTTTTCTACTCCATTCAGCTATGAGACTAATTGCAGGCAGGCTTAGAGATAATTCATTGGAAACATTTTAATTAAAGTCAGTACTAAGATAATAATGCTCACTAGCTTCAATGTTCTATTTTCTTTTTGAAAAAAAACAGAGATAGATAATAAAATAGGAAACCTAATTGGAGTACATATATTTGTGTATCTAGAATGCCTAAAGTTGTTCATAAAAAATAAGAATGTTGAGCAAGTTACAGAGGTAAATTATGACTCAATTTCTTAATACCAATTATTGAAAATAAATAGAAAAATTCTATTAATAATAGTAGAAGTGATGTAAGATATCTTTGGGGTGGTAATTCTCAGGAAATGTACAGGGACAAATGTGATAAAGCTTATTGAATAAACTTATAAAAATATTTGCAAGATACTTTATACTCATATATTGTATTTCAGAATTTCATAATATATAAGTGTTTCTTATAAGCCAATAACAACTAATAAACTACTACTAAAAAATAGGCAGAGGACATGCACAATTTACAGTAATATACAATTGGCAGGTCAGCATATTAAAAGATTTCTGTTGTTTTGAACAATAATAAACATCATTTCTATCAGATTTTCTAAGTATAAAAATATTTATAATATTTTGATGTTACATTTCAGATAAGAATACTGGCCGGGCGTGGTGGCTCAAGCCTGTAATCCCAGCACTTTGGGAGGCCGAGGCGGGTGGATCACGAGGTCAGGAGATCGAGACCATCCTGGCTAACATGGTGAAACCCCGTCTCTACTAAAAAATACAAAAAACTAGCCGGGCGTGGTGGCGGGCGCCTGTAGTCCCAGCTACTCGGAGGCTGAGGCAGGAGAATTGGTGTGAACCTGGGAGGCGGAGCTTGCAGTGAGCCGAGATGGCGCCACTGCACTCCAGCCTGGGTGACACAGCGCGAGACTCCGTCTCAAAAAAAAAAAAAAAAAAAAAAGAATATAACTAAAAATGTTTAAAGGGCAAATGGAAAATTTGTATTGAAATATAAATTCACACAAAATTTGAACGTAGAGGCATTCATATGAGAGATATTCATAGAGAAACTAAAATACATTTATTAAATTGCATTCATTTAAGCATTGCTCTTAAATACTAAAATCAAAGGGAAAACTTATGTCTTTTTAAATAGGACTTGTAAAATTATGCTGCATTTATAAAATAGGAAACTGATGTAACTTAAGAAAAATAAGAAAAGTCTGTGTGAATTCATGAGACAAGATTTTGAAGACATACCATAAACCCAAAGGAAATAAAGCAAATTACAGAACATAACCCAGAATTGATTTATGAAGAAGTTTGATACTAATAAAAATTATATCCAGAATATGTGTAAAATTTGTAATATTGCTTATTTCTGAAGAATGAGATCCAAGGAAAATATAAATATATTTTCACCTTGTACTCTAATAACACAGTTGAAGTTTTAATTTCCAAACATCACTATGTTGATGATTCAATATGTTTCATAAATATAGGGAACAAATATATGGCAACAGAATTTTCATAAGGCCATAGTTAGTAATAAATGTCAACAATAGGGTAAATAATTTTGAAACTTCTTCCATAATGACTTTTCTCTAAAATACAAAAAAAATGAATCTGGGAGAGGATTCTTGCCAAAAAATGGAAACATAGGCAAATGAAATCCTAATCCATGAAGCATAGTAACCATAAAACTTTGAGAATGTATTAAGAAACATACCTTTCATCACATTTTACTTCAATCACATTATCAATTCCACTACCAAATATTGCTGTAGCTTTTTTTTTAATTGAGTAATGACCCTTGGGCAATAATATAAAAAAAGAAAAGACATTACTCTCCACATGAAATCCCCATTTACACACAAGTGCACTTGGGGCACATATGCATGGCTTTGAATGGGTCTGTGAATTTACATGCACACAGGTATCAAGGCATATTTCCAGGACCCCATCATGACATTTGTTGGGATCTAGAATGTTGTAGCACCTCTTTCCAGAAGGCACTGTCACAGAATAAAACTCTTCACATGCTTGGGTGGAAGCTTGAATATTTCAGTTCTCTGCATACACATGAAGCCACATCATTTATAAAGTTAGTGATAGTATCCTCCAGGAATATCCTTTTCTGCTCTGGACCGCTCTAACTCCTGCATTTGAGATTTTTTTTGAGACAGAGTCTAGCTCTGTCGCCCAGGCTGGAGTGCAGTGGCACGATCTAGGCTCACTGCAACCTCCGCCTCCCAGGTTCCACCAATTCTCCCGCCTCAGCATCTCGAGTAGAGTAGCAGGGACTATATGAGCACGTCGCCACGGCTTGCTAATTCTTTGCATTTTAGTAGGAATGGGGTTTCACCGTCTTGTCCAAACTGGTCTGGAACTCCTGAGCTCAGGCAATCTGCCCGCCGCGGCCTCCCAAAGTGCTAGGATTACAGGCTTGAGCCACCGCCCCCGGCCCATTTGTGATTTTTGTTTGTTTGGTTGGTTTTGTTTTAAAAGGCATGAGGTCCTATGAATGCACTGAGTCTTCCATTGCCTGTAATTCTTAATTCTGACTTTTACACCCATTTTTATCTCTTGTCTGCTAGTTTATTTGTGCTTGTATCATCCTGTCTTATGTAAATAATACTAGCAAAACAGAGGTAATAGCAGCTCCAAAGATAAATTTGGCCTGGATTATTTTTAGTTGCCAGGAAAAGACCAGATAAACCTTAACCATGTTTCTATTTCAATAAAGAATACACAGATTAAATAACAAACTGATTTCTTAAAGATCAATATTATGGAATTTCAGCTTATTTACTGATTATATGTATTTTAAAATTGTATTCCAAATGATGAAAATTGCATTTGTAAACAAGCATGTTAAGTTCTGTGAAGTTCTGTAAGGCATTGCATTGAATATAAAGTAGTAGTTTCCAACTTGATAATTTATAGTAAGTCCTTAACAAAGCCATAGGTTCTTGGAAACTGACTTTAAGCGAAAAGATGTATAACCAAACCAATATTTTTTCCACTTTGGCATTATAATAAAGCAACTGATATAATTCAAGGATCTGTTGTATGTTGTTTCTCTTAAAGTTACAGTTTCCAAGAACCTATGAGGTTAAGTGAGGACTTCGTATATAGATGTGTAATGCTAATTTGAGTTTGGCAAAGGGAGTGCACTGCAAAAACAGAAATATTTCAATAAAAACTCTTTGTTTCTAAGCACTTTTAGGTAGAACTCTCAAACTGGGACTGCTACTACATTTTAAGATTGTAAATGTTGCCATGGTAGATAAGAAGAAAGCAATCAGATTTATTACAGGTATAAAAAGTTTTGATGCTATGCACAAGAGTGGAGTACTAAACATAAAGGAGGTATCAGTGGAGATATTGTCAATATCAGAAGAGTTTGGGTGAGGATCTAGTCTTTAAAAATATAGTTTTCTTTTAACTGATGCCTTTAGTCCTAACTGGAAAGATGAAACAGTAATTACATTATTGTTGTTTTTATTCAATGTGAAAAAGAACTATTAAATCTTTGAAATTTTTACTACTTAATTATTTTGGTAAAGTTAGCTGAATGTTTTATATTTATAATCACATTTGTTTTCCGTTTGTCGTGCTGAAATTAAATTTTAATCCTGAATTATTTGTATTGCTTACCTACAGAGCCTATATTTACTGGGAAGTTTTTTTTTTTTTCCTTTTCATTATCATTACGTAGATCCAGACTCAGAGATTATCTGAAATACTCGATATAAGCATAATGCTAATATTCTTAATCTTTATCAGGTTATCTTTGATGATTCTTAAAAGTTGGAAAAAACCTACACTTGATACTTACTTGCTCAGAAACAAATAATACAATGCATGGAAGTGCAGTCATGCCTTTTGTTTTTATCTCTGGATATTGTTTATAGTGAGCTACTAAAATACCACAGAGGTTTGATATCCTGCCACCTATGGAAGAGAAATAATGACCATTAAGCTAATTTCAATCCTGAGAAATGTTTATTGAAATATAACAATTTGGCAGTTTCTGAAACTAATGAGTGCTAAATCACTGTTATTTTAAAATTATCCTTCCCTGAAATTGGTGAAAGGTCAAACAATGAAATTTCCACTTTTAGATTTCTGGAAATTTTATTTGCAATGATAGCGCAATGGCTTACGAATGTCTGTCTGTCAAAAATAACAATATTAGTTGGAATACATTCTGAGTGTCTCCCGATAGGTATTTTATTTAGCTTACAGAAAGTTGCTTTTTCTTACCAGGTAAAAATATTCCATCTGCTTCTGTTTCTCCCCAGCCAATAATTTCATACATTTTGAGAAGAATTGTCTCCATGACAGTAAAAACTGGGGCTATTTCATATGTAAATCTATAATACATATCAATAAATTCCACCGTGACTTATATTACACAGAAGAGGCAAAGTAAAGTCATGTGTTAACAAGATCATATACTTTTTAATTCTATATTAGACTATGCAAGAAATGGTTACATTTTATATATTCTAAATTGCTTATTCCAGATTGAGTATATTAGTTCTACAAAGAAAGCGTCATGACTGCCATTGTTTTGTGCAATATCTGAACGTTTCTTTCCCACCTGCAGGAATCTTGAAAGCGACTCCCATCCCTTCAGAACACACAACATAGTTTAGGATCAGAAAATGTCCAGTTATTAAAAAAAAAAAAACCTATATATTCCTTAATAGACAAGTTAAAAAGACATAGATCTGGAGTTGCAGACAATGTTCTGCAGAACATGGAAAGGGTAGAAAAGGCCTTTTCTAGAAATTGATTGATAAACATCCTTTGTGTAAGGATTGTACTTTGAGGAAACACACCAAAAAACAACTAAGAGTTATTATGTTTTCAGTAATAACAGCTATAAAGCAAGAAGATAGCACATGACAAGAATAACCCAGGGAAAAGGATTCAGAGATGACCATGATGGGAACTCTCCCTCTGTGTCACACTGTGCAATTAGAGTCAGTTCTTCAGAAAGCAAAAGCTGGAATTCAAGGCTATAAGCTTTCCTTTGTGCACACTCTGTATAATAAACAATGAAATATTTACAGTGGGTTCTGAAATCTAAAGGTGGCTTTCGTTAGTCTCAAGAAATTCTTTTATTTGTCATCAAAAAATTTTAAAGGCTCCTTTAAGTGTCTTTCAACATAGATATTGACATCAGGAATCATTTATGTGCTGCTTTGGATGCTCTCAGCTTGTTCTGCCTCTAAGGCCTTTGGACAGTATTCAGGCCCAGCCACGCTCACACACAGCCCTGACCTAACAGCAAGTCACCTCCTCTCCTGCCAGCAGTCACTGGCCTCCTGCCCAGAAGTTTCCTTTTCAGCCTGAAACCAAGAATGCCCATCCATCAGGTAGCGGGTAGTCAATATATCCTGTGGTACAATCCTTTGGCCCTAGGAGACCTGGTAGAGAGTAAATTCTTTCCCCTTCCTCCCCGCAGATGAACTGTCCTGAGAAGCACAAACCCCGGGGAATCAAGCACTCACTGTGCTTATATTCGTGCTTAGACCTGCCTGCCAGCCAGGTCTCTAATGATTCCTCATACCGCTCTACTGTCCTTTCCCTTCCTGACCCACTTCATTTCTTCTCAACCTTGCCCTTTCATATGGCATACCCTAAAAATAAAGTAAGACAGAAGCTCTTGCCTCCAGCTCTGCTCAGAGACACAGACTAAGACACTGACTATTAGAATTAAGATTTTAGTTCTAAAAGGAACAAAGTAAGAAGCAAGTCTTCTGAACCTCTATTTCAGTAGGGCTCAATTCTGCCAGAATGTACTGTGTCAATTTCAGCTTCCACACGTGACCTTTGTGATCCTATTTCACCTCTACGGAGTATGTATTATTATTTTCAGGAAACAGAGACTCACTAATCTTCATAGCATTGTAGAGTGGTAGAATTAGGAATCCAATTTGATTTTCTCTAATTCCATCTAACATGCTTTTGCACCATCTTAAGATTATGATAAGAGACATCCAGTCATTAAGAATGAGGAAACTTTTTGAAAATAAAAAAGCATCTATCTCTTAAATTATTTCTCTTTGCATCTACCACCTATGCTTTCCACTATTCCTCTATTTAAGTTCAATAGTATGTATTTTCTTCACATAGGGAATGGTTAAGTATCATAACAATGGGATTCCAAACTATGGAATATAGTTTATAAATGTATATTGTATAATGTATAACATATAAAATATATTGTCTGGAAAGACGGTATTGCTCTATTCAGGCTTAACTAAAGAGCCATTACAAAGCAAAAAAAAAAAAAATTAAAAATAGCAGTAAGCTAACTATGCTATTGTTATTTGCATTTCATTTCTACAAAATACTAATTACTACCATGAACTATGCATCATTAAAATCTCAGTGATAACTAAACAGTTAAAACAAACCTCAGTTTTCCCACATAACAGAGCAGACTCATAAGTATTTAATTCTTGGTTTTAAAGTTTGAAGTTCTACCAGCTATCTCTTTTGATTGCTAAATTATATTAACATCTGACACAGACTATTCCTTTCAATTTAGTATCCAATCATCTCTCTATCCTTTTTTACATTGAAAAATATTGCCTTAAAATTAACTTCAAAACACATCAGCAGTATATCTAATTGTCTTATGGCCATGAGTTTTGCCATGGCAAAGGTCAATATTTTAAAATAATCATGTCAAAGTTGAATCTAACTTTTCTTTAAAGTTTACTCAATATGATTGAGGTTCTAATTTATATTCAGAAAACTTTTCATATATATATATATATATATATATATATATATATATAAAATTTATTTTTGTTTTTTGTTTTTTTATTTTGAGACTGAGCCTCCCTCTGTCTCCTAGGCTGGAGTGCAGTGGGGCAATCTCGGGTCACTGCAACCTCTGTCTCCCAGGTTCCAGCGATTCTTGTGCCTCAGCCTCCTGAGTCACTGAGACTAGAGACATGCATCACCACACCCAACTAATTTTTGTATTTTTAACAGAGATGGGGTTTCACCGTGTTGGCCAGGCTGGTCTCGAACTCCTGACCTCAAGTGATCCACCCGCCTTGGCCTCTCAAAGTGCTGGGATTACAGGTGTGAGCCACCGTGCCTGGCCTATATGTGTGTGTATTTTAAACAACTATGTGCTGTGGGCTGTTTTGAGTAGGGTTGAAATGATTCCACTCCTAGAACTTAACTCCCAGTCCACACCCTAACATCTGAGGCTAATCAAGTAAATTCAGGCCCTGAACATTGCCAGAGAATTTCCAGACAACCAGGTAAACTTTACACATGTCACACAGGAAACACATAGCAGATTCTTTGCATTTCTCCCAAGTTTAACTATTTGTTTTTGACACAGCAAGGATCATATCCAGAAAAATGGAACTTCCACTACCTACATCTTCACTCTTGCTTACATGTGTCTAATAATCTCACATTTCTTAGGTACAGAAGGATATTCACAGGTTGATATTTGCAGTGACTGTCAACCATTCCCCTGCAAGTCCACTCATATCTAGCCCACGGGACAGCTGGTTAAAATAGTGAAGATGTCCTGGAGACAAAAACAAAATTGCAATAGGCCAAAATAAAAACTAGAGCTAAAAAACACTGAAATTTGATAACAGTTTTTCACTTACTGGGTACTCGTGTATCAAGCACACTTAAATTATGTTATTCAGTAAACATTATTGAGGAACTAACCTATACAGAGACCTTCCTAAGTATTGGAGATATGGTGGTAAACCAGATGGGCATAATTGCAATCATGCAGATTTTACAGGTTGGTCACAAAGGAAGACATTAAGCAGATAATGACACAAATATGTTTGATTATAACTGTAAAAAAGTACTACACAGAAAAACAGTGGGTGTGGTAAGTCCATTCCTAGGGTAGTGAAAGTAGCCAGGGTAGTGGGCTGAGGAAATCTCCAGAGAAGTCTTCTTGGAGGAAGTGATTTTTAAGGTAAGATCTAAACTTAAGCATTGCCAGACAAAAAGATTTGGAAAAGGAGCAAACTGAAACAGATCTCAGTATGCTCAAGGGTGAGAAAGGCCCTGCGTCTAAGGAAGGAAGGTCAAGGACGGGGGTGTGTACAACTACTTCCATGGACCAGTTAGGCCAAGTGGGGAGAAGCCATCTAAAACATTAAATAATTTTCACTGAAAAGGTGTTTATATGTTTTTGGGGGCATAATATTAGATCCTTTTACAATGATTTTTGAAGATTTATATTAGTAAGTAATCTTTATTAGTTGTCAAATTGAACAATCTATATTTGATATAATTTGGGTATTTGTCCCCTCCAGATTTCATGTTGAAACGTGATCCCCAATCATGGAGATGGGGCCTAATGGGAGGTGTTTGGGTCATGGGGGCAAAGGCCTCATGAATGGCTTGATGACATCTCTGCTGTAATGAGGGAGTTCTGGTTCTATTAGTTACTGGGAGATCTGACTTTTAAAAAGGTTCACACCTGTTCTCCTTTTTCTCTTGCTCATTCTCTCACCATGTGGTACACTGGCTTCCCTTGGCCTTCTGCCATGAGTAAAAGCTTCCTGAAGCCCTCACCGGAAGCAGATGCTTGCATGTTTCTTGTACAGCCTGCAGAAATGTGAGCCAAATAAAACTCTTTTCTTTATAAGTAATTATCAGATGTAGGTATTCCTTTATAGCAAGACAAATGGACTCACACAATATCCAACTTGGTTTAAAGTAATCTTCCCTGGGATTCCTGGCTTACACCTGCAATCCCAGCACTTTGGAATATAATTCACAAATTTATTTTGTATGATAATTTATGCAACATATAAAACAAATCATATTGTCTGGAAATACAGTATTGCTCTATATAGGTTTAACTAAAGAGCCATTATTAAGCAAAAATAGAAACTAAACATAGCAGTAAGCTAAGTAGGCTATTTTTATTTGCATTTCATGTCTACAAAATACTAATTACTACCATGGACTATGCATCATTAAAATCTTGGTGATAACTAAACAGTTAAAACAAACCTCAGTTTTTCCACAGGGCATGGGGCCGAGGAGGGCAGATCTCTTGATCTCAGGAGTTTGAGACCAGCCTGGGCAAGATAGTGAGACCCTTGTCTCTACAAATCATACAAAAATTAGCCGGGTGTGGTGGTACTTTTCTAACCATTTCATATGTATTATTCAATCCTCATAACATACAGTTAGGATGTAGGCATTACTATTGTTAACACGAATAGCAATATATGGTAGATTTCGGATTTATAGGTGGATCAGATTAAATCCAAGGGCCATTGCAAATTAATAGTTTAAAATATTGTCCTAAAATTATCTTTAATAAAAATATTGAGCCAAACCTCCGCTCAAACAAACACGTCATTCTTAAGTGTCTTTTAGTGTGCTAGGAAATGTAGTGGGGGAAAGGAAGTACAAACTATGGTTCCTGAAATCAAGGTAATTACCCATAGCTATATGTAGAAAATATAAGGTAGCTGTAAAATGATATATGACTACATTTTGTACTTTTGATTTTCATAAGCTTGTAGTATTGTTTCCAGGTTTAATGAGTTTTTTCTTAAGTTAAATGAACTATTTTCCTTTCCAAATATTGCATTTGTTAAGACTATAGAAAGATTAACTTGGTTCAATTTTTAAAAATTGAATGTTTAAGCACTTTGAGATGTTTATTCATGGTAAAAGAAAAATTTTATTATAGTTTTTTAATAAAGAATACAAATCCGATATATTAAGAAATTGTGCATAGTTAAAATGTACAGATTACAGTAACATGAGATGATTTACACATCATGAAGTATATTTAAAAATAAAGTTTCATATTACACATTCACCCTATAGACATATATTAGGTTAATTCTACGTATATTTTTTTCTAGAAGATAAGGGTAATTTTACATTTCCCTGCTATAAACAATAAAATAAATTCTGAAGTAGCTAAAGTTTTAAGAGTGTCACTTCTTTTAAATAAGCAATAGAAACAAATTCACAAGAAAAAGTGAAATTTTTAAAAACCCTTTACATGAGGCAATATTGCAGAAAGTTTGTATATAAATTATGTAGAAGCCCACAAATTTTGTATATTGGCATAAGAATTACACTCCACTAATAGCTCTACTACATGTTGAATCTACAATCTAAAACTATGTTAAACTTTATATTTAATAATAGTTAAGTGCACAAGTAATATGAATATTGTTAATATACTTCTGTCAAAATATTTTAATAATTATATAAAATTAGACTGTTATTTTACAGTCTGCAGTTTTTAGCAAGTAGCAAAATATTACTCAAAGTTTTTATAAAAATGTATTCTCTCACCTACTAGTAATTTCCATGTCTTCTTACAAAATTTCAACTTACTTGCCAGGCTATATCCATGTTTCTTGAAATCCATGTGCAGTGAAAAAAAAAAAATACTGTGTACTTTAAGAGAATTTTTGGAGCTGGAGAGTATTTTCTTGCAGTGAAAAATAACTCAACCATTGAAGATTTTTTACTGCTGTAATTTATCATACAGACTCTTTTAAAGTCTTTCCTTTGAGGTCACAGGAATAATTCTATTATTTGTAAAATGGGTGGAGATTCAATGCTTTTATTTTGTCAGAGAATTAACTGACAGATGGTTGTAATGCATTTGTGTTTAAACATCACTTGCTTTAGTGCTTTTTAAAAGTATAATTTAATGTTAAAAACATAAAAGGAATGGGCTTCAACTTCCCTTAGACAATTACAACTTTTATCTGCAAGATTGTGTTAGTTACATAACATTCTAGGGTAGACATTTAAAAAATATGCATGAGACTATTAATAGTATGAGTCACATCCTTGTAATGCAAGAATTACTTTTTACTTTTGTATTAAAACTCTAAAATTTAAAATAATCCATAATGATTATCACTGTGAACCCCATTACCAGGTGTCTATTGTCAGCTTATGTCGGTCGAGTAATGTGCAGGTCAACGTTATTTGTATTTATTAAATAAGTTTTACACATGTTCCTAAATATAAAAATATTGATAATTCACATAACAAAAGCATCTGAAAATATGTTATTCTCCATCCTAGGCATTTAGGTGCAACTTACAAACAGATTAAGTAACTCTTAATTCATTCTAATAATAATAGAAAAATACTGGAAACTGTCAAAGTCTGTTGACAACTTTCAAACATGATTTGGGCCAGTTTTTCAACTTTTGTTTTCTTCTTAATTAAGGAGTTCGCTAGAGCCTCTAACAGAAAACAAAGCCAAAAAACCCCACTGTATTTGGTGATTTCAAAAACCCCTTCCTCCTTTGCTTTCTTCCTGCTTTCCGTGGAGTTGTTCCATGATTGTGGAAATGGCATAGAACTAGGAAAATAGGGAATAAAAGCTCCATGTCTACATATGTTCTCTTTTCTTCAGTGACCTGCTTCTTGGCTCTAATAGTGTCACCGTGTCTTTTTTGAAAGATTGCCCCATTATCTTCATTCAGAAAAGAAGAGCTCAGCCTCATGACTCCCGGACATCTACTCATCCCTGTTAATAAACCCACCCACGTTATTCTAGTGTATGTACTATCTGTGAGTTAACTCTCCACTGTCCTCGGCACTGATAGGATTCTATCCTGCAAGGTTTCCTCCTTCCCCTCTCTATTTTCATCCTTACCTGTTCCTCGCCCCTCAACATTATAACCACCAGCAACCTAGCTTCAAAATGACTCCAATAATCCCACTTCAAAGGAAATGGATTTTGAGCCATAAAGCTTCTTTAGCTATTTTTCCACTTCTTTCCCTTTATGTCCTAGCACTTGGCAATTAGACCTTTGTTTACAGACATGCTGAGCATGAAACTAACCCTCTCAAGGCTCAAAGGGAAAGTAATTTTTTTGAATTTTTACTTTAGCCTAATTTTATACATTTTTAGCACACATATAAATCGAAATTGAGACCACTCAAAAATTTTCTCTGCAAAACACATAGTGCTTTCTTAGATTATACTACATTAGATAGAACTAAAAAAAAAAAAAAAAAAAAAAAAAAGAGAGTAATACTTTTCTCTTAGGATTGCTAATAATAATAAAACCTATAGATGTCTTTTTGGTTGTTGTTTCTTCTTTTTCTTTTGTATTTCTTTCATTGGCCCCCTTCCGTGTTTCATACAGTGTTAAAAATTCTCCATATGTTGAAATCTGAAATATTGTCTTGTTCTGTATCATGTCTTCTTTTACCTCAGTTTCTCCATCAATACAACGGACATGGTAATATTATCTACTTGTGGATATGTGCTATCAAAGGAGATAAGAGCTCTAAAGTGTTTCTTACAATCTTTTAATTCTTTATGTTATCATTTTTTCTCTGGCCATACTGACAGACAACCAAACAAAAGCAAAATAAACAAACAAAAAAATTTGGATGATGCCACCATTCTGACCAAAAACTTTTAATAATTGCCCACCTACTATATTACAGTCTTTAGGTTGACCCTTTCCTTGCCCTACCTCCTACCACTCATCTACCGAATGTCTGTGTCTAGAAAGTAGGACCACTCACTCTCTTGCACACTTTACTTTTTCTTACTTCCCTGTGTGATATTTTGTGTAATTTCTTCTACTTTAAATAGCTTCCCTCTTTCTTCTAATCCAAAGCCCATAAGTAACATATACTTACTGAGAACTTATTATACATGAGGCACTCTTCTAAGCTAGATTCTTATTTGCTCATTTAATTCTCCTTGTAGTCTTGTAAGATTTACTGCCATTTCCTCTGTCCGTTTTACAAATGACAAACCTAAGGCACAAGGAGATCTTATAGTTTGTCATGGATCACACAGCTAATAAGTGGCATATCTATGATTCAATTCCAGATAGTCTGGTTCTTAAGTCCTCTCTTAACTACCAATCTGACTTCTGTCTTCTAGGGTTCAAGTGATATCTTAGTAACTCCATAAATACTTCTTTATCTCTTCCACTAAGATGAAGTGATATTTATTTTCCTCTGAATTATCACACCAAATATTTGTCAATTTTTATAGAGCTTACTTGGCAGTCTAAAGAATGTATTAGACATTCTGTGTTGATGTCTGAAGGAGGTACCAAATGTTCACTCAGTATTGTCCTCAAGGAAGTACAATTTGGTAGAAAAGAGAGTAGTGAACAGAAAAAAAATATTTTGATAATGTGAAAGGTGCTACATTTATAAGATTATAACCATTGGTTCGGGTAGAGACATGGGACAGGATGGTTAGGGAGAGTGTTGCCGTGGTGTTCTAAAAGCTTTTAGCAGCAGAGTTAAGGCAATCCAGAAGGCCATCTAAGGCTCTCTAAAGAGGGTGATATAACATGGTAATTGGCATTTATCTATGGGATGCAGAAAGAGAAGCATACTCAAGGAAAAATAAAACAAATGCATAAGGTCTTCAGAGACCAACTGAACAAATAAGAGAAAGCTACAGTGTATGGTACAGCCCCAAAAACCAAAAGAAAGAAATCATCCTACAGGGTGGGAAGGATACGTGAGTGTGTTTTGTATTCATCCTTTACAGCCCAGAAAACCAAAAGGAATAAATCATCCTACAGGGTGGAAAAGATTCGTGAGTATGTTTGGCATTCATCCTTAAAGCAATAGAAAACCAGAGAAAGGTTTGAACTATGGAGGAATGACATGATTGTGGTTTTCTTACGGTTGTGGAAACAATGGTGATGGGATGATAGTTGAAAGTATTAACTAAGTGGCTCAGTAAACCTTTGAGCAAGAATTCTGTATCACCTATGAGATTCACAAAGACTAGAGATAGAGACACATGCCAGCTGGCAAAATTCTTTCAAGTGAATTCCAATTTAGGTGCATAAAATTGAATGATGATGGCACTATACAATATAAACTTATAAAAATAATATGGAATTATGGGGGAAGAGAACCGCATTTCAATTCAGAGAATAAGAAGGAAAATAGTTTATGGCCATTGAGCCTTTAGTATGTAGCAGGCTCTATTTTAAACTCTTGATAAGTGATAACTCATTTAATACTCAACAACGTAATGAAGTAGCTTAGTAGTTAAAATTGTTTACAAGTGCTTTAATAGAAACCAGAATAACAGGGACTTAAGTCAATGTTAAGATTTATTTCTCTTCTGTATGGAAGTCTGGACTGGTAGGTGGCTAAGGGCTGTCACACTGTTGTGTTCCATGAGGTCATGCAGAGCCCTGGGTTCCTTCTTTCTTGTCATTCCTTAGATCAATGCTGCCTGATAGAAATTTAAGTGAACCACATGTGTAATTTTAAATTTTCTATTAATCACATTTTTCAAAAGTAAAAATAAACAGATGAAATTAACATTAGGGATATATTTAATTTAACCTAATAGGTCCAAAATGTGATCATTTTAAATATGTATTACCTCTCAATTAGGATGCTAAATTTCATTGGAAATACTTGGTCATATTTAGGTTTCACAAAAATCTTGTTTGGAAAATGTTAATATACACAAATTGTTTCAACATACAATTTTTCAATAACTAAATTAAGTATTTGTTTTTAAATTTAAAGTAATTAAAACCAAATACAATTAAAAATTCTTGTATTCAGTCACACCAGTCAATTTCATGTGCTCAATAGCCACATGTGGCCAGTGGCCACTGTACTAGACGGCACAGGTCAAGAGTATAGCCTTCATCCACTTTTCATCCACTAGCTCACTAGCACTGTATCTGAATTCCAGAGTAAGAAATGGGGGAAAAGGGGAATGAGAGAAATTAGCCTAAGGCTTAAGGTAGGAGGCTAGGATAGAAATTACAGTCTCAAGCTTGATGGACATCTTCCCTCCTTTGTTTAGAGGCAAGGAGGAAGAGAATAAGGGCAAGGATGTTCTACCAACACAAAATTGAAGAAATGGATATTGGAAAAAACTAGTAGTCCACGTCACATGTGGATACTTTTGTAGCACTATTTTTCAGACAAGAAAAGGGAGGCACAAAAATTTATGTATCTACTTTTATACACTTGTTAACTAGTAAGTTGAAAAAATTAGTATTTCTACCATAATATAAAGGATGTGAAATTTGAACGTTATCCAATATATCAGATTTTGACAATTGTTATCTAATGTTTTATTTATTTTTTTACTTTACCTGTGTTGATACTCTGGCTCTTAGATTGCATGAGTTTTAAGGAAATGAAAAAAAAAAAAAGTCATTCAATTCCTTTTACACTTTCATGGTGCCTAATATCATTCTTTACACATTTATAGGATGCTTAGCTATACTGTAAAGTCTAAAAAAGAACTAAGTTATTCTTTCACCTGAGCCGTATTTATTAGGTTTTCCACATAATTTTTGATTATCTGAGTTCAAATAGAAAGATACATGTGAAGACAGAAAAAGTAACTACAACTAAAAAACATAAAGAAACAGCAACTTAATAAACACTCAGAAGTCTTACTGATAAGCTTTGTGAGGTTGGATTCATCTGTTTTCTTAAGTCACTGATCTCTTCTGGAAGAATTTTTTTCATCTTTGGGGAATTGTTTTAAACAATATAATGAAGCACACAAAGTACAGACAAAATCGTGCAGGCTTTGTGGGAATGTCTAGTTTTTATATTCATGTGATTATTTTCATTGTTCATCTCATTGTAATTTTTGTAAGAATTTTTAAGCTTTTTGTTTGCCTATATTGAAAGAAAAAATATCACAATCCTATAATAACATCGAAACTATGTTGTTCTTTGTGGGTTTTGTGTCTAGAACACATCTTTATTTTATTGATCTTGAAAGTGAAAAACAAAAGTTTCGTTATGTTTTTTCTTTTTTGTAAATCACATTCACAATATTCTGATATATAATTTGTACCACGTATCGACAGTGTAGAAACTAGTTCACAGAAAGTGTAGGAACTTCATTCTACAAAGTGCAACTCACAACTATCAGGGCAGAATTTTTACCCCAAACCGAAAACCAGATCATCCAACCTTAATCCCTCCATTTTGCTGAAATAACGTAACATTGTAACTCTGCAGTCCCACCTACTGCCTTTCTAAATAAACTCTAAATAGTCATTTTATGAGTATTTTAAATTATTTTCAGGCAATGTATGGTTCTCACTTGAACATAAAATATCAGTATGTAAAGCAAAATGATATTTCAGGTTTAATGAACGGAGCCATACCTAGAGCGTCTGTGATAATTGGCTGATGGCAACTAAGGCAAATACCATGTGATCCTAGGTATGTAAACCAAGAAGACAGCTAAACAGTATCCAGTTTACTACAACAGATAACTATTATAAGGAGACAACTTAATCCATAACTCTGAATGAAATATATTTGGAATAGATAGTAATTAAACCAATCAACTTTTTTTTTGTATTTTAGGAATTAAGGTTTAGCAGGATATATCAGATCATATAACTTGTGTATAATCAGTACCTCCCAGCCTGCCCAAATCTCCAAGATTTACTCTGAAGATTGCAAACAAGAACTGGAAGAAACAAAATTAAAAACGGCCATTAGGCAAAGTTTTTGCCAATTAAATTGGCCAAACAAAACATGTTACACAGAGTTGGTAGTGGTTTTTCAAAAAGCAACTCCTACAACCTTCACAGGAATATAAATTGGTATGGCCTTTTTAAAGAGTATTTTCTTATTTTAAATTAAAATTCTCTCTTGATCCTATAATTTTGCTTTGACAAATCTAAATTAAAGAACTGTGTTACTTGTCATTGTGAAGAGTGAAAATAATCGAAAATATCCATCTACTAAAAAGACTTAAAATATGACATACTATTTTATTTATTGTAGAAGTGCATATCTATGAAGAGTCAGAAAAAGACATCCCAATACTTTAAAATGTAATATGAAAATCCCATTTTTGGCCAGGTGCGGTGGCTCACGCCCTAATCCCATCACTTTGGGAGGCCAGGGTGGGTGGATCATCTGGTCAGGAGATCGAGACCATCCTGGTTAACATGGTGAAACCCCATCTCTACTAAAAATACAAAAAATTAGTCGGGCGAGGTGGTGGGCGCCTGTAGTCCCAGCTACTGGGGAGGCTGAGGCAGGAGAATGGTGTGAACCCGGGAGGTGGAGCTTGCAGTGAGTCGAGATCCCACCTCTGCACTCCAGCCTGGGCGACAGAGCGAGACTCCGTCTCGGAAAAAAAAAAAAAAAAAAAAAGAAAATCCCATTTTTATGAAAAACTACGCATACACATACACACACACAGTACATTCAGTGAACAATATGTGGTGAGTAACTTAGAGACAAAAGGAACTGGAATGAATACACCAAATTATCTATTACTAATAGGGAAGCATTAGAGAATGGTAGTGGTAAAGGGAGTATTTACTTTTATATTATTTTTTAAGATTTTATTTATTTAAAAACATGTAACAAAATATATGGCTCTGCACTGAACACCAAGCTGTGGGTGCTTAGAGATTTCATGAGGTTAGGCAATGAATATGTATAGAGGAAATAAAACTTAGTAAATAAGCTAAAGAATCCCCAGAGCTCACATGGTTGAGATCCATCCGACTTTTGAAGTAGGAGAATGGAGAGACCAATTTGAACACACGGAACATTCAGTAACGCTCTCAGGAAGAGCCAGAAAGCCTGCAAGTTAGGAGTAGACCTAAATTAGTCATAGAATAAAGGCTACTCTAGGACTAACAATGATTAAAAATAAAAATTGCAAGGATAATGCGAACTGCCTACCTAAGCAAAACTCATACTCTGAAGGATGACATTCATATACAAAACAACATAAAATTCACAACATCCAGCATCCAATAAAAAATTTAAAATATGCAAACAAGTAGAACAATGTAACCCACAACCAGAAAAAGAAAATTAGTAAGTAGAAACAACCAGAAATAACAAAGTTGATGGAATTAGCAGAAAGGAATTATGAAAACATGTACTATAAATATATTCAAAATTTTAAGGAAAACATAAGTATAATATGAAGAGATATGGGAACAATAAAAGTAAACTAAATTGAATTTCTAGTGCTGAACAAGTAAAATTTATAAAATGAAAAATTTACTAGATTGACCTAATAGAAATTTAGAGGTTACAGAAAAGGAAAAAGATAAGACTAATGAATTTGAAGGGCATTAAACATTAAAGACTACCTAAACTAAACTAAAGGGAGAAAAAATATGGTCAGAGCCCAGGGGCATATGCAGTAAAATAACAGAGTTTCATATGTTTAAGTTAAGTTCCAGAAGAAGAAGAAAAATAAAACTATTTGAAGAAATAGTGGCTTAACCTCAAATTTGATTAAAACTATAAACCTACAAATCCCAGAAAGTTCATCAAATCTCAAGGTGGATAAACAGATAGAAAACCACACCAGAATGTATATATAAACTTGCTGAAAGCAAATAAAAGTTTTAAAACATTTACAGCAGTCAGAAAAAAAATGTACAGGGGACTAAAGTTAAAAGAATTTTTAAAGTGCTTTAAAAGTTTATTTAAAGAAAACAAAACCACTGAAAACTAGAATTTTATATTACATTTTACATCACAAACAATAGTGAGTTTGTAAGTAGCACTACAAGAGACATTAAAAAATATTATTTGGGCCAACTCAAAACAATAAAAAAGATTCTTCTTAAACTTTGCTCTACATAAAAGAATTAACAATGTTAGAAATAATAAATGTATGGATAAATCAGATTATTTTTTCTTATTTTCAATTTTTATAAAATGATTCCTCATTTGAAGCTCCAAACCAAAAGCTAAGTGTACTATCTTTCTCTTCAGTGGCATCAAAGAAAACCAATAATATGAAGACATAAAAATGAGGAATGCCTGTTGGATTTGGTAGGATGGCGAGTACTGGTTTTATTTGCCAGAAAAAGTTGCAGTGAACTGTTAAGGGCTGTTAAGAAACCGGTCTGTCCCTGGTTGATAAGTGAATGATGGCAATTTCCAGACATACATCTAATTATCAGCATGCATTTCCCACCTTAACTTTTCAAAATCCTATCATAATTATATTTAATGGAAATTAAAGTAACATTAGATAACATTAAAAAGATTGCAAGACAGAAAATGGAGGGATGGTAAGTGATTTAAGAGGGTGATTCATAATCTCCATACAGATCTGTAGAGACATACACCAACTGCCTGCAATAACTCTGGAAAGGTGCAAGTGGAAGCACCAGATAGTACAGAAAGGGAGGGTAAGGTATGAGGTAGAAAACAGATGATTGATTGAATATTGGTAAATATTGAACCCAAGATTCTCCTCCTTGTATAACCAAGCAATCACCATTCTCTTCCACTGTCTACCTCTGAGTTCCCAATTCCTACGGAATACTGAAGTTTTATGCCCTTAGGAAGTGAACTTGGGATATTTTAAAGTGACCAAGCATATTAAAAGCAAGGGTGAAGTAAGGGGCTACGAACTGAGGAATTAAGTGTAATTCATACTGAAGTCTAACTCTTTCCACTGATATTCTTCCAAAATCACCAGCAAACATACCTTCCCTCTTTCCTCAGGAACCTCCAAATGGCCCAAAAGCAAGAAAATAGAAGTGCCCTCCTCATCACAAAAAAAAGAACTGAGAGAAAATGTTTCAAGATGTTCCACTGGAAAACCTCTCCAGGTGCCTGTAACTAATTTCTCTAATTGACATTCTCACTCTTACATTCAAAACTTTCACAGTGAACATACAACACAACCAATGATTACCAGCCAATAGGGAAGTGCATCTTAAATAATCAAATAAGAAACTAAGAACATGCTTTAAATAAAAAAGAAAAGAAAGAAAACACAAAAATAACTGATAATTAATATATCCAAAGAAACAAGAGGTGATCAAATATCCACAAAACAAGAGCCATAGCCAAAGCAAATAGGCAGAATAAGAAAAATCTCTTAGAAATTAAAACATGGCATGTCAGAATCACTTAAGTGCCTGATGACAATATATGTTAAAGCCCAAAACACAGCTAAACAATACATTATTTCTCCGTAGAAAGATTTATGAGCAAAGAATATATATAGAACTAACATGTTGAGTTACAGATTAGCATCCCAAATGCAATTAACTATTGTTGTAATTTAGAAACATAATTACAATGCAAAAGGTAGTATTTTAGTTCCTGGAAACATAATAGGCAAAAGATGAAAAAGATACATACACATGCATTAGGCCATGTAGATGATTTAACATTTCCATATCAGAGTAAAATTCAAGAGAATTTAAACAATGAGATCCACCAAATGACCATTTAAATAATTGTGGAAAAAATTTTATATGCCTGCTCATGTTACAATGGAAATTATCTTGGAAAGCGTTTTCAAATGAAGAAGACATTATTATTTTTAGAACCTTTTATTCTATTTAATCAATGTCACTTATATTGGTCCTTCATTATCCTTCAGGTTAGACACTATTCAAGAGTATTAATTTGAGGAAATTGACCCATTTTTCATTTAGTTACATGTTTTTTAGAAATTTGAAATGATTTCTCATAGAAAAATATTCATGTCATATTATATTGTCTATAAAAATCACTAAATGTAACTGCTATATTTCATTATTTTAAGTAATATTATTTATAACATTAGATTCTTAATGAATTTAAAATAAACCTTTATTTAACATTTTTTGTTTGTTTGTTTATTTTGAGACGGAGTCATACACTGTTCCCCAGGCTGGAGTGCAGTGGCGTGATCTCCGTTCACTGCAACCTCCACCTCTTGGGTTCACGTCATTCTCCTGCCTCAACCTCCCGAGTAGCTGGGACTATAGGCACGAGCCACCATGCCTGGCTAATTTTTTGTACTTTTAGTAGAGACAGGGTTTCACCGTGTTAGCCAGGCTGGTCTCGATCTCCTGACCTCGTGATCCGCCCTCCTCGGCCTCCCAAAGTGCTAGGATTACAGGCGTGAGCCTCCGCGCCTGGCCTAACATGTTGTTTAAAAATGACATTGGGTAACTAGCCGTAGACTAGTTTGATTTAATGCAGAAAGAGAAAAATAAAAATAAAACTTTGAAATTTGAGAAATGTAAATGATTGACTTTGTAACACTTCAGTTTTGTATCATACACATTAATAAAAGTTTAATATTCTGTGCCATGAAGTTGGAAGTAAGGATAAAGCATAGAAGTTGCATAGTGAAGGAGAAAGATAGGTTGACTTGAGAGAAAGCACTCATCCACTTGTGAGAGATGTAAGCTAAACTAGCCACTTTTTCATGGAACACCACATTTACCTCAAGAAAAAAAAACAAAAAACAAAACAAACCAAAAACCTATGAACATCTAGATTTGTGCGTTTGGCAGACTGTTTTTTTGTTTTTGTTTTTTCAGCAATGAACAAAGTGAATCTTTCAATGCAAGGGAAAGAAGTGATATTTGATTATAAAATTTGAACTTTCAAAAAAATTTAGGAATTTTTTTCTGCTATTGTGAGCTTGACAGCTTCCTAACAAATATTTTCTTTGACATAAACAGTAATACTAGAAGATCTCTATTAGTCATTAAACCAATATTTTCCAAATGACCAATGCATATTACAAGTCATGCATTTCAAAGTGCAAGGTGAACCAATGGATTTTAATATAAAAGAGAACAAAAAGTTCAGTGATACACTTTCAAATTCCACACTTTAATTAACTTTTAAGAAACTGCCACTTCTCATTTTTCACGTGTATCAAAGAAAAATAACCACAATTATATTAAAAGACTATTAAAATATGCCTACCTTTTCCAGTTACATAAGTGTTCCAACTGGATTTGCCTTATTTTTGATACAAAATAGATGTACATACTTTTGGAATACATGTGATATATTCACAAAAGTTGTAAAGATTAAATCAGCATAATTGGGATATTTATCACCTTAAATATGTCTTTTCTTTATCATAAAATCATTCAAATTATTTTCTTCTAGCTATTTTGAGATATAAAATAGATTATGGTAAACTATAGTCACTCTGCTGTTCTATCAAACATTAGGTCTTATTTCTTCTATCAAGCCATGTGTTTTTAAACTCTTCATAAATGTCTCTTTCTCCTCCCCTCCCCTCTACCCTTGTTGGTCTCCAGTTTCCACCAATCCACTCTCTATCTTCATGAGATTCATGTTTTTAGCTCCCACATATGAGTGAGAACATGTGATATTTGGCTTTTTATCCTTGGCCTAATTCATTTAACAGAATAACCACTAATTCCATTCATGTTGCTACAAATGATAGGATGTTTTATGCATGGATAATATTCCATCGTATATACATACCACATTTTCTTTGTGTATTTATCCATTGAGGGACACTCAGGTTGATGCCATGTTTTGGCTATTGTGAATAGTGCTGCTATAAACATGGAAGTGCAGGTATCCTTTAATATACTGATTTCCTTTCTTTGGGGTACATATTCAGTAGCACAATTGCTGAATCATATGGCAGTCCTGTTTTTACTTTTTTGACTAAAACGAATCATCTAGTAGTTCTGTTTTTAGTCTTTTAGTTTTTGTATGGTGTTTTCCAAAACTCCATACCGTTTTCCACAGTGTCTGTACTAATTCACATTCCCACCAGCAATGTAGAGTTGTACACTAATTTACATTACCACCAACAGTTCCCATTTCTCCAGCATCCTCACCAGCATCTGTTATTCCCTGTCTTTTTGATAAAGCCATTTTAACTGGAGTGACATGGTATCTCATTGTGGTTTTAATTTGCATTTTTCTGATAATTAGTAATTCTGAGCTTTTTATTTATATATACCTGTTGGCCACATGTCTGTCTTCTTTTGAGAAAATGTCTTCTTTTACCCATATTTTAATTGGACTGTTTTATTCTTTAGATGCTTCCACTGACACATTTTGAAACATACAGAACCCAAAAGCAGATATGAAAATTCAAATGTTTTCTATTAAGCCAAATATGTAAAAATTTTATATTAAGCCAGATTTACCAATGTACAACATTGTTACCCTTCTTACTATTTTTTACTATTACTACTTTTATTTTTGTTTTAGGAAAAAAATTATATTTTATAAAACCATAGTATTTATGTATGTCACCCAGGCTAGAATGCAGTGGCATGATCTCGGCTCAATGCAACCTCCACCTCTGTGGTCAAGCAATTCTCCTGCTGCAGCCTCCCAAGGAGCTGGGACTACACATGCACGCCACCACACCCAGCTAATGTTTGTATTTTTAGTAGAGACGGACTTTTGCCATGTTGGCCAGGCTGGTCTCGAACTCCTGACCTCAGGTGCTCCACCAGCTGCAGCCTCCCAAAGTGCTGGGATTACAGGAGTGAGCCACTGCACCCGGTCAATTTTAAATAAATAAATACATAATTTTTTCAAATTATCAGTTGTAATTTATAATATTTCTAACGCAGCCGAAATTGTTAGATGTAATTCACATAAAACAAAATTCTTTGAGATCTTAATTGTTATGAGGTAAAGGGTTCCTAAGACCAAAAAGTTTTAAAACTACTGCTTATAAAGTGCTGCCTTCCTAATATAACTGTTGTAGATGCAAAAGTATTCTAAGGTAGAAAATGGAAATTTTAATGATATTCTTATTTAAAAGGAAACGGTCAGTTAGATGTTTTTTCTTATGGAGTCTTATTATTCATTTTTTAATAACATACAGATGTAACAACTCTGCCTAGTGTTTGCATTTGAATCTCAAATAATCATCATTGAACATAAAAAGGAAAAAGATAACATCTGAGTATCACAAAATAACTCAATACCACAAATTGGCTTCTGAATATTTACTTTGTATATTAATTGATCTATAGATAAGTAAGGCTTGCAGAATAAATGAATAAACTCATAAATATTTCCTGAATTATTTATCTATTTGGTCTTTTGTAGAAGGCAGTAGGTGTATTATGCAAAAAAAGTTGCTCCATAAATATTAATATATGACATATTAATAATCAAGAAAAATGCCCTTTTATTATAATCATTGGCCACTGCTACTCTAATAATAAGCAAAGATGAAAGATGGAGATTTACATCATTGAACATCATTTGAAAATGACATGTTAGCTTGATTCATGTTTACACATCCAAAACTTTAAAACTCTTGGACATGATGATTAACCAGAAAAAAAGAAGATTATGGCACATTTATTTTTCATCTCTCTAGTTTAGATGGGAGTGAGGATGCAGGTCTATTCCCCTATTAACTCTCACTCACTGAGCCTCCTGTGTGATGTACGTATACAAGATGACATGGTCTTGTATATATGGCCAAAATATATGTATTTCTTTGTGAAAGTTTACTTTATTGAACTAAAAGGTGATTAAAAGTGAATTAAAGATTGTTTATTTTACTGTTTACACAGTGTGCATGCCTCCCCCAAATAGTCTTTTATTATTTGAGGTACTACTTATTCCTACAAGCCTCCCTTAGATAATCCCTAATACCATAAGGTTAAATATCTTCTATTTCATCAGTATTGGCATAGAAAATCTTAAGTTTTTTGGGGGTGGGTGGGTGGTTGTCAAATATCTTACAATCTTTTTTTGATTGA
Source organism: Macaca mulatta (assembly GCF_049350105.2). Classification (NCBI taxonomy): domain Eukaryota; kingdom Metazoa; phylum Chordata; class Mammalia; order Primates; family Cercopithecidae; genus Macaca; species Macaca mulatta. Next base: position 20,368,401 of record NC_133423.1, read on the forward strand.
TTTATTTATCTTTTGTAGAGACAAAGTGTTACCATGTTGCCCAGGCTGGTCTTCAACTCCTGGCCTCAAGCAATCTTCCCACCTTGGCCTCCCAATGTGCTGAGATTACAAACATGAGCCATCTCTCTCAGCCTGATTTTTAATATACATTCTATCTCATTAACTACATTATAAGTTCCTTGAAGTAAACTAGCACTGTACTTGGCTTTGTTCATATTGATATGGTGCAAAGCTGATAATTTAGCAGATGACTATTTTTTGTTAACCAAAGTGACTCAAATGACCCAAGCAAGTTCTGTCAGCTCAACTCAAGTATCCTGGTGAGGGAACCCAAAAATAAACTTTACCTGAGGAAAGCTAGGAACCAAGAATTCCAGATTCATATTTTGCATTATTATTAAATAAGAATTTAAGTACCTAGTTTCCTCTTGAAAAGAAAATAAGTCTACGTTCTATAGCCCTAATTACCAAATATTACATTATATGAAGAAATAAACTATTAGCAATGTGACCTAGAATGAAATTTCAGTAGCGTTTCACGTGAAATCCTTCAAAATCACTCCCATTTCCTCTGCCTATTTTTTTTTAGTTATAGTGAGTGATATTAATCTCTGTACTCTAAAAGGATGAAATTGAGTAATGAAAGGGCATGTGCCAACCTAAAAAATGCTTTAATATTCATTGATAATGTTTTTTGTTGTAAATTTAAAAACACAAAAATTATGTTGGCTAAATTTGTGACGACAGATACTTTTTATAATATTCTAACAAAAAGTAGTTGCAGGCCTTCTGACATGTTTGTTCTTGTATCTTCCTCACATCTATTAATGACAACTCATTTCCCTCATCATCATAAGTATGAGTTTGAGTTTACCCAAAACAGACCCTGAGACGAAGATTCGAGTGCAGGTAGTTTATCTGAAAGATAATCCCAGGAAGTAGAAGTGAGGGAGTAGGGAAAATGAGATGGAACAAAACCCATCGAACAGCTGATACTGTGGAGAACTGGGACCCGTTCCTGTTGATGATGCTGGAAGGAAACATGAAGAACAAACCTTGGCAATGTCCCATGTTGACCTACTGCCTACTCTTCCTCATAAATTGAAGGTTACCCACCCTGGGCATATTCAATCCCTGGCTTTCAGGGATGTATTGATCACAAATTTGGCCAACAAGAATGTACCCCCATCAAAAAAGCAGAGTCCATGGTACTTAGAGTGAGATGCTTTCATTATACGGGATCTTATTGTAGGTGAATGCCACTGTGGGCCCAGCAATTAAGAGGTGAGACATCTGCAACATCTGCCACATCAATGTTCACTTTGCAGAGTCAATTTTAATGATGTCTTTACCTCATTAATCTTATAAGTTGTCAACAATATCTCAATAGCTTCCTAACTGAATTCCTTCTTTGTAATTATGTTTCTGTCTAATCCCATAAGCAGACAGGGAGGGTCTGCAGGGATTATAGGAATTAAATCAGCTTGAGCAGTCAGTCAGTTTTACAGCTTTGCAGCTTGATTTTTTCCCAAACCCTGCATGGAATGTGGTCACCCAGTTGATTGAAATCAGCTCCTCACAGATCCCAGAAACGTATACAGACAAACATGAGTGAACTTTCCTCAGTATCATGCTGAGATCTCCACCCGAGGACGAGCTATAGCTTCATTACCATAACATGCAGTGCATGTGCTGGCAAGACTCACTGCATTGTGCAACTGAGACCCCTTCTGTACATGCAATGACTCGCCCTTTCCCGTCTCCATCGCCCCATGGAACCCTCCTGTCACTTTTCCTCAGGGAGGTAGGTGTCTGGAGAATATTCCCAGGGATCTCTTTACTTGTGGCAAGTAATAAAAGTATTGATCAAACCTGTGTTCTCATGGAGAGTTGCCTATTACTCACCGGGCGAATGAACCCCGATTTTTCTAGGTAAAAATCCCACAAACCACACCAAGTTAGTGATGCTTCCATTCACATATTAATTCATCAAAGGACATTTATTAGGTGCCTGTAATGGATCAAACACATAGGTCCTGAACTGGCCATTCCAGACCTGGCCAATCATAAGCCCTGTGATCATTGTCATTCATCCAGGATTGATATATACCACCCAGAATTTTTTTAACTGGGACACATACTGAAACCTTTTTACTTCACTAAGCTACAATTGTCTGACCACCCCAGACTGCTGGTATTGTGTCCCCTGCCACAAGAAGTCTGTGGAGAGAGTGAAGCTGAGGATCAGAGAAAATCAAGATCAGAGGCAGAGAGAGCAAAGATCCAATCGATTCCTGGTTCTGAGTGCCGAGGAACTTGAGAATGGCCCTTTTTTTCTGGACTGTTTCCCTCTGTTCTGTGAACTGTCCTTCCAACATCCTCTCAATACCCCTTATTTCTTTGTATTATTATTACTAAGCTAATTAAAATTGAAATTATGCCATTTATAAGCAAAACAATCCTGCTATGCTATAGAATTTAAATTAACTTGAAAATCTTTTCTCTAAAGCTGAAAAGAGAAAAGAAGATGAAGCAAAATCTTGATGTTTGGCAGGAGCACTATATCGCATACATCTTTATCATGAAATGTACTCAATCGTGGTATTAAACAAAGAATAAAAAAATCAGAATACAAAATGTGAGAATAAAGATTAAACCGGATGCTAAATTAAAATACAATGTCAACTCTCCTTAATTATATATTCTAAAATTAATAGGCAAAATGCACCAGCTCTTTACTCACCAACAATGAGATAGTAATAAGACTTTCTTCTCATAAAATTATAAATATATTATCTTAAAGCAAGTATCTTATGAATAGAGTCTAAATCAACTGGACTAATTATGACAAAATAGAAGATGTAAGTACTTCTGAAATCCTAAGTGGTCATGTGAGCCTTGGTTATCAAATCCTCCACTGCATCCTTTTCTCTCTCCAGAAGTACTTTGGTAGAGAACCTTGAGAAGACTGCTACAGTAAATAAGAAACTGTCATGGGATTGGTATCATCAGATTTGTGTTGCAAAATTCTCAGGGTTGCAGGTGTATAGAGGATAGAATAAGAAGAGGCACATAACGATGCTCACTACTATTAAAAGAGGGTACTGGGCTACATGTCAGGTTCCTTTACGATCAATCAGTATGCCTGCAGCAAATATTGTGCAAACTTGTAAGATTATCTAAACGCCTATTATGTTTTAAGTTACAGCAGGATTGTAACTTGCTCCTTTTTGTTATCACTGCACAGCATTGCACTGAAAATATTATATATTTAATGTAAATTATTTTTCTCCCCCTAAAGTTCTAAGTTCTTTGAGGGCTGAGACTTAAATTACTGTTGAGGCCTTATCACTCAAAATCCCTGCTTGGCAGATAACAGATTATACATACATATATGTGCATATGTTTGGTGTATAATAGAAAAAATATATATTTGTATGTATGTACATATGCATAGTTAATTATTGAAAGAATCAATGAGCACCAAAAAGTTCCTGATAAAATTATAAAGAAAATCATTTTATTTATAAAAATAATACAGAGCTCAAGGATGAGATGTTTTAATCAAATGTGGAAAATTTTTATTTAAAAACTTGACTTAGGCAATAGTTCTATGCTATTTTATTTTCTGGATCAAAGCTAATCATGCTTAATTATAATTTTCTCTCATAAAAATTTTCATTTCCTCCAATAATGAGAAAAAGATTTGAAAATGTTACAGTAATTTGAAAGTTTATTCATGTATAGAAAATTATAATGAACTTAACTATGTAGAATGAAAACAATAAAAGATATAAATGAAAACAGAAAATGGCCAAATGTAATATTTTGACAACAGTACATTTTCATATTCTACTTTGATGTAAATAAAATAGACTCCAACTTATTGTTTTAAAAGGAAAGAAGGAGGGAAGGTAGAAAGGGAGGGAGGGAGGAGAGAAAGGACCAACACTACACCAACTGCTTATGTATTCTTAGACATGTCACTTTAACCTATAGGGGGCTTGCCAATCTGTGAAATGGACTGTTTTTTCCTTCACGATGTAATCACGAGGTTCATATATAATAATGGGAGTGAAAGTTACTGTTAAGTAATATAAGACATATTAATTCCCTGCTCCAGTCCTCAGGTGCAGGGCCCCTTCATTGGGATAACTGCCCATTCAGAGAGCCCCACCTTCCTTCCTCATGCCTAGTCCCTAACTCTCACTTGATACTAGCCATTAGTTAATTTTAAAGTATAAAGAGAGGAATCTTTTGCAGGAAATGTCAGTCTTTAGAGGAAATAATCATTAACTCTTATAAATAGAGCATGTGTTTCCCACCTCTGGTCATGTTCAGATTATTGCATGTTCTACCTATTCCTTCTTTTAGAGTGGCTATGACTGTCCTCTGATGCAGTGTTAATGTCCACTTCTCTCTAGACTGTGACAGGAAGCTACGGATCCACAGCTAAGCATCCTATACAAGCATAAGTTGAAGAAACATAACTGGATCTAACCTACTCTTTGAAGTTAATGGACATTGCAAATTGAAGTAATGGACAAATGGAACTAAAAGAGTTCCAGTTCTAAGACAAGATCCAGAATATCCAAATTATAGTGTCCTTCAGAGCAATACCACCACAAACGGACTGTCTCCACTTCAATTTGATTATACAATGATTTAAATGAGGCTAAGACTTTAAATATTTTTGTTTGAACAAGGAATTTATCAGAGTAATAGCAATATTATACCTTTAAGGTTGAAGTGAAAAGACGATTTACAAGTACCTATGCCCTAAGAGAACAGAGATTTTAATTTATTTGTATTTATCTGACAGCAGATTATGAAGTAAGGAATCAGAGAGGCAAATTTTTAGAGGTTAAAGGACATGTCAACCATCTCTATGCTACCAAAAAGCCATTTTTAATAATAATTTTTATAATGATAGAAAAGAGAACAGAATTACTATAGTTTCACTAAATAATATATCATAGGCATCTGAATATCTATATATAGATTTGAATGTTAATTTTAAAAGAAAAACTTTAAACATAATAAAAATCTAATATGCTAAAAGTAGTTAAATATATTATTCTACACATTTATTTAGCAATTGTTAACATAATTATGGAGATGATGTGGAAATATAGGTGGCATTTTTCTATTCTGGTTTATTTAAAAGTCAAAAAATTAATATTATTTTTTAACATTGTTTATTTCAAGATTTTAAAAACGCAGAAAGTGAAAATAATTAGGCAATAATTAGAATGATGTGATTTAGTTTGATGTCTAATCATTTAGAACTTGTAATTTTCCATATAGTTTTGTCATATATTTTCAAATGTCCCTTAAAATGGAAATTTTAAAAGCAGTAAAGCAGTATTGTATAAATCATTTCTGTCATGTATGAAATTGAAAGGATAAATTAATCTTTAAAAATAATTGGTTTTGCCTATAGAGGAAAAGGAAGCAGCTCCCTCTTCTTCCCTCCTCCAAGATATCTCCTTGAAAACGCAATTGGCTTGAATCCTTTCTCTAAACCATGGAACATAGATCAATCTCTTCAAGGAATAGAATAGCCCAGACTCCACGTTTCCAGTGTAGATTTCTCCAAGGTCATGGGACTCACACCCTCTTGAAATATAAAACTACATCCTCAGAGTTAAAGTGGGAACCTATCTCAAGGTGTAACCATTGGTTTTGGAGGGAGATAAGAAGTTTTATTATTCTCGTGGGGGAGCTCAATTAACTAAACAAATAGTTGTTTGAATTCTCCAGTGAACTTTGTTCCCACTTTGCTATATAAATTGTGCAGAATTGTATCCTGTCTCTCTAGTCTCCTGTGGGCTACCTACATGTGTGTATTCTCTTTTTCTCATTCAGTAATAATGAGTTTTATTTCTATGTGGACATGGAGAGGTCTCTCGTTGTCAGTAAGATTTTTAACTCCCAACAAGATAAATGGCCAAAAATAACATTTGTTTCATACAGGAAAAAGAATTGAATCAAAATATGCTTTTTCCTCTCATTTAATGTTTAAAGTCCTTATTATAAACTATGCAGATTTGAGGTCAAAGTAGAATCGATATTAGCAGTTGTGACCTGTGGGAAGGAAGAGACTCCTGGGCCAAGAAGAAGTAGAACCCAAGGGGCTGGGGTAGTTACAAGGACAAAAAGAAAGGAGGGGGTGGGGACCTTAGGCTCAGTTCACGCAGGTTTCAATAACAAGAAGTCAACTAAAATAGGTATGGTGGTAAACAGTCCCTTCATGTAGTAACCCAATCAGTTGCTTCAGGTATAAGGAATATAATCAAATAACCTGAAAGGATAGATAAGATTCACAATAATGAGTCCAGATTTAAAGAAGGGTTTCAGCCCAGTGCAACTGTGGTAATTCTAATGAACTGTGTTACTTCTATTGTTAAAAATAATAATGGCTTCTCATCTGAGTAATAGCTAGATAACTTGGAAAGTCCCCTATTATAAACTACCTAAAGTTCTGGATAAAATACGAAATTCATACCTTTCATTGTGTAGCTGACATGAAAATAAGAGAAACTTCCAGGAGTCGAAATAGGCAGCCTGTGGAGACAGAGTTGATTTACAGAATAAATGGAAAAGCTCTATCTTTATTTCTGGAGAAGACTGAGTACTTGATTTTTTTACTCTGAGCCAAAAGCAGGGTAATGGAATTTGAGCTGCACTATTTAAGATGTCCTGTTGAAGGTTCCTTCGTGACTTCCAGGGTTAGCTTCTTTAACCATACTTAGCAATTGGCCTAACAGAGTTGACAAGCCTGGCTTGATTACTTGAAAGCCCTCTTTGAAAGTTTCTCTTTGAACTCCCAGAAAGCCATGATTCCTCACAAAAATCCTTGTGGTTCAACCTAAAGACACAGTGTGATTTGTGTATGTGACTGAGCCTTTGTGGGCTTTGTGCATGGGCTATCTAGGGCTTCCAGTGTTTGCCTGCATTCTCTTTTTCTTATTGCACCATATACTTTGCCTTTAAGTATAAGCCTTATATGAGTATGGTTGGTGGAATCTGATGAGTTCTTTCAAAATACTGGGAAAGTCTTTGCAGATCTGAAAAAAATAGTGATAAGGACATGACTTAGCTGTGATGTCGTTGGAAAGGAAGTTTAGAGGAAGTGGTCTTTGCTCATCTCAGAAACCAACAGCTTGAGTGTTAACATACTGGTAGGAATAGAGTCTCACTGAGATAACAAGTTGAAATGGACACCAACTTCTAAGCCTGAGACCCTTAGAAGTCTTCACTCTCAAAACAAAGATGAACTAGAAATTATTGGCCCCCAAACTTTGGAAGACAACAGCTTACCTTTTTTCAGCATGGGCTCTTGGTAAGAGAAAAGAAAGTGTCTACTCTGAGAGTTCCAGAACCACAGGCTTGACTTATTTTGGTTTAGGGTTTGAATTCACACGACTGTAAAAGCAATCCAAAAAATAATCTATATAATGATATCCCCTAGACAGAGATACAACTGAAAAGGATGTGGCAGAGGCAAATGCAAAACTCCTCAAGATGGAGAAAGCCTAATCAGAGTCATGCAATATTCCCAAATTAAGCTTCATAGAAGATGAGTCCTAGTCTCAAATTGCAACATATATGGGGAAACAGTCCAACATGAGTGATATTATTATACAATATATAAATATATATATAGATTATAAATATATATTACATATATTTATATATTTGATTTAAATATAACATATATTATATATTATATAAATACACATTTTATATTACAAATATATATCATAATATATAATAAACATTATATATAATATATGTATATATGTATATGTAATAATATATGTATATAAATATATACTTATATATACCCATATAATGTATACAAAGATTATCTCTTAAGAAATTTAATAATTATTATAGATTTTTGAAAAGGAATTAAAATGATTAAACACTACCAAAAATAACCAGATAAACAGAATAAACAGAAATGAATCTACAGTCATTGAAAATCAAGTGGAAAAATTAAACAATCTATTCAATACAGTTTAGCAAATGATAAATTATCTCAAAGTAGGTCTGATGAAGCCACTTAGAACAGGCATTAGAGAGACACAGAAATAAAAACTACAACAGTGAAATAAAGAGGAATAGAAGGTAAAATGTGAAATTTTAAATGCATCAAGGAAATTAACTAGAAGACTAGGATAAAGAGAAAGGTGGAAAACAAAATACGTAAGAGATCATGGCTGTCATTCTGGAAAGGAAGTGAGTATGAGTTCTCATAACAAAGGACATCTAGTCATAAGCAGGTTTTAAATGAACCAAGAAGCAAGCAAAACTCACAGTTTTCTAAAGGTAATATGGTACAGCAGTTCTCGAGCTTTTTGGTTTTAGTACTATTTTACTGTTATTGAAAAAAGCACTAATAAGCCCTTTCCATGTTAATGCAAGCAACACATTTATGTAAAAAATAACTACATTTTCCAAAACTATTGAAAAGGGTGATATTGTTTTCCATTTTTGCACTCTTTAATATATGGCTTAAGAGAAGATATGTAGATTCTCATCACTGTTCTGCCTTCAATCTGTTGAAATATATCACAGTCATATGACCTCAGAAAACTCTCCACTGTTCCCTCATGAGAGAATAGCAAAAGACATTCTCTATTATTATGAACATCTTTTTTCAACTCATGAATCCCTTCACTCCTGACAAAGTGAAACTAAAGAATAAAAAAGATAAAAGAAAGGTCTAAAACACAATCTGACAGAACAAAGCAAAACAAAACAAAACAAAACCGGTGGACTAATTCATCCACTGAAAGGCAATGATTAGAAACCATAGGAGAACATTTTTGTGACCTTCAGTTAGTCCAAAGCTCTTAGATATGTAACATCAGAAGTACAATAGATAAAAGAAAAACACTAAGTTTAATTTCACTTAAAAATTTAAAACTTTGCACTTCCAAAGACAATATTAAAATTTCAAAATCCTACTTACATGAAATATTTGCAAATTCTGTCATATACAAATAACATTTGAAAGTATAAACAATACTTACGACTCAGTAAGACAAACAAAATTTAAAACATAAAGAAAATATTTGAATAGATATTTCTCTAAAGATATATGATGGGTGAATAAACACATAAAAAGATGTTCAACATAATTAGTCATTATAGAAGTTCACATTGAAACCACAAGTCATAACAAGTACTTGAATAGCTATAATTAAAAAGACAGACAATAATAAATGTTGGTGGGAATGTAGAGAAACAGAAACTCTCATACATTGCTAGCAGAAATGTAACACAGAGCAGCCACTTTGAAAAGAACAGTTTATAGTTTCTTAAAAAGCTAGACAAAAATTTCCCATAAGACCTAGCAATAGCATTCATAGGCATTTGCCTGAAAGAAAAGAAGGCTCATGTCATCGCAGCACTATCCATAATAACTGAAAAGGATTTTTAGGGGAAATGAAAATATGCTAAGACTAGATTTTGTGGAAGTTACTCAATTCTGCAAATTCACAGTACTCATTAATTGTACACTTAAAATGGGTGAGTTTTATGGTATAGAAATTCTACCCAATGAAGCTCTTTTAAAAAAAAAAAAAGTTAATGGTTTATCCAATTTGATTAAGTTGAATAAAAAGCAAAATCCAGATGTGTTATTAACAAGATACATACCTAGAGCACAGGAATATCAAATACTGAAAATAAAAGTAAGTTGGAAAGCTAGGGAGGACAATCATAAGTAAGCCAGTGTAGTTAAATTAGTACCAGAAAGGCAGATTTTAGGATAAAAGAAAATTATAGGGACATTCCTAGGATTTATTTTATCACAGTATTCGTTCGTAATTTTCTTCTGGTCCTAGAGTACATAGTAAGACAAAGTAAGTTATAAAATGTTTACTACTCACAGACATTACCATTGTCTATCTGGAAAACAAAATCAAATATACTGAAAAACTATTAGCACTAATAAGAGAATCCAATAATTTTATTCAGTTTAAATCAAACTGTAGTAATCAATTATGTTCCAGTGTACCACAAATAACTTAAAATACATAGTTTTTAAAATACGATTGATAATAACAAAAATACTACTGCTACTTAAGAAAACTAATGAAATGATTCAATTGCTCTAAACAGAATATGATAAAAGTTTATTGAAAGTCATAAGAAAAGATCTAAATAAATAGAATGATTCACCACCCCATAGGATGATTTAATTTCATAATGATAGCAAGTCTTCTTAAATTCATCTACAAATTTATTGTAATTATTATCAAAATTGTAATTTGATCAGCTTATTTTAAAATGTTCAAAACAAAGATCAACTATGGCCAGATAATGTTAAAGAGCAAAAAGCCAAGAGGATTTATCCTGAAATAAATAGTTGTAACAAAATTACCATTAAAAAGTACATACTGTTGCAGAGACACACAAACCAATGCAACGGGACAGGGAGTTTAGAACTACACCTATGGGAAAACTTGATTCACCATTGAAGTGATAGTGCATGTCAGTAGAGAAAAAATTGACTACTTAGTAATATGATGCTGTGAGAGTCATTTATATAGAAATATTTTAAAGTTTGATCTTTTATGCAACACACAAAACAGAATTAAGACTTTGTATGAAAGAAAAAAAGTTATATTTTATTATAACTTTTATTAATTATATTAAGAGATAATTCACAGAACAAAAAAATCTAATGGCCAATAAAAGTGAAAAATTACTCATTCTTATTAATGATCTGGCAAAGGGCAAATGAAAACAGATAGATAAGTATTTGCATTCTAATCAAATTGGTAGAAATTTTAAAACCTGGCAATACCAAGCACTGGCAAGGAAAGACAGAAAATTGAATTTTATGCACTTCTGCTAGAATTGTAAAATGATATACCCATTTGGAGGAACATTATAACAATATACCACAAACTTGAAAATGTTTATATACACAATCTATGACTTAGTAATTCTCTTTTTAGGTATGTCTTAATAATTCTAAATCAAACTAAGTTAACTTGGGGAACTTTAAAATAATGCTGATGCCCAAGCCATTCTGCAGAACTATTAAGTTAGAATTTCCAGAGCAGAGAAGAGATCCCAGCACCAGAATTTTTTAACACTACTTCCCAGGTGATTTCAATATGCAGTCTAAGTTAAGAATTTCTGTCTTAGAGAAACATCAACATTTGTGTGCAACTATATAGGAGCATAAAGCATAAATGGAAATGGTATAAATATATGTAAGTATAGCATTATCCAAATACCATCTATAGAGAATGAAATAAATAATACTGATATGTTCATCTCATATAGATAAAATTAATCAATTGTAATTCCAACTATCCACTGAATAAATCTTATGCAAAATGAGTATACATTCACAGTTTCCTATATTTGTTTCTAAGTGTTTTTGTGTGTGTGTGTGCTGTGGGAATTATAAACAACAAATTATAGAGAGTGGAAAAGGAAGGATGAAGGATGAAGTATGCAGAGAAGCCCATAGTCAGTATCAACTAAATAGGAAATATTTTATTTCTTAGAAAAAGAAAGAGAGATCTGAAACAGGTGGATGGGACAAGGTAACAGAATATGGGTAGGTTGGATTTATGGGTGTTTGTTTTATATTTTGCTTCTTAACTTACATTTGTGTCAAATATGTTCGTTTTTATGTATCAAATACATTATATCAAAATTGCAAAAGGCATTAAACAAAAACAATCAGTGTTAAGATTGGGAGTGTGTATGTAGATATTCCCTATAATAGTCTATATTTTCCCATATGTTTAAAGTGGGACAGATTTTAAAAATTACTCTTCTTAAACAAATAAACAGGAATGCGAGGCCAAGAAACTGAGTCAGAAACTATTTCCCTAAGATTAAGCCCTCATGTTGGGACTGCTGTGGACTGATTGTGAAAAGGTAAATTCCACATTCTCAGTTTGCATACAGGACAAATTGTATATTAATTGAGATATGAATCCACATACAGTCCTCCCTTGGCATCCAGGGGGCATTGGTTCCATGACTTTCGGGACACCAAAATTTGAGAAAGTTCAAGTCCCTTATATAAGATGGCCATTTGAGTTTCTTCACAGAATTAGAAAACAAATTCTTTACATTTCATGTGGAACCAAAAAAGAGTCCATATAGCCAAGACAATCCTAAGCAAAAAGAACAAAACTGGAGGCATCTTGCTACCTGACTTCAAACTATACCACAAGGCTACAGTAACCAAAACAGCATAGTACTGGTACCAAAATAGATATATAGACCAATGGAACAGAACAGAGGCCTCAGAAATAATGCCGCACGTCTACAAGCATCTGATCTTTGACAAACCTGACAAAAACAAGAAATGGGGAACGGATTCCCTATTTAATAAATGGTGTTGGGAAAACTGGCTAGCCATATGCAGAAAACTGAAACTGGATCCCTTCCTTACACCTTATACAAAAATCAACTCAAGATGGAATAAAGACTTAAATGTAAGACATAAAACCATAAAAACCCTAGAAAAAAACCTAGGCAATACCATTCAGGATATAGCGATGAGCAAAGACTTTATGACTAAAATACCAAAAGCAATAGCAACAAAAGCCAAAATTGACAAATGGGCTCTCATTAAACCAAAGAGCTTTTGTACAGTCAAAGAAACTATCAGACCGAACAGGCAACCTACAGAATGGGAGAAAATGTTTGCAATCTATCCATCTAACAAAGGGCAAATATACAGAATCTACAAGGAACTTAAACCTACAAGAAGAAGAAAAAAATAAATCAAAAAGTGGGCAAAAGATGTGAACAGACACTTCTCAAAAGAAGACATTTATGCAGACAACAAATATATGAAAAAAAGCTCATCATCACTGGTTGTTAGAGAAATGCAAATCAAAACCACAATGGGATATCATCTCACGCCAGTTAGAATGGCAATCATTAAAGAGGCAGGAAACAACAGATGCTGGAGAGGATGTGGAGAAATAGGAATGCTTTTACACTGTTAGAGGGAGTGTAAATTAGTTCAACCACTGTGGAAGACAGTGTGGCGATTCCTCAAGAATCTAGAACCAGAAATACTATTTGACCCAGCAATCCCATTACTGGGTATATACCCAAAAGATTATAAATAATTGTACTATAAAGACACATGCACACGTATGTTTATTGCAGCACTCTTCACAATAGCAAAGACTTGGAACCTACCCAAATGCCCATCAATGATAAACTGGATAAAGAAAATGTGGTGCAAATACACCATGGAAAAGTATGCAGCCATAAAAAAAGAATGAGTTCATGTCCTTTGCAGGGACATGGATGAAGCTGGAAACCATCATTCTCAGCAAACTAACACAGGAACAGAAAACCACACACTACATGTTCTTACTCAAGTGGGATTTGAACAATGACAACACATGGACACAGGGAGGGGAACATCATACCCTGGGGCTGTCAGGGGATGGGGGTGGAGGGAGGGATAGCATTCGGAGAAATACCTAATGTAGATGATGGGTTAATGGGTGCAGCACACCAACATGGCATGTATATATCTATGTAACAAACCTGCACATTCTGCACATGTATCCCAGAAATTAAATAAAAAATAAGATGGCCATAGTATTTGCACATAACCTATGCACGTCTTCCCATATATTTTAAATCATATTTAGATTACAGATAATACCTAATGCAATGTAATATTATGTAAAAATTGTTATACTGCATTTTTATTTGTGCTACTTTTATTGGTGTATTCTCTTTTTGTTATTTTTTCAGATATTTTCAGTTTGTTGCATCCATAGATGCAGAACCCACAGATATGTAACTGTCAACTCTACTCTTAAATTTTAATTTATACTACAAAGCAAAAAGCAAAAGCAAAAAAAAATTATATATTACTCAGTTATTTAAACTTCTTGTACTTAATACAAGTTCAGTGCAAGGAAAGAATTAAGAACAATTCCTTCATTTCCTCAATAGCCAAAGGATTTTGATTTTCAAATGTATATTTCTGTAAGCTATTTGGGTCAATAATTCATAGGATGGATTAATTCAATACCATTGAATAGGCAAGTTTAAAGTGCTTTCAATATTTTGTCACCAGGATGGCCCCGTCTTTAACAGTTTCTCTTTATTCTCCTCTTAATCCATAAGCACAGCTGCTTAAGGAAGCCAGATGGCCCAGATGCCACAAAGCAGCCTTGTGACCCTATGCTGGATTACAGAGGGAGTCTAGACCTGAGCAGGTGACCTCCAGTTACCTTTCCATCATTAACATGTCATTATAATACTAAAAACCCCTCCCCTAAGAGAAGATGACTGTTTTGTGTACATGAGATGTGTGAAGAAGTATGCCCATGAACTGTTCCTCTGCATCTGAAACTCCTCCCTGTGCATGCCTACAGACCTTCCTTGCCCAGCAGCAAACCTTCAAAACTCCCATACCTCCCATTGCCCAGAGAGAAGGTGGCTTTAGATCATGAACTCCCCTGCTCTATTCTTTGGCAACTGGATAAAACCTGATTGCCTCTCCAAATGGACATTCTTTCTTTGTGGCTGATACAAAGTAAAGGAAAAACACAGTTTGCAGTGACATTATTATTAACTATATAAAGTGGAGCATAGTCAGTCTAATTTATGAGTGGCAAAACAAGGCTTTCAGTGACTTCAGAACCAAGAATATTAAAGTCTTTGGCGTCTATCCTGGTCTCCACCATTAAAGGATATGAGTAAGGTGGAACAGGCTGAAGATGGTACTGAAGGAAAAGTTCTTATCTATTCTGAGTTCCGTAGACTCTTATCACAAACAAATTGATTTATGAGAGTCAGGATTTAACTCAGACATAATTTTAAAAGTTGTGATGGAACATTTTCCTGATTACTGTGCGTAACATTAAATGAAATTGAGATGGTGTCTGTAACAGAATAATTAAATGGAAAAATGACTTCAATTAATTAGATATAGTACATGGTGAAAAGAAAATAAGAGCAAATACTCTGTTCTCGAGACTAGGTTAAAGGAAATAGTTTGTTATTACAATTTGAATACATCATTTTCTGATTAAATTTTTGAAGAATTATATGTCACTGTCTTTGGAAAAAATGAAAGTGTAACTCATCTTGTCTT
The DNA here is from genome assembly GCF_049350105.2 of Macaca mulatta. Taxonomy (NCBI): domain Eukaryota; kingdom Metazoa; phylum Chordata; class Mammalia; order Primates; family Cercopithecidae; genus Macaca; species Macaca mulatta. Next base: position 20,383,525 of record NC_133423.1, read on the forward strand.
CCTGTTTTTTTTTTAATTTATTTATTATTATTATACTTTAAGTTGTAGGGTACATGTGCATAACGTGCAGGTTTGTTACATATGTATACTTGTGCCATGTTGGTGTGCTGCACCCATCAACTCGTCATTTACATCAGGTATAACTCCCAATGCAATCCCTCCCCCCTCCCCGCTCCCCCCTCCCCATGATAGGCCCCGGTGTGTGATGTTCCCCTTCCCAAGTCCAAGTGATCTCATTGTTCAGTTCCCACCTATGAGTGAGAACATGCGGTGTTTGGTTTTCTGTTCTTGTGATAGTTTGCTAAGAATGATGGTTTCCAGCTGCATCCATGTCCCTACAAAGGACACAAACTCATCCTTTTTTATGGCTGCATAGTATTCCTGTTTCTTTTATGCTGTATTGCAGCTCTCAGGAACTGAGATATCTGATCATAAAATTGCTTTCAATCATTCTACCATAATTAGTACCATGAGTATTTATTTGCAACCTATACAGACACACACATGCACATATATACACATACATATATATGTATACACCTCTATATATATACACATATACACACACACATAAATACATATATATACCTCTCTACATATATACACACATATATATGTACATATGTAGAAAGATGGCATATATGTATATAGAGAGTATATATATAGAGAGAAGGGTATATATATATGTGTGTGTGTGTGTGTGTGTGTGTGTGTGTGTGTATTTTTTAAAGCCATTCTTCATCCTGTTATCATCCTTCTGTCTCATCTTTTTCAACCTCCCATGGGAAAAAAAATTCTACTTTGATACTATCCTGTTGACGAAGTTGTCAGACTTCCTGTGCCAATTTTCACTTTCTCGGAAAGTAGCAATTGCAAATTTAGAAGAGAACTCAACTTGGATTTTATTCAGAGTGGAATGGTTATTTTCCTCTTGACAAGCTATAGATTTGCAAAAACAGAGTGATTAGCTGTTTTATTTTTTTCAAAATCTTAAAGTAAACAACATAAAATATGTAGAGCTCCTTCCTGCTGCTGTAAACCAGAAACACTTTAATCAGTGAAATGGTGACATTTACATTTGCCTTGATTTTCTCTTGATTACCCATTCCTCATGCAATCATGTAGTCTAGAAGTTCCCACCCTACATATTGCTTTTAGATTAATTATGGCTTTTTGTTGCCATCCAAGTTTTATCAGAAAACATACAATAGTAATTAAAATACAGTTTAAGGAACTGTGCTATAAATGAATTAGTAACTATATTTTCTTTATATTTAGGAAAGAGAAATTTTTAAAAACAGATATTTTATAATAGAATACATAAATATGCACAGCATAAAATCATAACTTATTGTAGCAGAAAAGTCATCAGCTTGATTTTTTTTTCTAGGTTAGTGCTCACCAGTCTACTGTAGTTATAACTATCAATTTTATCAATTTTCTCTTCCTGCTGTGTTTAATTCTTTTTACTGTTGCCAGGCTGGAGTGTAGTGGCATGATCTTGGCTCACTTCAACCTCCGCCTCCCAGGTTCAAGGATTCCTCTGCCTTAGCCTCCCAAGTAACTGGGAATACAGGCGTGTGCCACCACACCCAGCTTATTTTTTATTTTTAGTAGAGACGGGGTTTCACCATATTGGCCAGGATGGTTTCGGTCTCTTGACCTCATGATCTGCCTGTCTCAGCCTCCCAAAGTGGTGGGATTACAGGCATGAACCACCATGCCTGGCAAATTCTTTAAAATTGAATCATTTAAGAAATTATTTTTATTTACAGTATGTAAAAGGCCACATAAGGATTAATTACTTGTTTCTGGATTTAAAAAAATCATTATTGCAGCACCATTCACAATAGCACAGACTTGGAATCAACCCAAAAGTCCATCAGTGACAGACTGGATTAAGAAAATGTGGCACATATACACCATGGAATACTATGCGGCCATAAAAAAGGATGAGTTTGTGTCCTTTGTGGGGACATGGATGCAGCTGGAAACCATCATTCTCAGGAAACTATCGCAAGAACAGAAAACCAAACACTGCATGTTCTCACTCATAGGTGGGAACTGAACAATGAGATCACTTGGACTCGGGAAGGGGAACATCACACACCGGGGCCTATTATGGGGAGGGGGGAGGGGGGAGGGATGGCATTGGGAGTTATACCTGATGTAAATGACGAGTTGATGGGTGCAGCACACCAACATGGCACAAGTATACATATGTAATAAACCTGCACGTTGTGCACATGTACCCTAGAACTTAAAGTATAAAAAAAATTATTCCCCATTTAAAACAGATATCAGTCATGTTTAAACAGCTAAATATTTTTTCTGTGTATCCTAGTTCAGGTTATTCCCAGTGTCTGGAATACATTTTTCTCTTTTTCTTACCCAACCAACTTACTCACACTTCAGAAAGTTATGCTCTTCTCACATTTGTGACATTTCCCTACCTCTCCTAGAGTTAACTTTACCTTCCCTACCCTCCCAAAGAGAACCAAACCATTATGATCATAATGAGTTATGTAACTAATAAGTATATACCAAGTGATACCTCCAACAAAAATACGATTTTTTTTCATGATTGGGAAAGACACTTGTTTTATTCTGTATTTCTGACCTATAGCATATGCCTAGCACATAATGTGTTAAGACTCATTCAAAATAAAGACAAGAATTAATTCAGTCTCAGAACTGAATCTCTGACAGTAAGAATCTCTGCTCTTCAAATAAGCAGTTGGAGGGAATTCCTACATCATGCTGTTTTGATGAGTTTTACCTGGCTTGCTTCATCTATCCCGCAGTGAATTTCCCCTCCCCAAAACTGGTGATATAATGCAAATGTAAATGGGTCTAGACTAATTGGGACCGAAATCTTGAACCCACTTTTAAAATTAAGAGATGGCCTTCAAAAGTTACTTAATTCTGAGCCTCAGAGTCTACATATTTAACTTAGAATAATGATATTTTCTGGCACAGTTGTTGCGGAAAAAAAAACACACACACACACACACAAAAACGTATTTTAAGGGCTAGAACAGTGCGAGGCATATAGCATGTTAGCATAGCAATAAAAGTTTCCTTTCCTTTTTTTTTGCTCCTTCTGTTGTTTCTATTTCTTCTCTCCAATATCCTTCAATGCTAATGAATTCTGAAAGTTAGTCTGGTTGTAAATATAGATCAACCTAACCTATAATTTAAAATGTATATGAGATTTTTTTTTTACTTAGAATACATAGCAAATTATCATTTGCTTTCAGCCCAAAATACAAGACTACAGAATTCTTTTCACTTTTTAAAAATCTTGTGATAAATTCCATCAGATATACAAATATTCAGAAATGATATAAAGTGAAGAATAAAATTAATTTACTTGAAATATTTAGAATGTATGATTTTAATTTCAGAATTTCATGTCATTCCTTTTAAAATTATTTCTGCCTGGATAAAACTTTACATTTTTAGCAATACTTCAAGTTTTATTCCAGTGAGGGAAAGTTTGAAGAAAAATGATAGAGGAATTTCCTTAAGCACTATGGACAAAGCTAAGGAAAAAATATTCAGAAAATATTAAAAATAAAACTTAAGGGTATTATCTGTTAATAATATAATTATACAGTGTACCCAATAGATAATGAAAACTGACAATTCTTATTTTGTCATGGTACTCTGCATTTAGTAGTACCCTGACAATCCACTAAGTCTAGTCAGCTCTTTCCTTCTGCAGTGTCTTCTCTCAGTGTGTAACTTGGTAATAAATTTTACATAAGCCTCATCTCTTTTTTCTCCTTGAGAACTGATTGGACCAACCTTGCACTCATCCAACTTTCAAAAACAACAATTCAGAGTTACTGTTCTATTTCAGAGTTACTGTTCTCTTACAATTTTCATACATTTGGTTTCACCATGGCTTCAGCTGAGTTTTTCTGCAATTGCAGCCAGAATCCAGTTCTTCAAATGTCCTGCTTAAAGGTTAGATGTCTTGTATGTTTGGCCACAGAATCACTAATCAGTTTTGAAAAGTCAAGCTACAACTTTAGAATAACATGCTTTATTTTACCAACAGTGCAAGACCTAATTCATAGATAATGAACTCGAAGGGGCAAATTTCTCTCTAATTTAATGGAAAGGTTATTATAGATTATATTATTAACTGTATAGAGCTAACTTCACAATATATAGTCTAAGATAATTTTCTTTGCATTGAAATATTGAGGCAAGAGCTAGCTTCACAATATGTAATCTAAGAGAATTTTCTTTCTATTGAAATATTGAGGCAAGTGCAGCAATGTGTGTCAAATTTGTAGTAAGAATTTCGTAAGCACTATGAGAAAAGTTAAGGAGAAGTATACAGAAAATATTACAAATGAAGCTTAGAGATGTCTATTAATATTAAAACATTATATACATTAAAGATAAAGGAAAAATTGAAAATAAAAACCTCACAAAATATATTATTTTGTAGGTTATATTTTAACTACCCCTCCCCAAAATATACTCATTTAACAGTCCCTAAAATTATTTTTTCTTAAGGCTTACACTTCGTTGCTGTTTATTACAATTTAGTTTTGCTTCCAAGTTGCTAGTATATATTATTGATTCCTCAGTTCTAATTTGTCTCCTATTGCCCACCAAAGAGAAGATTCTTCAGAAAGTTTTCTAAAACAGTGTCAGGAAAATAAACCAGCCTTCTATTGACTCCTTTTCCAATAACAGTTAATGATGAAACACTAGGCTTTTTGTGTCATGATATGGGAATCAGCAGCCATTCTCTGCTTGCTATAGAGCTAAACACTAATATTGTACCCTACAAGTCAGAGAAGGTAAAACAAAGTTTGGTAAAACTATTTTTTATTTTTATTTTTAAAAGAGAAGATGTGTACCCTATATAGGGTACATATTGACTTTCTAATGAGAAATTACCTGGACTTCCTAACTCCCTTTCCTCTCTCCGTCAGCTTTTCTCCATATTGATGATCCAATAATCCTTCTCAAACACATATGCCTCTAGCTGCCTTATTAACAGGGTAAGACCTACTGACCTCCTTATTCAAGCATAGGTCGCCTTTCAAAATTTGACCTCTGCCTCAATTCCCATTTACATTTCCCACCAGGCAGCCTTGCCCAGCCCGACCAGTAGAGCACACTGTACTTCCCTACACTACTAGAATGCTTTGTACTATGAAGTTCCATCCATTGTAATTGTGTGTTTGAACATGTGATGCCCATTCCTAGGTATAAATTCCCTTCAAGGGGCCAGGTATCTTCATTTGTTTATTATTTTTGTATTTAATTGTACCTCAGCACAGTGCCTGACTCATAATGGTATCATTTCAGATCATTCTTGAATTGCTGTAAATACCTGACAGTGGGTAATTTATAAAGAAAAGAGGTTTAATTGTCTCACAGTTCTGCCGGCTTTACAGGGAACATGGTGCTGACGTCTACTGGGCTTCTGGGGAGGCCTCAGGAAGCTTACAATCATGGCAGAAGGCAAAGTGGGGGTAGACATATCCCATGGTGAAAGCAGAAATGAGGGTGGGGGGTAGTGCCACAAACATTTCAACGACCAGTTCCTGTGTGAACTCAGAGTGGTAACCCACTGATCATCAAGGTGGTAGCCCAAGCCATTCATGAGAGCTCTGCCCCCATGGTCTAAACACCTCAGCTCCGCAGAGCATGCAGCCCCAGCCGTGCCTCCCCTGCCGAAGCTGTTTCGGGCCGCTGCTGCCATCACTAATAGTGATGATATTCAAAGAGATGTTTTTTCAGTTTCTGGGAATCTTTAGGAAAGCTTTTTATTTGAATTAAATTCTTTAATAATAATAGTTGTAATCGAATTCAAGTTAATTTGGTGAAATAGCTGGTCAATATTTGGTTAAATTGTTGCTCTTAACAAATTTCTGATAAGGAAGATTAGTTTTGTATTTGGGACTTGTCCAGATTCTCTCAAGCCCACAGAATTGTTAAAGCTTGGCTCATGTCTCTTTAAATCAGCAAATTATCTATCCCTATAATAGGCCTACTCCTCTAACCTTTCTGTACTCATACCTCTGAAATTGTCTAAACTGTCTTTGTATTTGCACACATAAGGAGAATGTGCTTCTCTCCAAAATTTAGGGGTTTTTTTCTTGACTTGTGTGTGTGTGTCTTCATGTGTGTTTTCAGTTTTCTCATTTCTTTAAAGGAAAAATGAATTTTTTTTCGGCTCATTAGGTCTTTTTTAATGTGGAAGCAACATTTTTTGCTTAAAAATGTTGAAAGGCCTATATACCCAGTAATGGGATGGCTGGGTCATATGGTACATCAGGATTATAAATTATGCTGCTATAAAGACACATGCACACGTATGTTTATTGCAGCACTATTCACAATAGCAAAGACTTGGAATCAACCCAAATGTCCATCAGTGACAGATTGGATTAAGAAAATGTGGCACATATACACCATGGAATACTATGCAGCCATAAAAAAGGATGAGTTTGAGTCCTTTGTAGGGACTTGGATGCAGCTGGAATCCATCATTCTTAGCAAACTATCACAAGAACAGAAAACCAAACACCGCATGTTCTCACTCATAGGTGGGAACTGAACAATGAGATCACTCGGACTCAGGAAGGGGAACATCACACACCGGGGCCTATCATGGGGAGGGGGGAGGGGGGAGGGATTGCATTGGGAGTTATACCTGATGTAAATGACGAGTTGATGGGTGCAGCACAGCAACATGGCACAAGTATACATATGTAACAAACCTGCACGTTATGCACATGTACCCTACAACTTAAAGTATAATAATAATAAATAAATTAAAAAAAAAATGTTGAAAGGCCACCTATGCTTGAATAAGGAGGCAAGTAGGCCTTATCCTGTTAATAAGGAGGCTAGAGGCATATGTGTTTGAGAAGGATTATTGGATCATCAATATGGAGAAAAACTGAAGGAGAGAGGAAAGGGAGTTAGGAAGTCCAGGTAATTTCTTGTTAGAAAGTCAATAGGTACCCTATATAGGGTACATGTCTTCTCATTTAAAAACAAAAATAAAAAATAGTTTTACCAAACTTCCTTTTACCTTCTCTGACTTGTAGGGTACACTATTAGTATTTAGCTCTATAGTGAGCAGAGAATGGCTGCTGATTCCCATATCATGACACCAAAAGCCCAGTGTTTCATCATTAACTGTTATTGGAAAAGGAGTCAATTTTAACTGTATCCTAACTTAAAACAGAACTACCAGTGAATCTTTAAAGTTGTTTTTTATTAAATATTTCCATTTTTAATTTTTGTGGGTACATAGTCTAAATATTTGTGGGGTACATGAGATGTTTTGATACAGGCATGCAATTCGTAATAATCACATCATGGAGAAAGGGGTATCCATTTCCTCAAGAATTATCCTTTATGTTTCAAACAATCTAATTATACTCTTGTTTTTTTAAAATGTACAATTTTGATTGACTATAGTCACCCTGTTGTACTATCGAATAGTAGGTCTTATTATTTCTAATTTTGTACACATTTACCATCCCACCTCCTGCCCCATGCCCACAGCTCCCCACTATCCTTCCTATCCCCTGGTAACCATCCTTCTACTCTCTCCGCCCATGAGTTCAATTGTTTTGATTTTTATGTCCCACAAATGAGAAGATGTGATGTTGGTCATTCTGTGCCTAGCTTACTTCACTTAACATAATGATTTCCATTATCATTAACATAACATAATGCTCTCCAATTCCATCATGTTGTTGCAAATAACAGGATCTCATTCTTTTTGTTCTCTTACTCCATTACGTATATGTACCACATGTTCTTTACTCATTCATCTATTGATGGACACTTAGGTTGCTTCCAAATCTTAGCATTATGAACAGTGCTGAAACAAACATGGGAGTGTAGATATCTGTTCAATATACTGATTTCCTTTCTTTTGGGTGTATACCCAGCAGTAGCATAGCTGAATCATATGGTAGCTCTATTTTTAGTTTTCTGAGGAATTTCCAAACTATTCTCCATAGTGGTTGTACTGATTTGCATCCCACCAACAGTGTATGAGGATTCCCTTTCCTCCACATCCTCACCAGCATTTTGTATTGCCTGTCTTTTGGATGTGAGCCATTTAAACTGGAGTAAGATAAAATGAGATGATATCTTAGTGCAGCTTTGATTTGCATCTCTCTCATGATCAGTGATCATATGCCTTTTTGCCATCTGAGTGTCTTCTTTTGAGAAATCTCTATTCAAATCTTTTGCCCATTTTTCAATCAAATTATTAGAGTTTTTATTACAGAGTTTTTTGAGATCCTTATATATTCCGGTTATTAATCCCTTGTCAGATGGGTAGTTTGCAAATATTTTTTTCCCATTCTGTGGGTTGTCTCTTCACTCTGTTGATTGATTCCCTTGCTGTGCTAGGGGTGGACAAAGGGTGGCATCAGCAATTCGGGACTGTTTTTTCTATCTCTTTGATGTCTCTGAAAGTGATATGAAGTTAAAACCAGGAACTTTGAGTGTTCACCTGATTTTTAGCTCTTCTGAAGGTGATTCTTTTCTGTGTAGATGTTAACCGGTGTCTTTGCAATGGGGATGATCAGTGGAGCCCTCTATTTCATCATCTTGCTCTGCCTCCTCAACAGGAAAAAAAATCTTTAAAGTTGTTTTAATTTGGAAATGGTATAATATGGTTAAAATCTATGAAATCATGTATAAAGAAAAAGATTTCAGCTACTTCAAAATTTCAAACTAATATAAATATATTAATAAAATTAAAAATGTAAAATAAAATAACTCACAACTAGTCAACAGTGATTAAAAATAATCATACCATATTACGATGACCTTGTGCCAATGAATTGGACAATTTATATAAGATGGGCAATTCACGCTTAAAAATTAAACAAAATTGTCTTGACAAAAAACCAAGCTTGAGTTATAAGTATTAAATAACTAAAATGATACATTAGATATATAACTACAAAAAATACTTGGAGAATAGGGTTTTACTGACAAACTACTAAAACACAAGGGGAAAAAAGTCAAGGAACACTGATTTTAAACAAGTTACTTTACAGCCTAGATGATGGAGGAACAATGTTGAATTTATTTTGTCACAACTCTAACTTTGATACCAACACCAAAGCAAGGACTCAAATGAAATAAAAACTATAAACCAGTCTCACTAAAAGGCATGTAATGTGACAATATATAATTAACACATAATTATCTGACTTGTTTAAAATAGGGAAAATATTTTGCCTTATCTTTTTTAAAAATCCTCAGATATTATTATCACATTAACAGAGTAAAATATAAAAGTCATAGAATTTTCAATGGATAAAAATAGCTGACAATATTTAATACCCATTAACAATAAACCACTGAGCAAAGCAAAGGAAAGACTTTAAGTAGATAAACTGCATGCCTCACAAACCTATAGCAACTCATATAGTGGATCATAAGAAGTATTTTTTAAGTGACAAAGTAAATGAAAATTTTTGTGATCACTACATGTATCAGCTTTGAACTGAAAGTCTGGTTTCAGCAAAGATGCTAGACATTACATCACTATCATACTTTAAAATATCTAAAAACAATATGCAAGACCTGTAGCAGAAAAAGTATGAAATTTGACTGAAAAATGTTTAAGAAAACCTTTGTGAAAGTCACACATGATACATTAAGGAATGGAAAATCAATATCATAAGGATGCCAATAATCCGAGCTTTTGCTATTTCTTATCAATATCTCAACAGGACTTATAGAAGAAAATTAGGAAACTTGATTCTAAAATTTTTATTCCCTACTAAAATATGGAAATTCTAGGTGGCTGTCTCTCAGAAATCATCTGTATTGATGATAAAAATGGAACACTTTAAGAAAAGAAATAAGGAATAGAGAATAGGTTCCCAGTCCCGGTTATTTTCCATGCTCCTCCCTAAAAATAATATTTATTAAACAAATAAATGAATGCATCTAACCATCAAAAATTAAGATATTAGACAGGTGCAGTAGAGAACTATATCCCGGCTACTCAGGAGGCTGAAGCAGGAGTACAGCTTGAGTCCAGGAGTCTCAGGCTGTATTGCACAATAATCAGGCCCATGAGTAGCTACTGCATTCCAGCCTGGGCAAACCTGGTGGGATCCCCATCTCTAAATAATATGATTATTAAGATACCAAATCAAATACTTTTTACACCCAGACATTTTATAGAGGTGATGAGAACTGGGTAATAATGTGTTTACTGATGTGTTTGAGTAAAGAAAACACCATCTCAACCAGTAATAAACAGGCATTTTCATATGCTTTGAGAAAAAAAAATAAGAAAAAAATGCAAAAGAAAGCTCACAGTTATGAGGCAAAATGTGGAGAATGGGTTCGGTCTGAATGTATCATATTTATCTGATAGACATATGTATTTCAGGGATAGAATTGGTAACAATTTATTGTGCATATTGAATAATATAATGAGTATAACATTATGACAGTAAAGAGGATAAAACTCAAATAAAATGGAAGATAAAATTAGAACGAAATGTTTCCTGAGAATGGTAGAACCAAGCCTTATTTTGTAGGTGAAGTATGAGTTGTTGTGCTCCTTTTTTATAAAAAGAACTAGTAGCAAAGACTTGAAGAAAACTGCATTTGTTTTGAGAAGCAATGCAAATTAATTCATTTGACTTTTCAATTTTTAATAAGCAAAAAGGAAAAACAATTAGTCGAGGTAACCAGTGAAGGGAAAGATTGCATACAAATCAATCATTGCATACAAGTCAATTGTGTATGCTCCTATCAGCAGTTACTCTTGTAGTAATGAATTGATTGTGTTCATATCAGCAGTCAAATTCGAAGAAGCCTTGAATTTCAGGAAGGCTGAGGAAAGGTATCAGAGAAAAGACAAGAAAAAAGAAAATTGAAAGAAGGTGTAAAATATGACAGGAAAACATTTTGGGATGAGAAGGCTCTAGAGTAAGCATGAGCTTGTACAGTTTAATTCATTCTGTTGTTTAAATCAAGAAAATAGCTTACTTTTTTAAAATCATGAGTCCTTAAGAACAGGATCTGAGTTGCTAAATCAGTAGGTGAAAGGAGGTTCTACATTCCTAGACAGGCAAAGCTTCTGAATTCACATCTCAACCTGAATTTACAACAGCACGAGTGAGCAATAGGTGCAAGTGGTAGGAGCGATGGATAACCAATGTGATTTTTGTACCACATTACTGTAATATTAGCTGTAATGCTTTTGGAAAACAAAGACTTGATTTCCTTCAAAAATAATAATAAATTCACCAGCTACTTTTCTGCTTTAAAAGATATAACTTTTTAAAAGACTTGAATAACAGTTCAGTACTAATTTATGCCACAGAGAATGATAAACATTTTTAAGCACATGAAGCAGATTTAAAACAGATATTAACTCTATCGTAATTGTGATCACTCTTTTTAGTTCTCATTTTGTTTACTTTGGTGCCTTTGTACATAAGACTTCGCCTACTCTGTCACTCTTTCTTTTCCCCCCACACATTTCTCCCAGCATTATTCTTTTCTGCCCTCTACTTCTAGGTTCACTCCACAGTCTATCAATTTTTAGCAGCAATTCTCCAACCATCAGTTATGGGTGCTTTAGCCCCTAGTTCTATTCCTTCAAGGTAAGTATTATATTCTTAATCCCAAGGAAAACATCTTACAAGACATCATCAGATGGTGAGTGTATTTGTTTTATGCTATAAATTAACTTCCCCTGTGTGGAAGACTGTACTAGATAATTGTATTGGCCTCTAGGAGAGAATAAACAACTTTCTTATGTAGAGTTAAATGGTATTAGAGGAAGATAAAACACAGATTTAACTAATACTTAAAGAACAATCATCATCTCTTAGGTTTACATTTTTCAAGTTAATCAGTCCTAAATCTTGAGACCTCCAGAGATGTGACGCCTGTATTAATTTTTTCCCATTAACTTCTTCCTATCTTAGTCCCTTCTCTGCCCAGCATAGGTTCGATGGTCGTTACTTCAGACACTCTCTTGACAATATTCTCAACTTCCTTTTTGTGGTTTCTGGCTTCTTGCATTCAGTGAATCATCCTAAAACTCCACCCCAACAACGACCATACTTTATCTCCCCGCAAAGATAGAAGCCATCAGACCAATTTCTCTCTAAGCTTAGACATATCTCCATCTATCTGGGTTTAAAGCCCTGCTATTCCCAAAAGCAGTATCACTCCTCTGTGGCTGATCTTCTTCTCTGTCTCATTTCATCGTATCTGTTTAAGACCTCATTCCCTCACACATTCCTTCTTTTTCCTAAACTTCCACTTCTCCCTCTTTAAAGGACAGAGTGCACCAACAGAGTTCGGTATGGGTTGAATTGTGTCCCTGCCAAAATCATATATTGAAGTCCTAACTCTCAGTATCTTAGAATGTGACCAGATTTGGAGATGGGTATCTTTAAAGAGGTAATTAAGGTGAAATGAGGTCATTAGGGTGGGCACTAATGAAATACATCTGCTCGCTTTATCATTAGAGGAAATTAGGACACAGACACACACAGAGGGAAGACCATGTGAAGACACAGGGAGAAGATGATCACCTGCAAGCCAAGGAGAGAGGTCTCAAATGAAACAACCTTGCCAATAATCTAACCTTGGACTTCTAGCCTCCAGAACTGTGATAAAACAGATTTCTATTTTTTAAGCTGAGTCTGTGGTTCTTTGTATGGAAGCCCGTACAAACTAATACGGAGTTCATCAGCCCTTATAGAAAGTTAAGTCTTTTCCATCTTCAGAAATTATTCCATCTTTTGAACCTACATGCCTCTTTTTTCAATCACACAATTTATTTCTTAAAGAGTCACGATTCTTGACTTGTGCGTAATTCTATACGTTTTCTCCACTTTTAATCAATCACTCGGCTCATAGTCAACTTGGATTTTACCCTCATCGGTCTATTAAAAAACTTTTCTTTCTTATTTCCAAAGTTTGATCCTGTTGACCACTTCCTCATCCTGAAATACTTCCTTGTTTTGTTTTTATTTTTTAAATAGTACCATGCTCTCTTAGTGTTCTTCCTACCTCTTGGGTTATACAATCTCCAACTCTACTAGTCTGTTTCTTCCATATTATTTTACTTTGTGTTCAATCACTGACTCTTCCATTCTCACTTTGCTCTCCATGCACATGATTTGAAAGTTATATTTTGAGTTCAAGTTGCTGGGCTTCAGACTTTTATATAAAAAACTAATATTCTAAATAAATAAATTTAAATCAGTGTTCATCCTCCCCTCCTGCTCTTCTTCCTGTGTTCCTACTCTGATATGACACCACTTTCCGAGAACACTTATTCCTCATTTTCTCAAATGTCTCCCCATCAATTAATCATTTAGGTCTTTTTTATTTATCCTCTTTGATAATTCTATTTTTTATACTTCTCTTAATTTCTATTCCCATTCTTTTGGGTTAGGCCACCTTCATCTCTTACGTAACTTCACAACATGTTTTTCTGACACCATTCTTTATAGAGAGGCACTGTATCCATAGTAACCAGTTTGAAGCATAAGTCTGGCTTTAAAACCATCTTGCCAAAAATCCTTCAGTAGTTCTCCAAGGCACTCAAGATAAGGTCCAAATTATTGAGTATGGAATGTAAAACCCTTCCTGGATTTGCCTATGCCACTAAGCTGGCACTTCTCTTTTCCCAACCTTCATGGTCTATGCTCAAGGTGACTTTGTTTAATTCAATTTCAAGATGTAGTTATGTTCTCTGGTCTATGGTCTATTTAACACGGAATCATTTTGTTTAGAATCTCCTTCTCCCTATCCCTTTACTTAGCTGATTGCTACTCATCTTTCAAGTCATAAATTATATATCATTCATTCTTTGCCACCTTCCATAGCCATTGAAGACTGAGTTCATTTCCCTTTCTATGCAATTCCATGGATTTTTGTGCCAACATATTTAAGTATTTAGACAAGTAGTTATTTTCATTAGGATGTGATCATTTATTAGTTGTCTCTCAGTTTCCACCAGTCTCTAGAATGATTAAGGTATTTAATATTTGTTAGATTAAATAATAAATGGTTAGGTTTTGCATCAGAGGATTTTTTAACAAAACTATTTGACTTTTTTTCTGACTTTCATCTATTTTTCAACATTTCACTTAATATGTTCCACCTAGCATAGTGCTTGGCACATTATAAATTTTCAAGGACAATATGAGCTTGATAAAACAAGCCTTTACAAATATAGCTAGTTAGATATTAGTTCCCTTATTTCCTGTTATTTTATTATAATAATGATGTATGTTGCTAGGAAATAATTGTGAAAATATTTCATGGGAACATAATAAAAGACTTGAGAATGGACAGCAGTATTCCTTAAACTCTATATTCTGTGACACTCCTTTTCAGTTATTTTTATCTTCAACCCAGAACACTATGTACATAAGCATAAATATTTTAGTCCTATGTCAGTTGTTTTCTGGTATCCCTTCATACCATATTATATTTCACATTCTTGAAACCATCAGTAACAGTTACTTTGAGAGCACAATTACAGCTTTGCTGAATTTTCTCTTTTCACCTTTTTATTTTAAAATGATTTCAGATGAACAGAAAAGTTAGAAAAATAGCGCAAAGATTTATAATATTCCTTTCACTCAGATTCCCTAAATGTTTACATTTTAATATGTTTGCACTAGAATTCTTTAACTCATAATATTTACATTCATACTATGTATGTATATAATAGTAACTTTTATACATATTATTCATATTATTTTTTGAACCATTTGAAAGTGAATTTCAGATATAATCCCCTTTTAGCCCTAAATTCTTCAGTGTGTGCTATACAATCCACACCAAATTATCAAAATTGGGGTATTAACAATGAATAAGTATCATAATCAAAGCTATAGACCTTACACAAATTTTGTCAATAAATTCACTATCACCCTTCTCACATACAAATATATATCTATATCTCTATATATCATACCTTGCCTTTAGTTGTTAACATCTTTTTAGTCTCCGTTCATCTGAAACTGTGTTTTTTTCAAATTCAGTCTTGATATTTATTAGCTCATGAATGATTGCATGTTAGTATTTTAAATCTTGGTCATTTCGGTGAGTTTATTTCTTCTTCTAGACTGTATATCCCTAGTACTACATCTTTTCATAAGTGCAGTAATATTATAGATTTATGGGCTTTTATTCTGAAGTATTTAATTTGTACTCTCGAGCAGATGCTACTGTCAGCAGCTACAGGGGGTATTTTTAATTTTAATGCTTTTTCTCAGGAGGTACTATGCTATGGTTTATTGCAAAGTTTGGACTCCAAGAAGTAAGTGAATTTTTCAGTAGCTGAGAGGAGTTTAAAATGCCAGAGTGTGGAATTCCCCTCCTATAGAAGTACATATAACACAGACAGAGCACTTCCGGTTAAAAGAAAAAGCACTGCGCTTCCTTTATAAAGCCGGGCAAGGAGTTTTGTTCCCACAGAAATCGGATCGTTTAAAAATGGTCATTGAGCCTGGATTTAGGGCACATTCAGTTTTATTTTGTTTCTTACGTATTTGCTCAATAAACCTGTTCTAGGGTCCCTCCTGCAGCAGGGCAGGAAACTCGGTGAATTCACGTTAAAAAGAACGCATGTTGGTTAACGGCTATCCTTAGCTGTTCATGAAAGAAAATTGGGATGTTCCCAATTGAGAATTATCTGAAGTTTTCTTCAAAAGTTATCAGATCTATGAAGTCCTGAGTTTAAGAAAAATATAGATACATTAAAAAGATATGTGATAGGTAGGTAGGTAGATACATACATACATACGTAGCTCTGTACTGGAAGGATCCTATAACTCTGAGGATTCCATTGGTCAAAATGTAAGAAATCTCAGAAGTTATCCTTTGAAATGGGATATACTTTATGAGGCTTATCTTTGCATGTTCCCTATTTTTTACATAAGGCCTCACAGCCTTTTCTCTAAAAATCAATAATAAAAGAAAAGTATTCCATATTGGCCTAAATAAGAATAAAATGTCTGTTTTTGTTTGTTTGTTTGTTTTGAGATGGAGTCTCGCTATGTTGCTGAGGCTGGAGTGCAGTGATGTGATCTCGGCTCACTGCAAGCTCCGCCTCCTGAGTTGGTTCAGGCCATTCTCCTGCCTCAGCCTCCCTAGTAGCTGGGACTACAGGCACCTGCCACCATGCCTAGCTAATTTTTTTTTTTTTTTTGTATTTTTAGTAGATACAGGGTTTCACCGTGTTAACCAGGATGGAATCAATCTGATCTTGTGGTCTACCCGCCTTGGCCTCCCAAATTGCTGGGATTACAGGCATGAGCCACCGCGCCTGGCCTAAAATGTCTGTTTTTATATTTTGAGATTATACAGACTTTGATCTCTAATGTAATGATAGACTGCAGCTGGCGTGGCTTTTGGAGGTCATGGACATCTGCTCTTATGCTATTAATCTGACTTGCCAAAAAATGAGATCAGGTATAAATAACAGGCCTCATCCTAGCGTTATGACGCTTTACCCAAAGAGATTCCTAAGGATAATGCAAGTTCTCTGGCAGAATCTCAAATTTATATATCTGAAGGCAGATACATAAATAGATGTCCCCTTACAAAAATCAAAATTCTGTGGCACTCTTGAGATGGTGCCTACAGAAGAGCTGTGGGGACCGGGGGACTCCATGCAGTCTCAGCAAGAGAAAGCTTGATGCCCTGGAGAATACTGTGAGCCTTCTCTAATGATGCTGAAGAGTGACTGACCCTCAAAGCTCCTCTGAAGGCCACAAACTGGGCTCCATAGAGTACCCCATTCAAGTGTGACAATGAGTATCCACAGAGAGTTCATTCAATCATCTTTCACAAGTAAGCCAGGATTGAGTTGTCAGAATTGGGTAAATAGATGCAATTCTCTCGCTAGGTTCTCTTTAGAAGAATGGGAAAAGATAGGTCTATTAGATCAAAGAACACACCAGCCAATGATTTTGTTTGTTTTGTTTTGTTTTTCTCTTCCCAAAATTAAAAGGGGGAAGAAAACATCAGAAACAGCACATACTTTTATAGCAGCTTGTGAATCTTAGACATATGTCAAAACTTGCCTTTTTAGTCAGGCTAATAATAATAGCTACTGCAACACACCCCGAAAATTTCAGTAGCTTAACAAAACAGAGGTTTACTTATCACTGTCATCAAAACTCAGTGAAGGCCAGGTGCAGTAATTCAGGCCTGCAGTCCCAACACTTTGGGAGGCTGAGGTGGAGCGATCACTAGAGCCCAGGATTTCAAGACCAACCTGGGCAATTTAGGAAGGCTCTCATCTCTACAGAAGAAAAAATTTAAACCAACTAGGCATGCTGGGGCTCGCCTGTAGTCTCAGCTACTGGGGCAGGGATAGGGGAGTTGGGAGATGTAGAGGGTGGGTGGCAGAGGTGGGAGGGATTTTAAGCCCAGGATTTTGAGGCTGCAGTGATCTATAATTGCACCACAGCACTCCAGCCTGGGTGACAGAGCAAGACCCTGACTCAAAACAAGGCATACGGTGGGGGGAATTTTGGCAGCCTCCTGGGCAACTTGCCTCCAAAATGAATTAGTCATCCAAATGCAGTCCAACTTGTGAACCCACTGCCTTCGGCACGCAGGCCCCGCAATGCTGCAGAAAGGGAAGAGGAGGAATGGGTGAACACGTAGGGGTCTTACGCTGGCGCCTGAGGTGGCAGACGTCACTTCCACACCTGAACCCGGTGTCTTGAACGTGGGCCTCACTGAAACTGAAGGGTAAGCTAAGAGTCTGGGGGAGCCACTAGCCTCTCCTGAAGCTACTTAAGAGTCACGTTTATCAGCAGATCCAAGGGACTTCCCTCATCCACGACATCTCAGTTTCACTAGAAAGAGCACCTTAGTGCTTATCCTCTATATTCATGCTTACACTTACAGTAAGTTCCTAAAGACAGCATTTCATATCAAATTAAATAGTACTTTCTTCTCTGTGCCCATATATAGTGGGAAATAGGTATATTACCTATTTTGGGGATTTTAATTACAGTATAAAAATAACAGCTAATGTAACATATGTGGGGATAAATTAATGAGCTTCATTTGTTATATAACTGAAAATGTGCCTCTATTTTACAAGGACACATCCATTTCATCACTTTTTTATGCCATATTTTATACTTTCTATCTTTAAATGCCCTCACGACTTATCATATCTTCCACCAGACTTCAAAATAAATATCTTTCAATAATAATTAAAATGATCAACTAATAGCAGTATGTTGGTACTTGTTACATTTAAATATACTAAAATCCAAATTAAAAATTACGAATGAATAAAACCTGTTTTCCACATTTCCTTAATTGAAATTTCTGACTTCTGATTGATGTGAATAAACTTTCTAAAAGTAAATCTCAGGATAGTGTTCAAGTAATAATGTCCTCAAAACATTTATATTGTTTTCTTTCACTATATGTTGGCTTTGTCAGTCTTATATTTGTTTCTTCTAACTTTTCAGCATGGACAACATAAACAGCATCAAGCTTCTCATGACTTCAAAAATTCATTCCTTTTAAATAGATATGTTCATAACAAAGCCAGACCATTCACAGTTGGTAACAAACATAGCTGCCTTTAAAATCTTTAAAGAATTCAAAGACCTAGAGAACATAGGTGATATCTCAGAGAAATGTTTTACAAAACAAAGTAAGTCTTCAAATAAAAGAAATATATTTACTTAGCTATAAGTATTTTGGAAAAACACAACACACATCCAAGATAAATACCATAAGACACCACAGCAATAGATTCCAGATTCTGAGAGGAGAGGATATGAATATAGAATGATAATTGGAGTCTAAAGGAATCAACCAGGCAACAACAAATGCTATATAATTGTACAACTATTTGCATATATGAGCAATCAAAACTACAAAGAACAGTGGGTTTTTTGCAAAGTCTTTGAGAGTTTACTCTACAAAGTAAATATTAAATCTGATTTTTCTTTTTATTTTGGTTTGGAAAGGTCTCAGTGTGAAATACTTTATTAATGACACCTAATTAAGACTTAAATTGCCTCTATTGGAATGACAAATAAGGTTTCCTTTTCAAAACAGTCTTGAAGTAAGTTGTATCTTGTTGCTGCAGAGATTTCACTGGACAAATTAAATATACAGTATACATAAGGGCACAGAGAGAGAATGCCCAGTTCTGTTTTTGGGAGCACTTGCTTGTGCTTTTATAAGAAAGAACAATTAACTAGACTTTGAATCTATCTTGTAAAGATGGTGGAAAGCATCCCAAGCAAAGGAGACTATAGGTCTTAGGGTATAAATCTTTGAAGTTCTTAGTTATGAGGAAATCATGGAGACTACAGCTTGTTGGAGCGCTGAGATGGAGACATTGTAGTAAGAATGTGGGTTGGAGCTATCTGCATTCATCTGGCCTAAAGACCACCACGCCTGCTGCACCTGCTGTCTTACAAGTAAGTGCTCAGTTACAGAAACTTCTCTAGAGAAGGGAGGCATAACATTTGCAATACCCCCTTGGGCACAGTCACTAAAATTGGTTTCTTTTATCTACAGGGATCCAGGCTGTAAATTCCAGTCAGTGTTCCCCACTTCCTGAGCCTTCATGGCTCTCTGACCTTGACTTGGTCCTGCCCTCTGCTCCAGCAGGCTTTGTCAGGGCTAAGGCAAGTATTTCCCTTATTATGTGAATCCAGAAGAAGAGGACTAAAGCTAACGTGACCTCTCTCCAATCTCTTTCTCTCTCTCTCTCTCACACACACACACACACACACACACACACACACTCACACATATATATCTGGAAGGTACAAGAGTTGAGTTAAAGCATTACTGTTTTACCTGCATATTACTGTTAATGCTGGAAATATACAGGTATTTACCTTTAGCTTTTAGTGTTATGTGTGGGAAGGATGAATGCTAGGGTGGGGTTTAATTCTACCAGCAGCTTTTGTTAGATGAAACATCAGAAGACTTACTTATTGTAAAAGGTATTTGTCCTTATTCAGTCTCTCAAAGCTCAGAAGGTCAGCAATTCCAAAGGACATTGTTCTGTGTTGAATATAATGAAATCCATGCTTTGTGCTCTGTGACAATAATGGGGAATATTCTTAAATTTGACTGGTTGATGGGGCATGAAATTCAATTACTGTTCATTCAAGTAGTTTGAGCTATACAAGTTTGTTCTTTTGTAAAATTTAACAAATGGAAGGGAAATAGAGTATCTTCCAGTTGAAAGATATAATTGACATTGTTATTCTGTAATTATAATTGCCCTTATAATCCATTACCTTTTGAAGTCTGGTTTCCAAAAAAGAAATTAAACAAAAGAAGATAACAGAGAAAACTTGAATAATTTGACTAAATCACTTGCATCAATGCAGCAAGTTTTCAACTTAAAATGTTATAGCAATTATTTTAATATAAATAAGTTGGGAACACATTTTGTCATGAGATCAAATCTCATTTAAATTATTCCATCAAAGATAGAGTATCTCTTCTGAAGTATTGATGTCAAATGATAAATCATTTTCTCTTGAACCAGAATCTGCCTTCTCATTAGTTTCTGTGATACCCAAATAACTTCATTCTTTCTACAAAGATGAAAATATCGGGTCAACTTTTCTTTCAAACTTTCCATTTCCACATGATTGATTACAGTTATTTTGGAGAATAACTATAATTTTCTTATCATCTTAGAAAGCTATAGAGTGAATTATTGGCTTTTATGAAAGGATTGCAATTCTATTTTTATAAACCTTGAATTTCTACATATATTTAAAATGCTGGTGCTTAATTTAGGTTTCTCTTTGGTTAGAATGTAAAGCATAAGCATTGTTTACTATAACTTTGTAGACTGTATTTGTAAATGGCCATTTGCTTTTACTTAGAAATTTTGCTGATTTCAAGTACCATGACTACAGATGAGCAATATAATCTTCCTAACAACATTATCATTGTATAGGTGTGGTCAACAGCAAATAGTTTCAATTTGGTTTTTACATTCAAATGTTATTTTAAAAAATTAAAAAACAATTTTGAAGCTAAAAATAAATATTAGAAAGTTAAAGAACAATAAAGCTTGCAAGTTCTATTTCTTATCTAAATTTATCTAGCTTAACCTATGCTATGGTGTCAGATTTTGGTTAAAACATACTTCTTTTCTGAAGTGTGTTCAAATCATTTGTCTATTTTTTATTTATTGGGCTTTATGTTGTCCTAATATTAGATTATAAGAATATTTCTATGTTCTACATACAAATCCGTTGTTAGATATATGATCTGCAAATACGTTCTCCCAGTCTGGGCTTGCCTTTTTATATTCTCATCAGTGCCTAACAAAATCAAAAGTTTTAAATTTTGATGACGTTCAATTAATTCACTTTCTCCTTTGCAGCTTTGACTCTTGTGTGTCATCTAGGAATCATAGCTTAACATACAGTCATAAAGATGCTTTCTTCTTTTTTCATTTAAAAATCTTGGATTTTTTGTTCTTACATTAAGGTATATAGTTTGCTTTTTATAGATTACAATTATTTTTGTATATATTTCAAGACAAAAGTTGAGGTTCATTTTGTGAATATGGATATCAAGTTATTTTAATGTAGCTTTTAAAAAAAGTTTCTTCATTGAATTATCTAGGCAATTTTATTGACAATCAATTGACCACTATATATGATGACTTATTTCTGTACTCATTTCTGTACATTTATTAGTTTTATTAATCAATTATCTATTCTTATATAAACACATAGTTTAATTAATAGAGCCATTTAGAAAGGTAATCAGATAGTGTAATGATTCTTTTATGTCAACATTTCTTTGGCTATTACAAATTTGTTAAATTTTTTTTACAAATTCCTCATTGATTTTACAAATAGGATGTCAATTTTTACAAGAAAGTTTTCTGGGGTTTTCATTGGAATTGAGTTAAATATATAATTTGGGGATAATTAAATGTTTTGGAATCTAAGAACATGGTATTGCTCTCAATTAAGATCTTCTTTAACTTGCTTCAGCAAAATTTTGTAGTCTGTGTAAAGAACTTGTACATATTCTGTTACATTTGTTTCTGAAGAGTCGATAATTTACACTATTGAAAAGGCTATTGTTTCTCAATTTTAATTTCTGGTTATATATTCTTAATACATACAAATATAATTTATTTTTATGCATAAATAGTGCATCCTGCCACTATGTAGCTTTTTCATCAATCTCTCAGGCTATTCTCTGCTCACGATTATATCACGTACAAACAGACATGAATGCATTTTATTTCTTTTTATTTCTCACTTTTTTGCAAAGGCTAGGGAATTGAGAGCAATATTGAGAAGAAGTGGTAAGATTGAACATCCATGTTCTGGTAAGATAAAAAATTGCTCCCAAAGATGTCCACAGTCTAATCCCTAAATCCTATGAACAACATGCCTTATATTCAAAAGAGACTTTGCAGGTATGATCAAGTTAAGGATTCTGAGACAGGAGATTTATCCTGGATTATCCAAGTGGACCTGATTTAATCATAAGGCTCCTTATGAGAGAGACAGGAGATCAGAGAAGCAGGAGGTGCTATGCTGCTCTTTGAAAATGAAGTAAGGGGTCATGCACCACGGGATGCAGACAGAATTTAAGAACTGAAAAAGGCAACAGAATAGGTTCTCCACAAGAGCCTTTAGAAGGAGCACCACCCCCAGACCCATTTTAGACTTCTGATTTCCTGGTCTGTGAAATAATGGATTTGCATTGTTTTAGACACCAAATGTGTGGTAATGTATTGTAGAAGTGATATGTTACAATACTCTTGCATTCTTTCCTAAGTAGAAAGCATTTATTTTTTATCATTAAGTAAAATGGTAGCTGTAGATGTTTTTAATTTACTTTTAGCAGATGGCAAATATTCTCTTCTTTTCCTAGCTTCTGGGAGTTATTAACATAAATTTGCATTAAATTTTGTCAAATAATATTTTTTCCTACTGAGATGATCATGTGGATTTTATTAATTTAGTGAATTAGATTGATTTTCAAAGTTAAACTGACTGCATTTTAGGATGAAATTCACTTGTCCATGGTGTATTACCCTTCTGATATTTTGTTGTATGTAATTTTTTAAGTACATTCATAATAATGTCGGCATCTCTGTTCATGTTTGATCTTGGTCTGTTGTTTACTTTTTTTCCAGAATCTTTGTCTAGTGTATGTCTGAGTAATTTTGGCCTCATAAAATCAGTTAGCATTCATTCTTTCTTTTACTTTCTGAGAAAGGCATATAACACTGGCATTATTTCATTCTCACATGTTTGTTAGAGTTCATGGGTGAAACCATTAGAGCTTAGAATTTTCTTACAATTTCTTTATTAGACATAGGGCTATGCAGATACTCTATGCATTCTGAAGTAAATTTTGATACCTTAGTAATTTTTTTTTGAGTCAAGAGCTCACTCTGTTACCCAGGCTGAGTGCAGTGGCACAATCAGCTCACTCACTGTAGCCTCAAACTCCTGGACTCAAGTGATCCTTCTGCTTCACCGTCCTGAGTAGTTGGGATTATAGGCATGTGCCACCACGCTTGATGAATTTCTTTTTTTTTAGAGACAGTGTCACAGGATTGTTATGTCACTTTTCCAGCTCAAAACCTCTGTGGCCAGTGGCACCTTTGCCTGAGTTTTGCTCAGGCCTGCTGGGCTCGTTCTGCCCACTTGGCCCAGCAGGCTGCACTCAGCTTGTGCTACCAGCCCAGATCCCATGCCTGTCAAGGGTGAGCCAGGTGCAGAGCCCTAAGGGGTGTGAGAGCGAGCACAGAGTCTAGCCACTGTGCACAGCCAGGCATGCCAGCTGCGGTGGGGCAGGCAGCTCCAGGTGCTGGCATAGGCACCAGCTCCTTGTGAGGTTCTGGCTGGACCAGGTGTACTGGAAGCAGCTTACACTGTGGGCACTGGGGAATGGAGTGATGCCCAGAAGCTTGGAGAGTTTAGAAACTGCAGGGCTCCAAAGAAGGTGTCACAGCCCTAGCTGAGGGAGCTCCTAGGTCTGGGCACCCCAAAGGGCTGCGACTCTTCTATTATTTCCTTCTCTATTCTCTTCTTGTCAGTGCCCACAATGTGGTGAGTGGGGTGGGTATTTCAGCCATTTTTGCTACAGCTCTTTCAGTCTCACCGTTTGGTAGGTCCTGAGTTCTTGTCCCGAATCCAGGAAGAATGAGGTATGTGAACAACTGGAGGATGAGCAAGGTGGAGAGGAGCTTTATTGTACAACAGAACAGCTCTCAGGAAACCCGGAGTGGATAGCTCCTATCTAAAGGCAGGTCAGAGGGAAGAGTTTCCAGCTCTCAGCAAAGAGGAGACCCTGAGTGAGTAGCTCCTTTCCATAGGCAGGTCGTCCCAGTGAGTCGAGGAGACCTGAAGTGAGTAGCTCCTTCCCGCAGCTGGTAGTGCAAAGTCTGTGTGAGTCTGGCTGAGTCCAGCACTTTTTATGAGCTCAGAAAGGAGCAAGTGCATGCTGATTGACTGGTCCATAGGCGGGTCCAGAAAGAGCACCTTAAGTTCTCACTCCAGCTGTGGACTCTACCCAGAACTGGCAGCCAGGCCCCCAGCCATCAGGCCACCCCTGGCTTGAAGTTGGGGTTTCACTGGGGACCTTCCCCTTTCTGCCCAGGAACTGCCTCCCGGTATCCACATGCCATCCATGGACTCCAGGCTGTTTGCACCGATGGCACCTACAGGCCCTCGCCAAGCTGCCTCCACAACCAGACCACATCCCACGCTCCTCAGTACCCAAAGTTTGGAGGGGATGAGACAGTGGTGGGGGCTGGTCTATCAGCAATGCCACAAGGATGCACACACCCAGCCAGGTTGTGACAATGCCCAGGCTCAACCACATTTTTGCTCCGAAATTGGAGTGCCAGGTAGGAGTGGGGAGAAGGTAGGGAGCAGCAGCAGGCACTTCTGAGCTTATGATGGTAGGGGGCCTTTCCAGGCCCCCAAAAGTGCAGGGATGCCCAGGTCTGGAGCTGCAGCAGGGTGAGTGCAGCTGCGTCCAGGACCGCAGGGCTCCTGCCACACCAACTTGGTAGGGGTCAGGGCTCCCACCTGTCCCCAGCTCCTTCTGGCTCCATGGGACACAAAGCCCCAGCCACGCCTCCCCCACTGCAGTTGGCATCCCCACAGCAGCTGATCCAGACGGGCTGCCACCACCATCAACAGGGTTTCACTATGTTGCCCTAGCTGGTCTGAAACTCCTGGGCTCAAGTGTTCCTCCTGCCATGGCCTTTCAGAGTGTTAGGATTACAGGTGTAATCCATTACACCTGCCTGATAACAATTTTTATGTTTCAAAAAAGCTTTTCATCTTATCTAAGTTGTCAAATTTACTGTCACAATTTTACATGACATTTTCTTACCATTCCTTTCATATCTATGAAATTTGTAATTTCTCCATTTTTCCTCTATTTTTGAAATTTGCATGTTTTTTTTATTTTTGTCTTTATCCCAGTCTAGCCACAGGTTTATTAATTTTATTGTTTTTCAAATAATCGGCCACTGACTTCATGGATTTTCTCTACTGTTCTGTGTTTTCTATTTCATTGATTTCTACTCTTTTCCTGATTATTTCCTTTGACTTTCTTTGAGTTAAATTTGATCTTTATTTTAGCTTCTTTAGACTTTAATGTTGGACTCCTTTCTGCTTAGGTTAAAAAAACTACAAGTATTTTATTATTATTTTTACTTTAACAGTCAATTTTTTTTAAAGCAAGAGGAAAATGAGAAAATCATTTAATTTTTAGATGCATACTATTCTCAGTGTTCCTAATTCCATATGTAAATCTAAACTTTTATCTGATTAATTTGCTTCTGCCTAAACATTTGTAAAATTCAGCTTTTGTTTGTTTAAACCTTTTGTTAAAGTCTAGAAAGTCTATTTCCTCTTCGTTTTGAGATTTTTGTGAAATATAGAATTGTAAGTTGACAGCTGTTTTTCTTCTGCACTTTAAAGATGGTGTTGCCATACATTCATATTTTCTGAGACATCATTATCATTATTTTTCTTCTGTATAAAATGTGTCTTAATTTTCCTCTTGTTACTTTCAAGATATTTTCTTTATCATTAGTTTCAGCACATTGATGATGTGCCTTGTGTTTTATTCATGTGTGTGTGTTTGGGTATTCTTGCTAGGGGGTCATAAACTTACTGTGTGGATTTATTGTATTCAGTTATTTCTTCAAATATTTTATCAGTTGTACCATATCCTCTTATTATTTGAATCCAATCACACTTGTTAAAGAACACTTAAAGTACTCCCACAATCCACTGAGACTCATCATTTTTTTAGTCTTTTATTCCTCCCTGTGGTTCATTTATTCAATTTCACTGATGTTTTTTCCTTTGGCTTCTGTTTTGCTGTTATTCTAGTCAATAAAAATTTTATTTTAAATATTGCACTTTTGCTTCCAAAAATTTCAGTTGATCCATATAGCTTTCATTTTTCTACTCATTGTTACAGGATCACTAGGGTGTCGATTTTTCTAGCTGGAAATCTCTGTGGCCACAGTGCCTTTGCCTGAGTTCTTGTCCTGTGTCCAGGAAGAATGAGGTACACAGACAAGTGAAGGGTGAAGAAGAGTTTTACTTAGTGTTAGAACAGCTCAGAGGAGTCGGTAGCTCCTCTCTGTAGGCAGGTCCTCTCCTTGAGTGTTCAGTTCTCAGCAGGGAGGAGGCCCTGGAGAGGGTGGCTACTCTCTACAGGCAAGTAATTCAGAGGTCGCTGCAGGTCTCTGAAGCTCTCCACTGCAGCTGCTGCTCTCAGCAGAGAGGGTACTACTGTCTGCAGCTAGACATTCCATCTCCTTCAGCTATCAGGGGAGAGGGTACTCCATCAGTCTGTCTATCCTCTGCTCTCCTCATCCTCTGGCCATCCTCTGCCCTGCTCTGGCTGAGCCCAGGGCCTTTATACACCTCAGAAGGGAGGAATTGTGTGCAGATTGGTCCCTGGGCAGCCATGGGTGGGTTCAGAAGAGGCAACACAAGTTCCCACTCCAGTCCTTGGAACTGGAAGCCCAGCCCCAGCCTTAAAGCCCTCCCTGGCGTAAGGCTGGGACCTTACTGGGGACTCCACTCCCTTCTGCCCAGGACTCTGTCTGCTGCCCATTGCCGTTCATGGCCCCAAGGCTTGAACCCCACTCTAAGATCGGAGAGGACACTGGGAATGGAGAAAGGCCAGGCAGTAGGAGCAGATGCCTGAGCCTGCAGGGACAGCAGGGGCCTTCCGGGGGTGTCTGAAAGTGCAGGCTGCAGAGATGCTAGGGTCCTACACCTGGAAGGGCAGCTGCAGCTCCACCGAGGAGCTCCTACCCTGCCACCTTGGAAGAGGCAGGGCTCCCACTTGTCCCCAGCTCCTGCCTGCTTCCTGGAGCAAGAGGCCCAGGTCTGCAGCTGAGGGTGCCATGGTTGCAACTGCACCCAGGAAGGCAGATCCTGCCTGTTCCCAGCTCCCGCAAGAGCACAGGGAGGCTCGGATCCACAGCTGTAATTTGGGCGGCTGTGGCCCCACTCAAGAAGGCGGTGCTCCTGCTTGCTGCCTAGAGCAGAAGGCCTGGGTCTGCAGCTGCGGTTTGGGCAGCTATAGTGGCAGGGGAGTTCCTGTCCCAACTCAGAAGGGGCAGGGCTCCCAGTGGCTCCATGGAGTGTGCAGCCCCAGCTGCGCTTCCCTGTTGCAGCTGGCATGATGGCGGTAGCCACTGCCATCATCATCATTCACTCTTTTCTGAAAATACTTGAATTACTTAAATAGCTCCCTTAATATACACGTATGCATATCTTTCATTTCTGGGTCTATTTCTATGGGCCTGTTTTTCTTTCAGCTTTGGGTTGTGTGTGTGTGTGTGTATGTGTGTATATATATATAAACATTTATAAAATATATATTTTATAAATATATATAACATATATATTTAATATATATACATAATATATATTATATATATATATATTTTTTTGAGATGGAATCTCACTTTTTTGTCCTGACTGTAGTGCAGTGGCGTGATCTCGGCTCATTGCAACCTCCGCCTCCCAGGTTCAAGCAAGTCTCCTGCCTCAGCCTCCTGAGTAGCTGTGACTACAGGCGTGTCACCACACCCAGCTAATTTTTATATTTTTAGTAGAGATGGGGTGTCACCATATTGGTCAGGCTGGTCTCGAACTCCTGACCTTGTGATCCACCCACCTCGGCCTCCCAAAGTGCTGGTATTACGGGCACGAGCCACTATGACCAGCCCGGGTTATATTTTTCTGTTTCCTAGGAGGTCCAGTAATAACTGGATCCAAGATGTTCTGAATATTACATTTTTGTTTTCTTTACAGAGTGTCTGGTTTTGTTTTTTCAGGTCATTAATCTACTTGTGTATTATTTTGATGCCTTTGGGATCCGTTTTTAAAACTTTGGTAGGGCAGGCCTAGAGTAGCTATCATTCTAAGTATAATCAACACTATAACTAAATACTAAATGATTACTGTGTATTCTCCAATACAGCTGGTGGGGACCTCAAATATTTCTCTATGCTGTGTGAGTTCTTTGTCTATCCTGGTGCAGTTTCAAGTTATGTATGTATGGCCTAATATTGCTGGAGAATTTATACAGATTTCTTGATTTTTTTCTACTGAGCACTTCACTCTATTGTGAGACTCCTTGTCAAGATTTCTAGCTACCTCAGCTTCCCCAAACACTGACTTCCTTCTCTTTTATTTAGTGAAGCTTCTGAGCAATGTTCAAGTGCTTTCTTCCTAGGCCTGCAATTCAGATCACCTCTAAGCAGGAAACCAAGCAAATCATAGGCTCACATTGCTACTATTTTCTCCACAGTAACAGTCTGCACTTCCTTTTGTTAAATATATATGTGGCTTCACATATTGTGTCTTTACTTTTATTTATTTATATGTACAAGATAAATAAAATATTTGATAATCTTTCATGACCAAAAGAAGTATTCAGGGTTAGATTTATACTTTAAAAATTTTTGAGAGTCATGTTATATTAGATTCCAATGGGAGAAATCTGATACTTTGACTTTCAGAGAATTTAATTAGTTCAACTCTTTAAAAAGCAGTAAATGAGGCTGGTTGCAGTGGCTCACACCTGTAATCCCAGCACTTTGGGAGGCTGAGCCAGGCAGATCACGAGGTCAGGAGTTCGAGACCAGTTTGGCCCATATGGTGAAACCCTGTGTCTACTAAAAACACAAAAATTAGCCGGGCGTGGTGGCACGCACCTGTCGTCGCAGCTACTCTGGAGGTTGAGACAGAAGAATCACTTGAACCTGGGAGGCGGAGCTTGCAGTGAGCCGAGATCCTGCCACCGCACTCCAGCCTGGGCAACAGAGTGAGACTCCATCTCAAAAAAAAAAAAAGAAAGAAAAAGAAAAAGAAAAAGAAAAAAAGAAAAAGAAAGGCATTTGTTTGTTTCTTTCCTTTCCTTTTTAAAATCTATATGTCTCCAAAGAATTATTAAATGTTAAATCCAATGGCAAAATGTTAAAAATGACAACCATTTATAATCTTAGGTTTTCCTCATATCAGTGTCCACTGCTTCCTGGTTTTCATCCTGTGGAGCAGAGAATAACAAAACTGTCCTGAAATTATTCCCACACTAATAGTGCTGAGGTAACACTGAGTATTGATATTGCCTCATCTTAGAATTGTCCTCTAATAGCATCCAGTCTAAAGTGCCTATTCCTCACTATCCTGACCCCATTATTCTCTGTCATGCCACTATGTTTGAACCCCTCAGGACACTCAAAAGTATTGGAAAGTACAAAATCAATTTCATTCTTGATCTTGTCCTTGTCTGGACAGCCCCCTCTCACCTCCCCATGAGAGCTGTGATGTTCTCAAGCTTATTCACTTCCGTAGCTCCAGTTCCCAGGGAAGTGGTGATATATATTAAGCACTTAATAATAATCTGGAGTGAATCTATTATCTCTATTTGTTTTCCTAAATTCATTTACATCTCTGAACTGCTTCTGTAGGAATTGCCAGGTTTCCCTATGAAAACAGTGTCTCTAAAGCTGAGAAAAGTCTCACATCTAATAGAAACTGTTGATACATATAGATTCCATCACAACGAAAATTCACCAATTTCAGAACTAATGGAATTGGTTTTGCTTAACATCTCTCTTAAGCACACATCAAAATCCTTTACAATCAAAATATATGAAGTACATTTGTTGTTAAAAAAAAATGGAGTCTGTCAAATGAAACTGCTATGTCACTTTTAGTAGGAGAAATCATCCAGAAAAGAATGTTATTTCTAAATAGATTAAGATATTAAGTAATGAGTACTAATAACAGCTGGCAACTGGAGAGTGACTTGGTTTCAGAGAGAAAGATTTTAGTATCAGAAGCACCTTTCTGAAAATCTAGTTCCACTAGTTCTAGGCACATGACAAACTTCAGAGATTACATTTTTAAAGACGAGAATTCCAACTTTTTTGTAATTCAAATGCAGTTTTGGAAATATCTAAATAATATTTAAATATACTGTATATACCTTAAAATTTTTCCAGGACCTATTTATGACATCCATTTTCTTAGGAGACCAGAAAATATATTTATTTTAAAAGTATAACATATTCAGATTTATATAATTTAGATTAAAGATTACATAACTACTTTTTGTTATTTTATTTTGAGAACATCAGTCATAAATCCAAGAACAATTTTGCCTTCTTCATTTCAAATGCTGGAATTCTGCACAGAGAATGGGCCATAGAGGGCACTGTTGTATTTCCAATCTGATGTGAGAAGCTTACAGATGATGAAATTCGAGGAATTAACTCAGCGGAATCAGTTTCAGTTTGTTTACTCGACTAGGAAAAACAAATGTTTTTTGACAATTTGATATTCAAAATACTGTTTTTCCTCTAACAATATATTTTAGGAAAATCAGATAACTATCACTTTTAAAGGGATTTTTTTTTAACAGAATAGTCAAATAATTAATAAAATTATTATTTTGTCACTAGAAAACTTAAAATCCACTGCCTTAGAAACTTTTAAGAATGAAATACATTATTACTAGAGTCACCATGTTGTACAATAGGACTTTTGAATTTATTCCTGCTGTCAAACTGAAATTTTGTACCCTTTGATCAACACATTCAAATCTCCCCTCGTTTTTTTTTTTTTTTTTTTAAGACAGAGTCTCACTCTGTCGCCCAGGCTGGAGGGCAGTGGCGCATTCTCGCCTCACTGCAACCTCCACCTCCTGGGTTCAAGCGATTCTTGTGCCTCAGCCTCCCAAGTAGCTGGGATTACAGGTGCCCACCACCACACCCAGCTCATTTTTGTATTTTCAGTAGAGACGGGGTTTCACCATGTTGGCCAGGCTGGTCTCAAACTCCTGACCTCAGGTGATCCCACCCTCCTCGGCCTCCCAAAGTGCTGGGATTACAGGTGTGAGCCACCACACCCAGCAGAAAATGAGTGCATTTTAATGAAAATAGAAGAAATTGTTTATTTAGAAATCAAACAGCAAATTCCAAGGAGGTGAAATTATAGAGAGGTTACTGTTTTTATAGATTTCCATATTGGCTAAACTACAAAAATAAGCATAAACTTCTTGTATAATTTTAGAAATTAAGGAAAAGTCCATACATGAAAATTGTAACATTTTATTTACAAGTTTAACTTTGATACAAAATGTTATAAATCAAGCATTATCTGATTTTTATATTTTTAAATAGTCTACTTAAGTTCATATATGTTGAATTGTAAAATAAGTGAAAAATAATGGTGACTTACCTTCTTCTTCGTCTATTGAAATGTTCCCATTTAAATTTATGTATTCTAAAGATTATTATATATTTAACTCATCTTAAACAATGTATTTGTATTAGTTGAAATTCCACAGTTTTTTTCTGGATATTTTTTATTGCGTATTTCCATTAATTAAATATACTTAACACTTTATGATTCTAATGAAAATCATAAATCCATTTTTTAGCATAAGACAAAAAACATTGCATGTCCCATTCAAAATAAGAAACTGCACGAAAGGGGTGATTTTTTTTTAATACTTTAAGTTCTAGGGTACACGTGCACAACGTGCAGGTTTGTCACATATGTATACATGTGCCATGTTGGTGTGCTGCACCCATCAACTCATCATTTACATTAGGTATATCTCCTAATGCTATTCCTCCCCCCTCACCCCTCCCCACAACAGGCCCCAGTGTATGATATTCCGAAGGGTTGATTTCTATTCTTTGCCCTTCTTTTTTTCTTTTTCTTTTTTGTTAAATTTATTTCACATACTACTTAGAGTTTCCAGAGACATAATTATATTTTTCTGAGGTGGCTAGTCATGATAAAATATTGTATTCAGCATTTACCATCATTATGGAATCTTCAAAATCCAAGTTCAGACAAAATATTAGAAAATAAAACTTAGGCTCAAAACTAAATTTTAGCATAAAATGATTTTGTAATCATAGAATATAAACCTGCGTGAATCAAATAAGAAAATTATATTTCAGCGAGTTTCACTTTTCTGGCAACCTCTTATTACCAAAATTCCCACAAACCGTAGTTTCCACCTTAAGAATGCAATATTTTCAACTGGGGAACAATGATTAGAAATCACTTTTCTTAATGACCTACTCAGTTCTAAGCACTACTAAGGATTTTTTAACCAGAATGTTTCACAGTGAAAACAACGAGATTGAGGACTAATTTGGATTGGGCACACATACACACATATCGATTCAGTGAATCCATGCACTGCATTCAGCATGTTTACATTTCAGGACCGTCAGTAATGATACTTCGTTTTCCTAATATCAATGTTCACTTCATCAGGAGCATACTGACCAGTTAAAATGTCCATCTCATGTACCTCCACTTTTCTAAATCCTCAAACACAAGAGATCAATTCTTTCTTACGTGAACTTAGTTTGTCAATCACAATGTCTTATAATTTTTAATTTTAATGACTATTTCCCTTATTAGATTGCTAGAATTATAAGAGATATATTTTTTAAAATAGTGTCATATAGATTAGTTTGGGTGCTACCACCCTCAAAGGAGCAGGGAGAGATATATATTCCAGGAGAGATAGATGTGCCAGGAGAGATATATATGCCAGGTTTGGCTTTTCCTTTTCTGATGGCAGTGCCTTCATCAGCACCACTCTCAGTGATGATTGTGTTGTTGTTGTTAACACAGGATTCCCTTTATCTAGCAAAGGAGGAGCAGTAGCATGCAACCATTGGATCTAAGTTCTTGTCACCTACTTACATAACTAATGAGCTCCCAGCCTAATGGAGCAATAGAAAAATCTGGTGGAGGCCCAGCTGAGGGTCATCTAGGAGTTATACTCCGTGAGGACAGATCACCGTACTTCAGGAGAAAGGGTCCAGCAAAATCCAGCAACCCTCCTAAGGTACCATGTCACCAATACATAGAATACACGGGTTCAGGAAGCATGGGATATAAGGGCTCCAGTTACTGTCATTCTCAGAACCACTAGGGATTTTCTGCTTCCCACCTCACAGCTTGGTCTTTGCAGGCTCAAAGTTCCTACTTCCCGAAGAGAAACTGCTTTAATCAAGGCACACAGCAAGATACCCATCAAACTGCAGCTGCTTTCTGATTATTTCAGGCTTCTTATGCCATAAAACCCAGAAGCAAAGAAAGGATTCACCATCCTGGCAACTGATCATCAGGAGGAGGTAAAATGGGAGAAGGGAAGAATACACTTAGCATCTAGGTGATCCAATGGGTTATCTCTTTCTACTCCCTTGGTGGATTATGATGGTAAATGGACAAGTGCAGCAGCCACCATGTGATAAGGGCTTTGTGAACAGGGTTTTAGAGACTTAATGAAGATCTAGGCTGCTGCACCAGGTAAAGAGAGATGCCTGCTGTGAGTGAAAGGAATCTAGAATGAAAGGAGTTGATGAATGACAACCCTGAGATCTGCTTCAGTACTTGGAGTTGCAGAACATACCACTTTAACTCTTGTAAGTGTCCCAGGAAATGAGAGCAACTGGAGTTCTAGATAAACTATTTCTAGATGATGTAACCTTATCACACAACACAAGTGGATTTGAGTGGTACAAGATATCAACTAGAGAGAACTGTGTGGCATGACACCTCCCAGCTGCTAGGAGTGTTTGCAGCTAATGGCTTACAGCTGAGTCATTTTGACCATACAGAACTGCCTTAAGGTCACCCACTTCCTGAGATCAGAGGTGCAAGAAAACCCATATATAATGACTGATAGAAACAAGGATGCAAAGTACGATTCTGTTGCCTCAGTTGGGACAACTCTGATTCCTCTTTGGCATTTGCTGAGGCTTTTTTTTTGTAGCCACATTGCAGTTAATATTCTCCCTCCACCCAATTCTCCTTCCTTCACTCCTTCACAGACTTCATTCCCCAAAGTGATCTCCCGTAACCTTCCCACACTTACATTTCTGTTTTATAACCCATTTCCCAGGAAACTCAACCTCGGATAGGATCTTTCCCTGATTTGGTTACATTTATAAAGTAATCAATGAACTTATACTACCAACTCTGTCATATGGGTTATATAAAGTAAACAGAAATGTAGTTTTCTTCTCAAAGAATGTATAAACTTATTAGTGAGATAAATAATAATAGTTGCAGCATTCTTAGTTATGTCATGTGCTTAAGTGCAAACAAGAGTAACACAGATTACACTGACATTACAATTCTGAATAAGGCATTCAAGTTAGATGGTGCATTAGTCTGTTTTCACACTGCTAATAAAGACATATCCACAAGAGATTTAATGGACTCACAGTGCCACATGGCTGGGGAGGCCTCACAATCATGGAGGAAGGCAAGGAAGAGCAAGTCACGTCTCACACGGATGACAGCAGGCAAAAGGAGCTTGGCAGGGAAACTCGCCCTTATAAAACCACCAGATCTCGTGAGACTTATTCACTATCAGGAGAACAGCATGGGAAACACCTGCCCCCATAATTCAATTACCTCCCGCTGGGTCCCTCCTACAACACGTGGGAATTGAAAGAGCTTAAATTCAGGATGAGCTTTGGGTGGAAACACAGCCAAACCATATCAGATGGCAAGGATTTTAATTACTCTTCCATCATTTAGCAGATATGTGAATGGCCTCAGGGAAGTTATTGACCTCTTTGTGACTCAGTTTCTTCAACTTTAAATTGGGAGTGAGAATATAAACTACGTTTAAAGACTGTTGAGAAGATTAAATACATTAAAATATGTGAAGCAGTTGAAATGTGTCTGGTCTGTAGTAATTGGTCTCGAAGTATTAATCGTTATTGTCATCACTATGACCTAAAATGAACATGAAAAACTATTTAAACAAGGAGGCTTTACACTAGGATTTGAATGACAGTCAATAATTATAATTTACAGTTCAAAAGTGCTTTCTTCTTTCTCAAGAACTTTCCTACACATTGCTTCATTTGATCTCAATAACATGTCAGAAAGGCAAATATCAATTTCATTTTGCAAATTATAAAACTAAAATAGAAAGGAGTCAAGACTTCTAGTCCTAAGTTATTTTTGATAATGTAGTAGAAGCAAAAAAAGGTAAAGGATCCTAGGGTACACCATTTAGGAAGATAAAACTGAATACAATATACAAGAAAACAAACAGAAATCAATTAGTGGGAGATTAGTATCAGTACATAAGTTGTGGTCAGTCTGTAGATAGCCTTGACTTGAATGCTAAAATGAATGGGAGAGTCACTGAATATTTTGATCAGGAGAAAGAGATAATAAAATTGACATTTTATGATAAGCTTCTTGGAATCAGAGATAACAGAGTTTAAAAGTGAATCAATTTGATGAGAATTCCAGCTTGCAATACAAGAAGAGTACATTGTGTTAGTTTGATTTTTCCTTTTAATTACTCTGATACATGAAAAAGCTATTTAGACTTTGTGAGCATTTTTTTCTCCCTTTGCCAAAGAGAAAGAATAATGATGCCTATAAATCATTTAGAGCTCTTCTTATGAATGGTGAATGATACAAAGCCCTTCATTGCTGCTCAATCCATCCTTGGCTTGGTTAAAATGATACACATATGGCAAAATTATTTTCCTGAGCTTGTAGGGATTCTGATCTTTTATTTTTCAAAAATTCCAATTTATATCCCATGGCATTGCATGAAATGATCTTCTATTTACATATTTAAAACGACTTTGTGTAGTAAGATTAAATGGTTTCTCAAATTTGTTCTGTCCTCATTAGATGAATCACAACCCAAAATAAGTGAAATTGATGGCTTATACTTTTACTTTACACATGATATAAAACATGAACTGGGAGAACAATTGCTTAATCTAATAAAATTATCTGAAATTAAAGATGTCTGAAAGTTGCATTACTCAACTGAATGTCATTTAACAGAGTAACACTTAAGATTCATAAAAATCTTGAGAGAGGTCATTGTCTGAAATCACAGGGCCCACCTGACTCCATGCACTTAACATCATGGGTTCCTGAGGGAGATATATTCCCAGGAAACAATAGCAAATGGAAACAAAGAAACTCTGGTGTTTTGTTTTCCATCAATTGAGAAAACAGAATACAGAAATGAGTGTATACTCTCTCCAAAGAGAAAATCCCCAAATTCCTCTATCACAAATTCACAGGAAATAAATGCGAGAACCCAATTCCAGTAACTTTTGGAGGTCCAGTATCTCTACCCGCTAGAAAAACAGCCCAATCAGGGATTTTACTGCTGACCTACCCACAGCCACCCTTGCTGCTTGGGGAAGGGAACCCTGGTCTTTGCACTGGAGGATGGTTTAAGAGGTAACTGCAAAAGATACAATGGCTTAGTGTGAACTTGGGTAAATTAGAAAAACCTCATTAATCTCCCAGAGATTAAAACCTTCCTTAAAGACTATCCTGAAAATGAAATGAAATAGTATTCCCATATGTGTTCATTTACTCATTTACCAATAAAAAAATAGTTACTAATTATTACATGCTATTTACTGTTCTAGTTGCTATGGATTGTAACTTTTAGGAATCTTTTAGTATTAGTATATTGGTTATTTAATTACTAATAAATAATACTTTTTAAATAGTAGTGATAACTTCTATTTGCAAATTTCATTTTTATAATGCCCACATATTCATCCTAAAAACAAGTAAATTTTCTAGTAGATATAAAATGTAACATGATGATCTTCATAAGTCCGTAGCCACAGATTTAGCTAGGGGTAAATTTGAAAAGAAATCATACATATGTAAAGGAACAGATAAATACTATTTTAGACATTGTCATTTTAATAATTGGTTTCCAGTCTTTTAAGAGTACCTTAGGATAACAAACTTATTTTGAATCAATTCATTTAATTTGTAAACTAACTTTTCAGAGCTGGGGAATAAAACAAAAACAAAAACAAAAAAATCTTCCTTAAATATATGCTAAACTTAAATAAAGACAACCTGTATTTAATTAATTGTTAATCATATCAGAAACGTGATATTTTTCATTTTTTTTGACGTTCAAAAGAAAGTTTTACATATTTATTTTGAATTAGAAAAGATTTCAAACACAGTAAAAGTACAGAGAACAATGAGGCAATCAGGTACTTACTACCCAGATATTAAAAACATTTTGCATATTTGCTTCAGGATTTTATATGCACACACAACATATAATGCATATAAAGTTTATATGGAAAATAACATTTTAATTACATATAATATATATTACAATTTGAAATTTTAAAAATTTCCCTTTCAAATTTTAGTCTTTAAATGTTCTCTATGTTGTGAAGCGGGGATCTAGTTTTAAGTTTTGAATCATGTATATAGCTAGGTAATGAGTAGTAATTTTTAAAAAACAGTCCATCCTTTCCCTATTTTATTTTTTACAGTACCATCTCTATCACATACATATACATATATATTTTTATAGGTTTTTTTTTTATTCCTGCTGATGTGAAGTCAGCTGTCATTCTAGTTGTCATTAGTTTTAGATGTCCTGTCATTTCTTTCTGTATTTTTTAAAGGTCCTTCCCTCTCCTTCATGCTGTCTCTCTCATCCTCTGCTTCTCCCTCCCCTTCACACCCTCTGAAAACCAATTTAGTGCTTTTTAGAATATACACAGTGCTATGCAATCATCACCAGTATCCAACAGAAGTCATTTTTATTACCGCTACACCAAAAATCCCTATATACACCAGCAATCACTCCTCATTCTCCCTACCCCAACTCCCAGCCCTTGGCAACCACTAAACTTCCTTTCTGTCTTTATGGATTTGCCTATTCTGAATATTTTATATAAATGAGATCATGCAGTATGTAGCCCTTCATCACTAGCTTCATTTATTTAATATAATATCTTCCAAGTTCATCTACGTTATAGCAAATATCAATACTTCATTCCATTTTATTGCTATATAATTTCCCATGTATGGATATACCATATTTTGATTTGTTTATACTTTCTTGACTAGTATGAATACTGCTGCTATGAACATTCCTGTACAAGCGTTTGTGTAGACATATATTTTCCTTTCTCTTGGGCATATATATATTGAAGTGGAGTTACTGGGTTATAAAGATAACTACATGTTTAACATTTTGAGAAATTGTTAAACTGTTTTCCAAAGTCATGGCCCTGTTTTACAATCCCATCAGCAATGTGCTGATCCAGTTTCTCCACATCTTTGCCAAGACTTGTTATTGCCTTTTCATTTTAGGCATCCTAGCAAGTAGAAAATGCTATCTGTTTGTGGCATAGATTTGTATCTACCTAATTACTAACTGACCTGAGCATCTTTTCAGTACTTATTGTTGAATTGTATATCTCCTTGAAGAAATGATCATTCAAATCTTTTGCTCAGTTTAAAAATTGGGGTGTCTTTTTATAATTGAGTTGTGATAGCCCTTTATGCATTTTGGATTTCAGTCCCTTATTAGATATGTCATTTGCACATATTTTCTGACATTCTGTGAGTTACCTTTTGACTTTCTTGCTGGTGTTCTTTGAAGCATAACAGTTTTGATGAAGTAAAATTTATATCCTGATTTTAGTGTCATATCTAAGAAAACTAACTCAAAAACTAACTCAAAAATCATTACTTCAAAGCTTTATTCCAAGAGTATTAGTTCTTACACATGTGTTTATTATTGAGTTGATTTGGTAATAGTGAGAGATAAGGCTTCAACCTGATTCTTTTGCATGAATATTCAGTTGTCCCAGCATTATCTGTTGAAGAAAATACTATTTTACTTCGTTTATTAGTCTAAGCGTTCTTGCTGAAAATCAATTAACTATACATGTAAGGGTTTATTTCTGGGCTGTCAATTTTATTTCATTCATCTATGTGTCTCTTCTTATGCCAGTAGCAGGCTACCTTGATTACTGTAGCTTTGCAGTGAAGTTTAAAAGCAGGAGGCATAAGACTTCCAGTTTTGTTCTTTATTGGTACTTTTTGTTTGTTCTTCTGTTTGTTTTTCCGTGTGAATTTTAGAATCTTTGCCAACTTCTGAAAAAAAAATCCAGCATGAATTTTTATATTTCTGATAACCAATTAAATGTCTGTATATGTTATAGGTCTATTTAAATTTAATATCTGGGGGGAGATCAGTTTTGGTAGCTTATGTCCTTCTAGGTATTTGTTCATTTTGCCTATTTTATTAGATTTGTTGGCATACAATTGTTTATGGTATTTTTTTTCAATTTTTTTTTTTTTTAATTTGAAACAGTCTCACTCACCCAGGCTGGAGTGTAGTGGCATGATTATAGCTCACTGCACCCTCCATCTCCTGGACTCAAGTAATCCTACCACCTCAGCTTCCCAAGTACTTGGGACTACAGGAGGATGTCACCACACCCAGCTAATTTAAACATTTTGTTTAATCTGTAAGTTCTATTGTGATATTCATTTTATTCTTGATTTTAGCAATTTAAGCATCTTTTTGTTTTTCTTTGTCAGGCTACCCAAGATCTATTAATGTTGTTGAGTTGTTGGTTTATTTACTTTCCCTATTGTGTCTTAATCTCCATTTCACTTATTTCCCTTCTAGTCAATAGTATTGTCTTCCTTCTCTTAGCTTAAGTTTTAATTTGCTCTTATTTTTCTAGCTAATGGGGAAAGGTTTGGTTATTAATTTTAAGCCTTCTTCTTTTTAATGTAGATGTTTACAGCTATAAATTTACAAATAAGCACTACTTTAGCTCTGTATTCCCTATGTTTTCAGTGTTCCTTTTACTACCAATACACTTCACTTTTAAGTTTTAATGCTGAAAGCTAGTCATTTTATTGATTTATTGAGCTATGTCAAATTTACTCCTATCTCTTGGGTGACTCAAATCAAACATTTAATCTGGTCATTGCATTGGTATTCTTTTTAATTGTATTTTGTTGTCTTCTCATATTTTATGCTCTACCTTCTATTACATTTAAAAACATAAAATATATTTTATAATCCATAAAAACTTACATTATCTAAAGTTCTTAAGAGTTCAAA
Source organism: Macaca mulatta (assembly GCF_049350105.2). Lineage (NCBI taxonomy): Eukaryota > Metazoa > Chordata > Mammalia > Primates > Cercopithecidae > Macaca > Macaca mulatta. The sequence continues at coordinate 20,424,046 of NC_133423.1, forward strand.
TTCTAGTATTTTAAGTTTCTGCTCACTCATGCTTGATGGATTATTTTGTTTTTTTGTTTGTTTGTTTGTTAATTTATTTATTATTATTATACTTTAAGTTGAAGGGTACATGTGCATAACGTGCAGGTTTGTTACATATATATACTTGTGCCATGTTGGTATGCTGCACCCATCAGCTCGTCATTTACATCAGGTATAACTCCCAATGCAATCCCTCCCCCCTCCCCCCTCCCCATGATAGGCCCCGGTGTGTGATGTTCCCCTTCCTGAGTCCAAGTGATCTCATTGTTCAGTTCCCACCTATGAGTGAGAACATGCGGTGTTTGGTTTTCTGTTCTTGTGATAGTTTGCTAAGAATGATGGTTTCCAGCTGCATCCATGTCCCTACAAAGGACACAAACTCATCCTTTTTGATGGCTGCATAGTATTCCATGGTGTATATGTGCCACATTTTCTTAATCCAATCTGTCACTGATGGACATTTGGGTTGATTCCAAGTCTTTCTATTGTGAATAGTGCTGCAATAAACATACGTGTGCATGTGTCTTTATAGCAGCATAATTTATAACCCTTTGGGTATATACCCAGTAATGGGATGGCTGGGTCATATGGTACATCTAGTTCTAGATCCTTGAGGAATCACCATACTGTTTTCCATAATGGTTGAACTAGTTTACAATCCCACCAACAGTGTAAAAGTGTTCCTATTTCTCCACATCCTCTCCAGCACCTGTTGTTTCCTGACTTTTTAATGATCGCCATTGTAACTGGTGTGAGATGGTATCTCATTGTGGTTTTGATTTGCATTTCTCTGATGGCCAGTGATGATGAGCATTTTTTCATGTGTCTGTTGGCTGTATGAATGTCTTCTTTTGAGAAATGTCTGTTCATATCCTTTGCCCACTTTTTGATGGGGTTGTTTGTTTTTTCTTGTAAATTTGTTTGAGTTCTTTGTAGGTTCTGGATATTAGCCCTTTGTCAGATGAGTAGATTGCAAAAATTCTCTCCCATTCTGTAGGTTGCCTGTTCACTCTGATGGTAGTTTCTTTTGCTGTGCAGAAGCTCTTTAGTTTAATCAGATCCCATTTGTCAATTTTGGCTTTTGTTGCCATTGCTTTTGGTGTTTTAGACATGAAATCTTTGCCCATGCCTATGTCCTGAATGGTACTACCTAGGTTTTCCTCTAGGGTTTTTATGGTATTAGGTCTAACATTTAAGTCTCTAATCCATCTTGAATTAATTTTCGTATAAGGAGTAAGGAAAGGATCCAGTTTCAGCTTTCTACTTATGGCTAGCCAATTTTCCCAGCACCATTTATTAAATAGGGAATCCTTTCCCCATTTCTTGTTTCTCTCAGGTTTGTCAAAGATCAGATGGCTGTAGATGTGTGGTATTATTTCTGAGGACTCTGTTCTGTTCCCTTGGTCTATATCTCTGTTTTGGTACCAGTACCATGCTGTTTTGGTTACTGTAGCCTTGTAGTATAGTTTGAAGTCAGGTAGCATGATGCCTCCAGCTTTGTTCTTTTGACTTAGGATTGTCTTGGAGATGCAGGCTCTTTTTTGGTTCCATATGAACTTTAAAGCAGTTTTTTCCAATTCTGTGAAGAAACTCATTGGTAGCTTGATGGGGATGGCATTGAATCTATAAATTACCTTGGCAGTATGGCCATTTTCACGATATTGATTCTTCCTATCCATGAGCATGGTATGTTCTTCCATTTGTTTGTGTCCTCTTTGATTTCACTGAGCAGTGGTTTGTAGTTCTCCTTGAAGAGGTCCTTGACATCCCTTGTAAGTTGGATTCCTAGGTATTTTATTCTCTTTGAAGCAATTGTGAATGGAAGTTCATTCCTGATTTGGCTCTGTGTTTGTCTGTTACTGGTGTATAAGAATGCTTGTGATTTTTGCACATTAATTTTGTATCCTGAGACTTTGCTGAAGTTGCTTATCAGCTTAAGGAGATTTTGGGCTCAGACAATGGGGTTTTCTAAATATACAATCATGTCATCTGCAAACAGAGACAGTTTGACTTCTTCTTTTCCTAACCGAATACCCTTGATTTCTTTCTCTTGCCTAATTGCCCTAGCCAGAACTTCCAACACTATGTTGAATAGGAGTGGTGAGAGAGGGCATCCCTGTCTTGTGCCAGTTTTCAAAGGGAATTTTTCCAGTTTTTGCCCATTCAGTATGATATTGGCTGTGGGTTTGTCATAAATAGCTCTTATTATTTTGAGGTACGTTCCATCAATACCGAATTTATTGAGCGTTTTTAGCATGAAGGGCTGTTGAATTTTGTCAAAAGCCTTTTCTGCATCTATTGAGATAATCATGTGGTTCTTGTCTTTGGTTCTGTTTATATGCTGGATTATGTTTATTGATTTGCGAATGTTGAACCAGCCTTGCATCCCAGGGATGAAGCCCACTTGATCATGGTGGATAAGCTTTTTGATGTGTTGCTGAATCCGGTTTGCCAGTATTTTATTGAGGATTTTTGCATCGATGTTCATCAGGGATATTGGTCTAAAATTCTCTTTTTTTGTTGTGTCTCTGCCAGGCTTTGGTATCAGGATGATGTTGGCCTCATAAAATGAGTTAGGGAGGATTCCCTCTTTTTCTATTGATTGGAATAGTTTCAGAAGGAATGGTACCAGCTCCTCCTTGTACCTCTGGTAGAATTCAGCTGTGAATCCATCTGGTCCTGGACTTTTTTTGGTTGGTAGGCTATTAATTATTGCCTCAATTTCAGAGCCTGCTATTGGTCTATTCAGGGATTCAACTTCTTCCTGGTTTAGTCTTGGAAGAGTGTAAGTGTCCAGGAAATTATCCATTTCTTCTAGATTTTCCAGTTTATTTGCGTAGAGGTGTTTATAGTATTCTCTGATGGTAGTTTGTATTTCTGTGGGGTCGGTGGTGATATCCCCTTTATCATTTTTAATTGCGTTGATTTGATTCTTCTCTCTTTTCTTCTTTATTAGTCTTGCTAGTGGTCTGTCAATTTTGTTGATCTTTTCAAAAAACCAACTCCTGGAGTCATTGATTTTTTGGAGGGTTTTTTGTGTCTCTATCTCCTTCAGTTCTGCTCTGATCTTAGTTATTTCTTGCCTTCTGCTAGCTTTCGAATGTGTTTGCTCTTGCTTCTCTAGTTCTTTTAATTGCGATGTTAGAGTGTCAATTTTAGATCTTTCCAGCTTTCTCTTGTGGGCATTTAGTGCTATAAGTTTCCCTCTACACACTGCTTTAAATGTGTCCCAGAGATTCTGGTATGTTGTATCTTTGTTCTCATTGGTTTCAAAGAACATCTTTATTTCTGCCTTCATTTCGTTATGTACCCAGTAGTCATTCAGGAGCAGGTTGTTCAGTTTCCATGTAGTTGAGCCGTTTTGATTGAGTTTCTTAGTCCTGAGTTCTAGTTTGATTGCACTGTGGTCTGAGAGACAGTTTGTTATAATTTCTGTTCTTGTACATTTGCTGAGGAGTGCTTTACTTCCAATTACGTGGTCGATTTTGGAGTAAGTACGATGTGGTGCTGAGAAGAATGTATATTCTGTTGATTTGGGGTGGAGAGTTCTATAGATGTCTATTAGGTCTGCTTGCTGCAGAGATGAGTTCAATTCCTGGATATCCTTGTTAACTTTCTGTCTCGTTGATCTGTCTAATGTTGACAGTGGAGTGTTGAAGTCTCCCATTATTATTGTATGGGAGTCTAAGTCTCTTTGTAAGTCTCTAAGGACTTGCTTTATGAATCTGGGTGCTCCTGTATTGGGTGCATATATATTTAGGATAGTTAGCTGTTCCTGTTGAATGGATCCCTTTACCATTATGTAATGGCCTTCTTTGTCTCTTTTGATCTTTGATGGTTTAAAGTCTGTTTTATCAGAGACTAGTATTGCAACTCCCGCTTTTTTTTGTTCTCCATTTGCTTGGTAGATCTTCCTCCATCCCTTTATTTTGAGCCTATGTATGTCTCTGCGTGTGAGATGGGTCTCCTGAATACAGCAGACTGATGGGTCTTGACTCTTTATCCAGTTTGCCAGTCTGTGTCTTTTAATTGGAGCATTTAGTCCATTTCCATTTAAGGTTAAGATTGTTATGTGTGAACTTGATCCTGCCATTATATTAACTGGTTATTTTGCTCGTTAGTTGATGCAGTTTCTTCCTAGCCTCGATGGTCTTTACATTTTGGCATGTTTTTGCAATGGCTGGTACCGGTTGTTCCTTTCCATGTTTAGTGCTTCCTTCAGGGTCTCTTGTAAGGCAAGCCTAGTGGTGACAAAATCTCTAAGCATTTGCTTATCTGTAAAGGATTTTATTTCTCCTTCACTTACGAAATTTAGTTTGGCTGGATATGAAATTCTGGGTTGAAAATTCTTTTCTTTAAGAATGTTGAATATTGGCCCCCACTCTCTTCTGGCTTGTAGAGTTTCTGCCGAGAGATCTGCTGTTAGTCTGATGGGCTTCCCTTTGTGGGTAACCCGACCTTTCTCTCTGGCTGCCCTTAAGATTTTTTCCTTCATTTCAACTTTGGTGAATCTGGCAATTATGTGTCTTGGAGTTGCTCTTCTCGAGGAGTATCTTTGTGGCGTTCTCTGTATTTCCTGGATTTGAATGTTGGCCTGCCCTACTAGGTTGGGGAAGTTCTCCTGGATGATATCCTGAAGAGTGTTTTCCAACTTGGTTCCATTTTCCCCCTCACTTTCAGGCACCCCAATCAGACGTAGATTTGGTCTTTTTACATAATCCCATACTTCTTGCAGGCTTTGTTCATTTCTTTTTCTTCTTTTTTCTTTTGGTTTCTCTTCTCGCTTCATTTCATACATTTGATCCTCAATCGCTGATACTCTTTCTTCCAGTTGATCGAGTCGGTTACTGAAGCTTGTGCATTTGTCACGTATTTCTCGTGTCATGGTTTTCATCTCTTTCATTTCGTTTAGGACCTTCTCTGCATTAATTACTCTAGCCATCAATTCTTCCACTTTTTTTTCAAGATTTTTAGTTTCTTTACGCTGGGTACGTAATTCCTCCTTTAGCTCTGAGAAATTTGATGGACTGAAGCCTTCTTCTCTCATCTCGTCAAAGTCATTCTCCGTCCAGCTTTGATCCATTGCTGGCGATGAGCTGCGCTCCTTTGCCGGGGGAGATGCACTCTTAGTTTTTGAATTTCCAGCTTTTCTGCCCTGCTTTTTCCCCATCTTTGTGGTTTTATCTGCCTCTGGTCTTTGATGATGGTGATGTACTGATGGGGTTTTGTTGTAGGTGTCCTTCCTGTTTAATAGTTTTCCTTCTAACAGTCAGGATCCTCAGCTGTAGGTCTGCTGGAGATTGCTTGAGGTCCACTCCAGACCCTGTTTGCCTGGGTATCGGCAGCAGAGGCTGCAGAAGATAGAATATTTCTGAACAGTGAGTGTACCTGTCTGATTCTTGCTTTGGAAGCTTCCTCTCAGGGGTGTACTCCACCCTGTGAGGTGTGGGGTGTCAGACTGCCCCTAGTGGGGGATGTCTCCCAGTTAGGCTACTCAGGGGTCAGGGACCCACTTGAGCAGGGAGTCTGTCCCTTCTCAGATCTCATCCTCCGTGTTGGGAGATCCACTGCTCTCTTCAAAGCTGTCAGACAGAGTCGTTTGCGTCTGCAGAGGCTTCTGCTGTGTTTGTTATTGTTTACTGTGCCCTGTCCCCAGAGGTGGAGTCTACAGAGACAGGCAGGTTTCCTTGAGCTGCTGTGAGCTCCACCCTGTTCGAGCTTCCCAGCAGCTTTGTTTACCTACTTAAGCCTCAGCAATGGCGGGCGCCCATCCCCCAGCATCGCTGCTGCCTTGCCGGTAGATCACAGACTGCTGTGCTAGCAATGAGGGAGGCTCCGTGGGTGTGGGACCCTCCCGGCCAGGTGTGGGATATGATCTCCTAGTGTGCCTGTTTGTTTGAAGCGCAGTATTGGGGTGGGAGTTACCCGATTTTCCAGGTGTTGTGTGTCTCAGTTCCCCTGGCTAGGAAAAGGGATTCCCTTCCCCCTTGCGCTTCCCAGGTGAGGCAATGCCTCGCCCTGCTTCAGCTCTCGCTGGTCGGGCTGCAGCAGCTGACCAGCACCGATCGTCCGGCACTCCCCAGTGAGATGAACCCAGTACCTCAGTTGAAAATGCAGAAATCACCGGTCTTCTGTGTGGCTCGCGCTGGGAGTTGGAGACTGGAGCTGTTCCTATTCGGCCATCTTGCTCCGCCCCCCAGATTATTTTGTAATTTTGAATTATGAGGCTATGTTTAGCAAAACTTTCTCTGTCACAGTCTAAGAATACTGAGGGAATACTAACGTTCTTTCTTAAGTGGACCTATATTTTATTTTATGGTATTTTTAAGCTATTAATATTCTCAAGATTCTGAATTATAGTGTATTTAAGATTTTATTCTGTAGTATGTGAATCGCAAGTTCTTCATGTTTGTGCATCTTCTACACACTCTCGTGGTGATTTTGTCATGTTTTTATAACTTTTCCATATTGACTTCATCTTTTGTGAAAATTTTTTTCCAGATGAGAATCTCACGTGTCCTGAATTTGAGGAGTATGCCGTATAGCACAGTTTTCTGTTTGTTTCTACTACCAGACCTCATAGCTTTCAGACGGGATCAATTTTTTATGTCTCTTCTTTCAATTTGATTTCCCATACCGCAAACATGATACGAATTTCAAAGCCACTTATATGTGCCCCATTTTTTGAAATTTTCTATTTTGAAAGGCACCCCCGTCCTCCATGTGATCCTGTACCTCAAGCAGAATGCAAACTCTCTTTTCAGCTTCTTCAGGCTAGTTGGAATATATTTTTCTAGTTTTATTTTCACAGAATAGGCACCACCTCAAGGTTTTAGCTACGTAACACTATTTAGAGTTCTCGGATTCAGTTCCTACACTTGTTAGGTCAAAGATCCCTATGGGGGTCGGAACCTTTGCTCCAAACTTTTAGGGTTTACTTCCATTCTGTTGACTCTTATTTTCACTGTCTGGGATTACAGCAGCATTAGCTCCAGCCTCCTGTTCTGGATCAGGGTCTTATACATTTCCAGCACTCAAAGTTTTCTGTTTTTGCTTTGTTTTGTTTTGTTTGTTTTTTGCTTTACAACTCAGCTGTATATTTTAAGTATTTGTTTTTACATTTTATTCAACATTTTATTATTTGTAATGGGAGAGGATTCCCTTCAGCTCACTCCTAAGTCTCTCCGGAGCCACTGACATTTATTCTTTCACCTTTTAATAAGCACATATAAAACTATTCAAAAACTGAATCATGATTTTAAAAAATTAATAACAGTAAAAGTCATACAATGAAGAGGGTTTCACCTTTTTAGAACTCTCTCTTTTTTATTAGAAACAGGGAGACACATTTCAGTATGAAAAAAATGCACATCTGTATACCTTCCTATGCCTAACTGAATAATGTATAATTATTTAGATTTATTCTCATCCCAAATTAAACCATTTTGCTTTAACTGACACAGCATAATACTCATTGTATTTCAATATATCAATATATTGATATAAATGTGATAGTTGAGGGCAAAAAGATGAGTGGAAAATGAAGAAGTTCCCCAAATATGAGGAGACAGTAGTGTCACTGGGGTTCACTCTCACTTTAGCTGTGGCTATCAACACCCCTGACATTGTCATGTTTGTTTGCATCACACCTGTCTTCTCTATTTACAAGGTGCTCTAGAGGAGGGGAGAACATAGCTTGAAATCTTGCTACCTTTCATGAGTTCCAGGGTCTTTCATGGGCATCTACCATGTGAAGGTAAGCTGAAGAACACAGAGAAATGAAAAGTACAGTTGGCCCCTGTATCTGCAGATCCTGTAACCATGATGCAACCAACTGCAAATGGAAAATATTTGAAAAACAATAAAAAGCAATAACAAAACAATAAAACTACAAATAAAAATATAGTGTAACAACTATTTACATAGCATTTACATTTTAGTAGGCAGCATAAATAATCTAGAGATTTTTTAAAGTATAGGAGAGAATGTGCATAGGTTATATGCAAAAACTAGACCATTTTATGTAAGGGACTTGAGCATCCATGGATCTTGGTATCTGTGGGGATACCAAGTCCTGGAACCAATCCCCTGAGAATATGAGAAATGATTGTAGGTCTTATTCACAAGTAGCTTAGATTCAGCTGACAGTAAATTATATCAGCTATCAACACTGCTGCCGTACGGCAGTGTCATGGAAGTTCATTCCAAGTGCACACTTAATAGAAACGGGCTTGAATAACGTGTGGCCTATATTAGGAACTCAATATCCTATCTTTACTCTTCCTAATAATGTTACAGTGATTATTATAATATGCTAAGTACTTTTTTATTAGCCAGTGTAGAACAGGGAAGATGGCTTGTGGTGACAGGCTGTTTTAGCTGCTACAGGGATCGGACAGAGACATTGTTCCTGATACCCATAGACTTGGCCTAATTTCTTGTCACTGCTGCAAGGCACATATATTTCACATGCCACATGAATTGATTTAACTTTCAAAACAACTCTGCAAGAGTGGTGCTGTTTTCTTCACTTTAAAGATGAGGTTCAAAGAAGATGAGACTCACATGGGTAGAAAATGGGAGAGCCTGGATTAAAACCCCAGTTTGCTTTATCGCAAAGCACTATAATGCCCACATTCTTAAAGGGGATCATATTTCCAGTGTCCTTGTCCAGCAGTGATGTCATGGGAAATAAATGGTTATATGCATTAAAATGGGTGGTCAGAGTCTCTGACTCATATGAAGTCAGACATTTATTCTGTGAATCAAGTCACTGTGACCGTCAAAACTACTTACACCTTATTTCCGGGTACATGATTTATTGTTAGCTTTATGTTAGTAACAAAATGGTCTTTAGTTCACCTCAACTGAAGTATATAGTGAAAACCTCACAAATTGAACTTTTGTTTATTTGTTTTTAACTTACAAGAATCTTCAGTTTCATCAAATGGCAATATAGGAATATTGGAGGAAATGAAATGGATGTTTTCCTTTCTAGAGAGGTGTGTGTCATTGATGAGTTTCTTCCTATGAGTCAGCTTTCTGACTTTCATAATTTGATCTGATATAAAAATGGATGATTGTGTTTCTTATTCTTGTTAATGCAATCAATTATTTTCTACTTTCCTGCTTTCAACAAAGAAATTTCAGAATTAACTGTGGCAAATCGTCAATGACTTTCCTAAGAACGAGTTTTTTTTCTAATAGACAATAGAAATACATCTATAGCTTATATAAGAAAATAGTTTTCCCCTCTCTTGGATGCTTGACTTCTATTTGCTAATAACTTGGTGTTTATGGGTTACTGAAGAATAAATGAAGAACATAGTTGTATAGGTTAGGGTTTGCTGTGATCTTGTATGACAGTTAATAATCTTATACTAGAAAACATGTTAGTTTTTCAGAAAATTTATAAAGATTAAATTTTAGAAAATGTCAATGTCTTGTAAATATAAATGGCGATAACAAAAGATTTTCTTCATCTGGATAGTTGTTTTATTTTCATTAATTTACTGCTCATTAGGCTTTCTGGTAACCTCTGACTACTTATTTGAGGTGTGTCTGAACAAATTTAAACCTCAGTTTCTTCCCTGCTGCTTATTCAAAATTCACGTATTTCCCTACAGGGACAGTACAGATGATAATCAGGGCTTATATTCAACATTCTAAAATGTTATGACCTATTCCAATAGGCTGTGAAAATACTGAAATGCCACCCCACCAGAAAATAGTAGGAGCCCTACTCCTACAAGAGCCCTCACTGTACAGCTTTGTGTCTCCCCTAGGGATCCTGAACACAATATATGGGGCTAGAAATGTTAGGAAATTGATATTGAGATTCCTAACATCTGGGAAAGGTATGGGATTAGAGCTGATCGAACAATTCAGGGGAGAGAAGAAAACAAACCTCAAGAGTTAAGCTAAAACATAACTTGGAATAATGTATGTTCTTTGTGGTCACTTTTGTATATAACATTAAAAGCCTGTGGTTAAGGCGAAGCAGCCCAGTGGTTATCACAGAGTCCATTGAATGTTATATCAAAAACAAGACATCCACAAGTATCAGCCTGGGTTTTATCAGTGTACCGAAACCACATGGTGATTTAAACAAGGAACATTAAATGTAAAGAATTATTAAACTATAATAAAACAGTAATCATGAAATACAATAGAATTCTATACAGTATGCAAGGGCTGAGGAAGCATACCCAAGGAAGAAACATCTTGAAAAGAGTCCCTCTTCCTATTGCTAAGGATCAGACTTCCTTGTGAAGGTACAGTTGCAACCCACGGGAAGACACCAAGGGTCACTGCTTTGTCCAAGACTGGGCTGGTCTGCAGTAGCTGGTGAGGCAGAGAGTCAGCTACCAAGGTTTGGGTGAGCCTCAGCTCATGGCTGAGTGCACGCATGTGAAGAGAAAGTGGGGGTGCTAGGTATAGCATCTGTGTTGAGGGCTGCAGGAAGATGCCCATCAGGCTGGATCAGGACTTCGAGGTCACTAAGGGATCGCAACCTGGGGCACAGCCACACCAGATACCTTCCCACCCACACTGCAGACCAAGTGTACTGTTGTTGGTGCCAGCAAGAGAAGCTTCTTCCTCCTGCAAATTTCCTCCAGCGCCTTTTCCTAAGAAAGCTTAATGTTGTTCTTACTGTAAAGGAGAAACACTAAAAGAATGTCTGTCCTTTATTACAGAGTAAGGGTATGAAGGTATTTCTGGAGCTGAAAGGCAACAAATTGAGAACTGGCACGCACACCCCAAAATATTTCTGTGCTAAATACATCTTCCTACAGACACTTTTAAAGGTAATGTTTTATTACTATTTCTTTAAAAATTTGTGGGCCCTTCATATTTAAAAAAAAAAAACAAAAAACCTCTAATTGGATAACTTTGTGGATGACAACGCTGTGCTTTCAGCTTTTTCATCTTTAAAATGGGTTATTGTGAAGATTAAACCAATGATATTTGTAAAGTACGTAGCGCAGAGTCTAAACCCAAACAAGCATTAAGTTTTAAGTGTTAAACCAGATTGCCATGTGGCCTCATTACTGCACTTTTCATCTGAGCATGTGTGGAGTCAGGAATCAGATATAATAACACCTCTCTGCAGAAAAAGGAAAAAAAAACAAAAGTGGGGAGGACAGAGAGGCGCAAATAACATATTTTTTCCTTTTTACTGTCTCTGATCTATGACTGGCCCAGGGTGCACGCATATGTAAAACATCGAATTGTTTTGAATTATAAATTAAATGTTTTAGAGAAGTCTGTCATTTTTATGACTTATTATATTTCTCTCAGTATTACTTTGTTTACTCTTGGTTCAGATATACACCCACATATACCCACATGAGCACATGCCATCCTATGTAAATTCTATACGATTCTTGTTGCTTGCTTCCAGGTATTTTATATTTTTGTTAACTTATATATTTCAACACTAGCAAGCGATGTGCTTAGGCTAACAAGCTGTGAGCTTCCAATCAGACTCTCTGAGTCCTATAGCAAACCCTGCTTTATGAACACCACTACATCATTATACGAGGAGCCAAAGGGAGTTTCAGCATCTAGGTATTCCGCCTTCAGGTTTCTGGAAAGTCCATTTCCCTGCAACGTATACCTAATTCAAAATAAATAAAGTAAAAAGGGAGTCTTTGCCTTCCCTGACATTAAAATGAACTTAAAAGCGTAACAGCTGATTACTGTACTGGAAAAATTCATCAAAATGCTTTATTGAAAGCTCTGCACCCTGATTTTCAAAACACTTCATTTCATTTGAATTTTCTATAATATAAAAGGATTATGTACTTGAGGTTGTCTCTCAAATAGAAGAAGGTTCTTTTAGTTCTTCAGGCAAGGCTTCCTTAAGTAAATAAGTAACAGAAAAAATCATATTATATAAAGCATATGTAGAAAATTTTCTGGCTGGGTGCTGGGCTCACGCCTGTAATCCTAAAACTTGGGGATGCCAAGGTGGGAAAATTGCTTGAAGCCAGGAGTTAGAGACCAGTCTCAGCAACAAAGTGGGACCCTGTCTCTACAAAAAATAAAATTTTTTAAATAGCCAGGTGTGGTGGCACCAGTCTGTAGTCCTACGTACTCAAGAGACTAAGGTGGGAGGATCCCTTGAGCCTCGGAGTTCGAGGATGCAGTGAGCTATGATCATGCCACTGCAGTCTAGCCTGTGCAACAGCGTGAGACTCTATCTGTAATAAAAAGAAAAAATTTTCTTTCACAAAAGCAAAACTATTTGGACATTTTATATTTAATATAGCTAAGCAATACAGTTTATGTTGACAAGTTTAGTTAATTGCTAGGAGACACATTACTTATGCAAAATAATTCAATAGGGAGCAGATATTTTAACCCTTTATTAAAAGCAAAATTCCTGATTTATTTTTATGCGTTTTATGAAGAAGATACTCCATTTATAAATTCAAGTTTGGTTGGCCCTTTCTTATCTTTTTGTTTCAATATTTGGAATACTTGCATTTTCTTCTTTGTCTAGGAGCCTTTGAGTTTTTCTCCTTCATTTTTATCCTCTCATGTTCTTGTTTCTTAGCAGCATGCTTAGCTTCTACTTATTCACATTCTGCTCCTGCTTTGTGACTTGATCTCTCTCTCTCTCTCTCTCTCTCTCTTTCTCTCTCTCTCTCTTTCTTTCTGATGGAGTTTTGCTGTGTACCCAGGCTGGAGTGCAGTGGCACGATCTCGGCTCACTGCAACTTCTGCCTCCCGGGTTCGAGCGATCCTCCTCCCTCAACCTCTAGAGTAGCTGGGATTACAGGCACCCACCATCAGGCCCAGCTAATTTTTTGTATTTTTACTAGAGACAGAGTCTCACCATGTTGGCCAGGCTGGTGTCAAACTCCTGACCTCAAGTGATCCACCCACCTTGACCTCCCAACATTTTCATTTTATTCTAAAGACACCGTCACATTGGACTAAGGCACTAACCTACTGCAGTATGACATTATCTCTAGTACTGAGGACTAGAACTTCAATATCTCTTTTTGGAGAAACAACTCAATGCATAACAATGTCTTTTTCATCTTAGAAATTAGTGCTATGTTACTTTAATGGCAAAAAGAAAAGGCAAGTATTCCACTTTTACAATCTAAAATGCCCACTATGTAATACAGAGCAGACAAAGCCTTACAAGTCTGCGTAAAGCCACATATTAAACTGAGTCCAGCTTTTTATAGGCAGCCTGCTCAAATTTGAAACATAGATCTTCTACTCAAATCATTTTTTACTTTTTCAGCCTATTTTGGTAATTTAAGCTATCTTTAAAAGTTAGCAAATTCAGCAAGATATTCTCATTAGTATTCGTTAACCATGAGAGATGATCCATAGTCTGGTAATATTCTTTGTTTAATGCTTGAATTTGTATTCACCATCTTTTTGTCTTAATTGTCCTCACCAAAGGATTGTGTATTGCGATGACATTTTCAAGAACCAGCATTTTCATTTACTTATTTCCAGCATTTTATTAGTATTATTTCAATGTGATTTCATTAAATTTATTTTACTCTCTCTGAATCTTTTATTGAATACTTATTTCATATTTATTTCAACTTAATAACAGTATTTAAAGCTACACATTACATATAGGATATTTAAATAGCTGAGTGTACTGCTATTGATGTGATTAAGTTTGATCTTTATGATCATCTTGAAGGATTTTATAAATGTTTTATGTAAGTGACTTATTGAAAGAAAGCTTCCATAAAATATGTATTAAATTGACCATCTGAAATATGTTATTTGGCTCCTCCTCGCAGTTGTTTATTATTTGCCTGCTTGCACTACATGAAAATGCAAAGCTAAATCAGAAAACCGGTTGTGATTCCCAAGTTTAGATCATCTTCCGATCATTGTAACAAATACATTTGATGAAATGTGCAATGTTATATGGGACTAAAGTACTTGCCTATTTTACCTTTAAGATAAAATGTTTACCCAGAAACATTCCACAGATAAAATGCAACAGAAAGAAAACATAAAACATATCTTAGTAATGTAAGATGTTATTAGAAGAAGAAACTGGGTTTGGGATATATGGGAACCCTTTGTACTATCCTTGCAATGTGCAACGTTGCACATTGCATCAAATGCAATGAGAAACACTGATGCCTCTTTGCAACTGGTCTCTGTTTATGTGTGCCTGTGTGTGTGTGTGTGTGTGTGTGTGTGTGTGTGTGTCTATGTTTTCTTTCTGGCAGTTCCATTGTTGCCCTCAAAATTAACACTTTGCCCCTGAAATATATTAATAAAATCATTTTTATTAATATGTTTCACCTCATAAACAAAATAAGTCATATTTATATAGGACTAAGAAAAACATTGATCATAGTACTTCTGATTATAGAAATAATACATTTTACAAGCAAAAACCTGAGAAACTACATAAAATTACACACATAAAAACGAAGAGTACATTCACCTTTCCATCATAATGACTGTTGGCATTTTGATGAATATCCTTCCAAACTACCAGAGCAGAAAAGTGCTTGTGCAAGATACTGTATCACAGCATTGTTTCAGATTCTATAAAATTCAAAAAAGGCTTGTTTAATAAATCTTGCTCCATCATAAAATGAATTACTCTGTAAGTATTACAAGAAATGGAATAAATCAATGTGTCAACATGGAAAACATTCCACAGCATATTTTTATTCAAAACAACAGCAAGTTGCAAAGCAGTATGTCAGGTAGAATTGTGTTTTATTAATAAACTTTTAATTTTAGAACAGTTTTAGATATACAGAAAAACTGCAAGGATAGTACTGAGAGTTGCCACATACCCCAAACCCAGTTTCTTCTGGTAACATCTTAACATTACTAAGGTATGTTTTCTGTTTACTTTCTGTAGCATTTCACTTTAGGAATGTTTCTTCATAAAGATACAAATATCTGAATATTTTTATTTGATGCTAAAAACCTTTGCCTTTTAACAAAAATGTTTTAATGTCTCTTAATTTGGTAAATGATAAAAAATGAAATTCTTATTTTCTATTCTTTGTCTTTTACTGCATCAGCTTTTTCAAAAAACTACTGCCTAGGATTAAGCTGTTCATCTCCCAGGTAGCTGTTGTACATATCTTTATCTATAGTTATGCCTACCTCTACAGCTATAACTATATTTGCATTTTCTCTGTATCAGTGAGCATTGTGTTTGCTCCTGTCATTGTTTTTAAGAAGATAGTATGAGTGCACTAAGTCTTTGAATAACTGAAAATATCTTTCTATTGCATCCTTTCTGTTGCATCCTAACTTGATGAAGCGCAGACGTTGTGAGTCACAGTACGTTTCATAAAAGCTTTCCATCTTTGGCATGTTTGTGTTTGGGTATTAGTTTTGTTCATTCACAATTTGAGAAACACGGACACCTCTGTCTCTGCAACCCGTCTGTGTTTATTTGCGCCCATATGTGTGTGTGTCTGTGTTTTCTTTCTGGCAGTTTCATTTTTACCCTCTAAATTAAAACTCTTTGTGTAAATATATCTTGCAATAAGTTTCTGAACTTTCATGTAGATTATATATATATATTTTTAAATTTTTTACTTAATGTTTCATTTACTGTTTTGTTATTAAATTGTTCATTTTCTTATAGGACAACTATCTTCACCAGCTAAATGATCTATTTTGCATCTTCAGAGAAACTTCTGTGGCTGCCTCAGAGGGGCCCAATCTTGGGGTAAGCAGCTGGAAAGACAGCTGACCACTCATGATCAAGATCCTACAAGGATCTTGCACCATGATGAATTATCTTCTTCCAAAGTGAAATAGATACAACTGAGTGTGTAAAATACACAAGTAAATCTTAGGGATATTCCATTTCCCAGTGAAGTAGATGAGTAGGTCACTAATAAAATTCATTTTGCTGGTGAGGAGAGAAGCACTGCAACTGCAGTGAGAACAAAGAGGATAAATTCGCAAATCTCAGAATAAGTCAGTATCCCTGAATTTGCCAAAAAGAGAGTATAAAGAAAGGCCATGTTGTAATCCATGCTGAGGTGGGGCATAACAAATTGTGGCACCAAGTTTGTTTCATTTATGACAACTGCTAGGAATTCTTCATTGTTATTATTTATTCTGAAATAGTGAAAATGTATGGTATGGTAAAGTATATTGTGGCCATGAGAAATCCCATAGGACTGGCTGCAAAGTGTGATACGGGGATGTGCAGGCAGATGAGTATATCCAGGCAATAAACCAAGTCTGGTGTTGGAAACACTGCTGCAGCTTTAATAGTGGCTCTGTTAGGGCTGGGAAACAGCAAGTGATGGTCAAGGATGAGTCCATATGCCAGCCCTGCTTTATGAAGAATTACACTGTGAAGTGTCCAAGGTACCATAGTGCTCTTGAACCAGAAGGGGAACAAGTGATCTGCAACCAAGTCAACTGCTCTGTATTTAAAGGGCGGCCTGTGTTACTGCTGCACTGAGGATTGTACTGGCTGAAGTGCATGTTCAAAGAAGGTTAGAGTCTTTTTGTTCAGATAATTGTAAGTAATATAGATAATAACTTAGAAGAGGTCAATACTGAGCCATGCTGTCCACAGCCATCAGCATTTTCACTGTAAAATTGAATTATTGGAAACATATTTTGAAAAGGAAAGAAAAAGAAAAACCAGAGGAAACCAAAAAATCTTTTTCAATATCTTTACACTCTTTTCCTTTGAAATAGTTCAAGCCAAATTTAAAAATATATATATTTTGAGATTTGCACTTTAAAATGCAGAAATGTATCTAGCTTCATCCTTCAAAACCAAAACTCTTTAAGAATTTGGAATTAATAAACCTTAGTATTGTTCATTTGCCAATTAAAGTGCAAAGAGTAACTGCCAAAGGGTATTAAGGTATGAAAAGTTGAAAACTTCAGTTCTTAACACCTTTTCATCTGTAAAAGAAAAATGAAATAAAATTTATGTTTTATTGCCTCTTCTCATTGACTGAAGTTTGCAGTGCTATACAGTCAACATTTTTTAATAGTGTAACAGATGAAGCTTAGCATTTACTATCATTTTAATGTGTACCTACTCACTTGATTTAAACAGAGGAGATGTTTTTAAATCACTTTTCTTGCTACCTATGCCACATTTATTCCATTCCTGAGCGCTGTCATTATATTTTTTTATCTTCTCTGAGAACATGATGTTTTTATTGTATGTCATGAAAACATTCACATAGACTTCCACAGATTGTTTTGAGCTTGAATGTAAATTTTGAGTTCGGCATTCAGTCATAGTAAATGGTATCAATTCCAAGAATTCATTTACTAGCAGTTCACAAAAGTTTTTGTCTCGTTAACGCTTTAAAAGCTTAAAAACGGTTAAAGATACCAAAGACCTTTTATCTATGTGAGTTATACATATATATATATACTTAATAGAAATTAACACTGAGGAATTCTTGAAATATTTGTCATTTAAAATAATACTTTCATTACATGTCTACATTACATTGTATAACATACATGTTATACAAATAACATAGTTATTGAAAAAAATACTTAAAGTAGTGAGAAGAATGTCATTGTTTCATAATTTTGCAAATATATTTAATGTCTAGCTTTGGAAAAGATATCTGGGTTCTATATTTAATTTTGCAATCAATCTGTTACAACATGAAAATAATGTGGTTTCATGAAAATGTATTTAGAACTGATAGTATTTATTTCAATTTTAAAATTTATTATTTTTTGTAGAGGTGAAGTCTCACTTTATTGCCGAGGCTGGTCTCAAATTCCGAGGCTCAAGCAATTTTCCTGCCTCTGCCTTGCAAAGTGCTGGGATTACAGACATGAGCCACCACACCCACCCTATGACAACGATTTTAAAGCAGCTACTATAAAAAAGCTTAAGTGAGCAATTATAAGCACTCTTGAAGCCATTAAAATAAAAGAAGAAGAAGAAAGAAAAAAAGTCTCAGCAAATAGAAAACCTCAGTAAAGAAACAGGAGATATAGAAAACAGTCAAAAGGAAATTTTAACTGAAGTATAGGACAGCCAAAATTAAAATATTGCAAGAATGGTTCAAGAGGAGAATGGAGAGGAAACGGAAAATCACCAGTTATCCTGAAGGTAAAACAATATAAATTACCCAAACTGAGCAACAGAGAGAAAACAGACTGGGAAAAAATAAACAGAGCCACCTCAGGTACTCGCAGAGCTATAATAAGAGATTTAACATTTGTCTCATTCAGTGTCCCAGAAAAAGGATGTGGGTGGGGCAGAAAAAGTATTCAAAGAAATAAAAAATAATAATATATTCCACAGAATGAGTAAAAAAAATTTTGTAAATCATGTATCTGATGGGGGCTTGTATTTAGAAAATATAAGGAACTCAATGATAACAAAAAATAACTTATTAAATGGACAAAGGCACTGAATAGACATTTCTCCAAAAAACACACAAATGGTCAATAAGTACATGAGAAAATGCTCAACATCATTAGCCACCAGGAAAGTACAAGTCAAAATTACCATGGTGTACAATTAATACACCATTTAACATTCCCATTAGTAGCTTTCAGGCTTCCATTTCCATTGCGGAAAACAGGTTGTCATTTCCTCAAGGTAGTCAAATTACTTAACTGCTCAGTAAAATGAGGTTAATCGCATTCACTTTGGAAGACTGAATTAATATGTATTTGCTATAATTACAGCAATTATTGTCGTGCACATTATTATGAATTCAGTCAGATTATTAGCCCTATCTCACTAATTCATTTACTTTCGTTAGTTTGGATGAATATTTAAAGTAGTCTTGAACTGAGAAATGTATGGAAAGATCCTATCACATTGATTGGCATATACCATGTGGTCAATAAACGAAAGCTATAATTATTTATTTCTAAACAATTTAAAGTTTCCTCAAACAAACAAAAAACAAGATAACACCCCAAGATGTGAGGGAGCTGAATCTCTCCTAGGTGTTGGGTAGCACCAGGGACTGGCTGCACAAGGTCAAAGAGGTTATTTGGCAGCTTTCTTTCAACTGGCCCATACAGAGCACTTCATTCCCTGCACAGCCTTCACTTCTTCCTAGTCCAGATTGATGTCTGGAATTTCATCATTCAGCTCCAGATCCTTTCTCAAGGCCCCCAGGGGGCAGGCAACCACTACGGGCAGAGGGCCACAATGTGGAGGCCCTTTTTATCAGCCAGCTGTTGATGGGTTTCCTGGCTGGAGAGCCCATGAAAGAGGCCCTAGGTGAGGTTAAGCATACTGATGGACCCAAAGACCTTGACATACAAGTCTTTGATGCCAATGAGCCAGCAGATGGTGATGATTGCCGATAGCAGTATTTAATAACCCCATTTAGATAATTGTGAATAGTTTTCTTTGATACTGCTCAAAACTTGACGAATGTTAAACTTATCTTAAAGGTTATTTGCAATGTTCAATCTGAAACCATATGAAAGAACTTTTCGTAGTTATATAAAAATCCACTGGTCTATCATGTGCCTTGAATGGATCTTACGCATGTTTGACTTTTTAACATGCATTAGTCACTTGGAAACTATTGGTCTACTGAGCTATGCAGATCTTCAAATGTTAATGCACTTTATTACATAATATAAAAAATCACTTTCATTAATATCACCACTGTTGTCATCAGAAAGATAAATCTTTAAGTATTAGGAAGTGGTCAAGCTAAAGATGGCAGATAAAACTTTACAAAAATTTTAGTTTTTGCTCAAAACTTGAATTTTGTTCCTGTTATTTTCCTTCAGTTGCAGACTCACTCTGTTCATTTACAATAAAATGTCTGCCAAATACTCAAAACTAAATAACCCTAAATTGTCAGTCATTCTTTCAAGTAAAACTAGTGTTGCATGCAAAAATCTTCTAGTTCTGTTCACAACTTATCAAGAACTGGTCTCAAAGAAAAAGACATATATATATTTTTACATATATATATTTTGTATAAAACATATATATATATATTTTTTAATTTCTATTATAGAGACATGGTCTTGCCATGTTGCCCAGGCTGGTCTCAAACTCCTGGCCTTGAGTGATCCTCCTGCCTCAGCCTCCCAAATTGTTGGGATTATGGGTGTGAGCCACCAGAACCTGGCTGAAACCTCAGAAAAATCCTGTGTGTACCCCACCCTTAGCTCCAGCAATCAATGGTCTGATTCATTTCACTATGTGTAAATGTCTTTGTGAGTCAAATAAACCTTTTTTAAATAAATTACCTAGCCTCAGGTATTCCTTTATTGAAATGCAAACTAATATAATTCACTTAGAATAATGGTCTCCAGCTGCATCCACGCTGCTGCAAAGAATATGATTTTATTCTTTTTTATGGCTGTGTAGGATCCCATGGTGTGTATGTACCACATTTTCTTTATCTAACCTGCCATTAATGGACGTTTAAGTGGATTCCGTGACTTTGCTATTGTGAATACTGCTGCAAGGAACATACAAGTGCCTGTGTCTTTTTTGTAGAATGCTTTGATTTTGTTTGGTATTTTCCTTTTTGAGGTTTACTTAGCTTTTATATGTCTATATTGACATTTTCAAACAAACTGGTCAAATTTTTGGCCATACACCCCCCTTCATTTTTATTTTTGTGCCATTCTCAACTCTCTTATCTTTTTGAAACCACAGTTACACTAGTGTTAGATCAAGTGATATTTTTCTACAATTTTCTATAAAGGTACTTGAGGGTCTCCTCACTTAACTTCAATCATTTTTTTCCCATCCATCAGATAGGACACTTCCCGCTTCTGTCTTTTCAAGTTCTCTGTTCTTTTTTGTAGAATGATTTGCCTTTGCTTGGTATTTGCCTTCTTGAGGTTTACTTAGCTTTTATATGTCTATATTAATATTTTCAATCAAACTGGTAAAATTTTGGGCCATACATCCCCTTTCATTTTTATTTTTGTGGCATTCTCAACTCTCTTATCTTTTTGGAACCACAATTACACTAATGTTAGATCAAGTGATATTTTCCTACAATTTTCTACAAAGGTACTTCAGGGTCTCTTCACTTAACTTCAATCATTTTTTTCCATTCTTCAGATAGGACACTGCCTACTGATGTCTTTTCAAGTTCTCTGTTCTTTTCTTCCGCCGTCTTGAATACACTGATAACTATGTGCAGTGGGTTTTAAATTTGTTATTACATTTTTAGTCCAGGTTTTTCATTAGCATGGTGTTTGTTTCTCATCTGAGATTTACTTTATTCTCTCATTATAACCATATTTTTTCCTTTACCTCTTTCAACATACGTCTACTGGCCATTTTGGATTCAGTTTCCATGAATGGCGTTTCTCCTTGACTGCAGGTCAAATATTTTTTATTTGCATTTGTATCAAGTATTGATTACATACTGAACATTATGGATGATATGGTATAGACAGTCTGAATTGTGTTAATTTTCTCTGATGAGTTTTGATTTTAGTTCCAATAGGCATTTATTTACTAGGTGATTAATTTAAATTTCTCTATGCTTGTGTTTAGGTCTCATTAGGACAAATCTGTGGAAAGCCCAAAGTATTTTCCCAGCCAGTCTCACTTACTAAAACTCAGCTTCCAAATTCTCTCTCCATTTTTTCACAATTAGATTTTTTTATTTTAAGAGTGACCTCTCTCTTGTCACAGTCTGATATCTGCAGGAGTTAACAAAGTCATTTCACAAACTTTATCATCTCTCAGCACTACTTACCTTCTAGCATCTCTACTCCCATCTACCCCTTTAGTAATCATTCTCTGGTGTGCCTCTCATAGTATCTGAACATGCACTGCCCAGCTTTTGGATAGAACTCATGACTGACAGGTTAATTCACACAAAGCCTTCTGCATCCTCTCCTCTGTGCAGATTTCTATTCTCTGGAATCTTATCTTGTAGATTTCAGCTGCTTCAGAAACCCTGCAGTCTGATTTCTAGAAGCTCAGAGAGAGTATTCTGTTTCACCTCTAGCTCCTTGTACTAGAGGTCAAGAAGTTGCCCACACAGAGAGCCATACATTGACCCTGGGATTCACTTGGTGAGTTTCTCTTTAATAATGTATAACAGACTTGCTTTGCCTATTGTCCAAAGCCTGTAAACTCATACCTCATACAACTTGCCTGTTTTTTTCTTTAAATTATGAATATAGGGCTAATCCAGTACCACTTATTCCATCATTGTAAAAATAAAAGTTTTTGGAACTCTTGTGATTTTTATAAACATTTCATAGTAAGTTGGAAATGGAAAAATAAGTTCTATCTTAAATTGGGACTCAATGTATAGATTCTTAATTTAAAATAAAAGCACAAGAAGGAACAAAACTATTGAAACTCACCAGGACAAAAACTAAGTATCAGATAAGCCTTGGACTCTTTAGTTTCATAAGAGACCTTGAGGAAAATGAATTAACCCTTTTATTTAAAACTTACTATAATGTATGTACTGTATCACTGTAAACTCAAGCAAAATAATTTCATTTGTTACTAAAATAATCTCATTTAGCATGGGAAAACAACCCTCCAACACTTGTATCATACATGTTTTGCACATATAGTAACTTCGTTTCACTAACCATAAATAACTTGCAGAAGATCACAGACCTAGTTGATTCTCGGCAATTAACTCAATACAGTTCTGATGTCCCCTCAAGAATAATCACTAGTAGTTTCACCAGGAATTTATTTAAAAACGTGAGATGGTTTGACTGTGTCGCCACCCAAATCTCATCTTGAATTGTAGCTCCCATAATTCCCATGTGTTGTGGGAGGAGCCCAGTGGGTGGTAATTGAATCATGGGGGTAGGTCTTTCCCATGCTGTTCTTGTGATAGTCAGTAAGTCTTATAGGCTCTTACGGCTTTATAAAGGCAGTTCTCCTGCACATACTCTCCTTCTCTCTTTGCCTGCCACCATGGAAGACAAGTTCTACCTTCTGCCATGATTGTGAGGCCTCCCCAGCCATGAGGAACTGTCGGTCAGTTAAACCTCTTTCCTTTATAAATTACCCAGTCTCAGTATGTATTTATTAGCAGTGTGAGAACAGAGTAACACAAAAGCCATCAGCATAAAATTTCAAAGAATAAAAAAGAAGGTGGTCTATCTTAATCATCAAGAATATGGGATTTTAATTCAAATAAAACCACCCAGAGATTTTCCAGATTTACTTCTTCTGAAACATTAATAAGCAAGAAACTAAAATAATAAAACTAAAAATAAAGCCTTTCCATACAAATTAGAACATAGTTTCTTAGTTGCCAATGTGTACAATTAAAACTCAGATGTCGTAGATGTTGCACAAGCCTTCTCTATTTTACCATCTCACATATATTTTAGCTTCTGATGATGACAATAAATTTCCACTTAATCATAACAACTTTAGTTTCATGACTTTCTTTACATATTACTGCAAGTGATTTGGGCACTTCAGATTTAGGTATTGCTGCAACAGTTGTTTGTATTTATTTTTTAAATTTTGTACTTTTCGCCCAAATGAAAGTACCAGTCATCTGACAACAAACACAGATCATAGAACCTTCACATTCATCATCGCTCAAAGTTAAACTCATCCATAAGTATGAGTTCTTGAAGCAAAATGTATTTACTAAAAGCTTTTTCACAATGTACTAGGTTGATTCTGTGGTCAAAAACTACCATAAATATTACCAAAATGACAACAGTAAGTTGTACACAAAATTTTAAAGTTTGCTTGTTACACATTAAGGTAAAATTTATGACTCTGTTTCTAGATTTTCTTCCAAAAGTATCTTTGCATTTATAGACTCTAGTTATTGGAAAGCTGTAGAATGGCACATCTAGGGGTCTTCTTTTTGTTTGTTTGTTTTTTGAGATAGAGTCTCACTCTGTTGCTCAGGCCCAACATCCACCTCCCAGATTGAAGCAATTCTCCTGCCTCAGCCTCCTGAGTAGCTGGGATTACAGGTGCCCACCACCATGCCTGGCTAATTTTTGTATTTGTAATAGAGATGGGGTTTACACCATGTTGGCCAGGCTGGTCTTGAACTCCTGACCTCACGTGACCCACATGCCTCAGCCTCCCAAAGTGCTGGGATTACAGGCATGAGCCACCATGCCTGGCCACATCTAGGGTCTTCTAAGTATGACCCCTTACACAAAATACCCTATGAAACTTTACATTTATTGCCCAGTTTGTCTTCTAGATATTTTCCAGACCCTGAGTTATTATAGCTCAATTGTTATGTGTGTTTGCATGTGATTCTCCCAATGTTCTGCTAATATTAGTCAAATTTTTTGTAAATTATTGCTAAGTACCTACCACATTTCTAGAAATAGTCTAGGTGAATTTTTAAAAATACTTACTTAAAAACTTTAATACTCATGGTTTGAGTATGAGGATTGGAAAGAGGACATCCCCCTGAAGTGGATATGGGTCCCTGAGACTTAGGGGGGAACAGTTAATGGCCCATCCTGCTAAGGACAAGGTCCAGGGTCACCTTTGGCTGACAGGTTCTTTTGGTGGGTTCTGGCTGAGCTTATCTGCAAGGAGTTGTTGGTATGAGTCATAGGCCAGACTGGCCCCTGTTGTGGAGAAGCAGCTTACAATTTCAAAATGGGACAGGTAGCAATGACCAAAACATGCCAAAGCTTTCATGTAGCTTTCATCCTAGTTGAGGAAAATAGTCAATAAATACATAGTATAAACTACGTCAAGTGATGACAAGCTCTGAAGTTTTGGTGAGATAAGGAGGACGGTGATGGAAGGAGAGCAGTGCTATTTCAAATAGTGTGGTCAAGGCGGCTCTTTCTAATCAGATGAATTACAGCAAAGACAAAAATGAAGTGAGAAGGTAAATTAAATGGAATGAGTTGGGTGACAGAGTTCTAGAAGGGGAAAATCCCTGAGCTTTGGATTTACTTGATGTGTTTAAAGAACAGCAAGAAGTTCAAAGTAAGTGGAGTTGAGGGAGCCAGGGGTGAGTAGGAAGAGTTGAATTCAGTGAGGCAAGAGGAGCTAACCTTACAGGCCATTTCAAGCGTTTTGTCTTTCACCTTGAGAGAGACAGATAGAGCCATTAGAGACCTTGAAGTGGAGAAATGAGATGTGCTGCTGTGTGTTTTAAAAGGATCCAGCTGAGTGCTATGTTACAGAAATACCATAGGCTGGCAAAGGTGGAAGTAAAACCACCAGTGATGATTCTTCCTGTGATGAATAACAATCCAGATGCCATGAGAGACGGTGGCGCTCAGACTTGGGTAATGGTAAAGGTGTTGAGAAGAGGTTAGATGACTAGATGACGGAAATATTGTTAGGGCAGAGCCAACAGAATTTCCTCCTGGATTTGAGCTGTAAGAGAAGGTGTGAGATTTCAGAGAACGTGAGAGACGTGAGATGATGTAAGAGAAAGTGACAGGCCGAATGTGATTCAAATTTTTTTTTTTTTTTAGCTGAAGCAACAGATTAGTTGAAGTTTACATCTATTAAGGAGGGAAAGATCATATCTTTGTGGAATGTGTAGGTGTAAAGGTAGGGTGGGGGTGAGACTTGTTAGTCTGGGGTTAGTGAGAAGCTGAGGTGAAAGACACAATGAAATATATATTAAATATCATATGAGTGAGATCACCTAAGAGTAATTATAGCCAGAGAAGGAAAGAAAAAATGAGTACTGATCCTAATAGAATTACAAAGTTGAAAGGGCAGGGAGATGAGGAGGATTCAGTAACAGTGCCGGAGAAGGGGCAGTCAGTGAAGTAGGAGGGAACTCAAAGACAATGGTGCACTGGAGGTCAAACGAAGCAAGTGGTTCAAGAAGAAAGAAGTGATCTAGGTACAAACTATGGCTAAGAGAGAAAGAGGAGGACTGAAAAATGACCATGAGGGAGGAGGACAGTCATTGGTGACCTTGACAAGAATAGCTATAGTGATAAAAGCCTGATTGAGGGGTATTCCAGAGCATATAGGAAAATAAGAATAAGAGACAATGAGATGGATGACAATTTGAAGATGTTTTGTAGTCAAGAGTGACAGAGAAGTGGAACGGTAGCTGTGAGGTGATGTGCAATCAATAAACTGCAAGTTGAAATCTTTATGGAAAAATTCACATTGATAAGAAAGAGAAGACAGCTACAAAGTAGACCCAGGAAGAGGCTGGTCTTGGATAGCAGCACACACAGTTTCTCCATTGAAATACCAGCTGCTCAGGAGGCTGAGGCAGGAGAATCGCTTGAACCCGGGAGGCGGAGCTTGTGGTGAGCCAAGATTGTGCGCCATTGCACTCCAGCCTGGGCAGCAAGAGCAAAACTACATCTAAAAAATAAAATAAAAATAAAAAAATAAAAATTACGAGGCAGGGCAGAACATATGGGTACAGATGCAGGTAAGGAGAGTGGATTTGGAAGATGAAGCAGATGGACGCCATTTTCCAATTGCTTACATTTTCTAGTGAGTTAAGAAGGTTATCAGCAGAGTATGGGGAAAAGAAAAAGGAACTAGTGAAGGTTTGATGAGAGGCAGTGTAGAAAAGTGGAACAGTGAGTTGGGGAGCTCAAAGAGGATTACAGAGACTATTTGAGGGAGGAATTGTGAATTTAAAGTGAGATTGATCATTATTGACTGAGAGATGTATTGTCTAACATTGGAATTAGAGTATTTCTCATTACACTTAACTCTCACCATCCTCTGTAGCCAACCCCATCACAAAGAAATAATTGTCGCTTCTACTATGATAATATTTTTTAAAATGGGAGTCACCTCTTTGTGACCATTTTATCTTAAAATTTAGAATGAGCATTTTTATATCAATATGCATCTACTTCATACTTTAAATTGCCACAAGTATTTCCTTGAATTACTCTGTTATACTTTAAGCATTCGAATATTTTCTAATCTTTTTCAAATTTTTGTTAGTGCAATACAGTTTGAACAACCTTGTATATAACACTCTGCCTAATCCAACTATGTGCTTTGTTGGAATATATTTTTCAAAAGTAACTACAAGCAGTTCATCCATGTAAAGCTCGTGATACATACTGCTAAATTGCTTTTGAAAAAAAGTTGTACTTTATCTATACTTTGACCAACAGCTGATGACAATGATTTCCCTATGTGCTGGCCATAACTGAGTGATAACATTCTCTAATATTTATTCCAGTAATTCTGTTTTGGTGACTACTGAACACAAATCAATTAGTATTCTGAATCTATAGAGAGCATTTTATGAAATTATATAATAAACAAGTATGAAAAGTATCGGCTACCTGAAACTTTCTAATACTTATTCTTTGTTTTACCTTAAAAACTAAATTATATATAAATGTGTATATGCATATGTTAATCATATATGCAATTTGTATATATTAACCATATACATATATAATTTAGTCATATATGTGACTTGAAGTTATATAAAAAGATATTTCATTTGAAATACATTATGCATGGATATTAGCACCTACTGAAAATTTATGATCTTCATCCCTGTTCTCTCAGCCACTGATTGTATTGACTTTCCGTAAAAAACAAGTACCTACATTTCAAAAGGGCAAAGAATGTATGCATAAAGGATATCCACACGAGCATGAAATTTGTATGACTTACAACAGAAATGGCAATAAATATGTCCCGAATTTTCTGGGACAACCTTCATACAAAAATTTTATTTATTTATTTTGAGATGGAGTTTTGCTCTTGTTGCCTATGCTGCAGTGTAGTGGCGTGATCTCAGCTCACTGGAACCTCTTCTGGTTTCAAGCAATTCTCCTGCTTCAGCCTCCTGAGTAGCTGGGATTACAGGCGCACGCCACCACACCTGGCTAATTGTATTTTTAGTAGAGACAGGGTGTCACCATGTTGGCCAGGATGGTCTCGATCTCTTGACCTCGTGATCACCCGCCTCGGCCTCCCAAAGTGCTGGGATTACAGGTGTAAGCTACCACAAGTGTTCAAAAATTTTCTATAGTATTTATTCTATAACGGTGTATTCTATAAATATAATAGAGATATCAATATTTCTGCATCCAAATTATGCTTACAAATCTCTCAAACTGAGATTATACCACAAAAATTCAATATCTGCTCACGTGCTCTAATATTTAGCTTAAAAACACAATCTCCTACCACAAGGAAAGGATAAAACAAAGGACGCATCTGGGATAACCTGGGTTGTCGGTGCATTTTATTGCACTAGGGCATCTTACGAATTTTATAAATAAACATTTTAAAGACAGTTTATTGTAAACTATTTTCCCCACATAATTTATTTTTTTCTATGTGAGAATGAATGTTTTTAATGAATTTGGACTAGCTAATACAGAAGCACATGTCAAGGCCATCAGAAACTAAAAAGGAGATGAAGAGAAAACTTAGTATTTGTTGCTCAAGACTCCTAACTCCTCCTTGCATATAAATCAACTGTAGAAAATAGTTATATGTTGGGTGTCAGGCCTGGCACGGTAGCATTTAAAGGAAAAACAGCAAACTTTTCAGAAATGACTCTATTCCATAACACAATTTACAAAGTATTCTAACAAAGAAATGTCTCTTCTCAAGGTGTGTGTGAGTGGAAGAGAATGATGATTATCATTATGAATTTCTTCACCTCCTAATACTGTATTAATGATTGGACTATTTAGAAAAACAGTAGTTTAACAAGAACTCTCTATATAAGACATAGTTTGTTTTGTTGTCAACAATATAGTTTTAAAATTATAATAAAGATCAGGGAAGTAAACATGATTGTATTTTTAAATTTCTTTGTGTTTCCTTAGAAATTTCACTTGACCATTTTCAAAATCAAACCAAATTATGAGTCACTTTCACAGATTTTGTTGTAGAGGCCTCCCATGTGATCTAGGGATAGAATTTCTAATAAGAAAGAAAATCATCTAGCAATGATGATCAACTCTGCTGGGTTTCATGCTCAGATTATTGCTTCACAGCAGGCTAGGATCATTCTCATGATACGGGATAATTAGACTGAGTTTTCCATGTAGAGTACTATTGTCAGCATTTCCAAGAATAAAATAGTATTAGCTATCACTTTTAGAGACCTGGAAACATACTAGACACTGTATTTTATCTGATTTGAAATACACAACAACCTTATGATGAAGCTATGTATTATTATCCCTGTTTTGTAATGAGATAACTAGAACTCAGAGAGGCCAGGTGGCATTCCCAAAGGCATAGAGTTGGTAAATAGAGAAGGCAGAATTCATGCCCATCTGTTCAACTGCAAAGCTCGTATTCTGTGTTACTGGGCTGGTGTCTGGTAATGGTGGTGCTGTATATTCTGTACTCAGGAGTCTAGGAAAAGTGGAGTGCAGAAAGCTCTTACGACTTCTGGAGGCTACCACAACGGAATGCAGACAAGCAATGAACTTCAGAACTACCTTGGGGATAGTCAAGTCCTGAAAAGCATGAATTGCATTATTCTGAATAGTTCTGAAATAAACATATATGTATTTTTTTCACCAGCCAATCCAGTGTCTGATAGGCAAATGAAAATGATCTAATACGAAACCCTTTCCATGATTTTAAACCTGATCATACCCCTTGACTGTGGTTCACCTGAAATGGCTTACCAAGTGCTCAGGCTGCTCATGTAATGCTGCTCAGGGGTTCCTCTTGGAACAGAAATTTGTAAGTTGTACTAATTAGAAGAATGATCTGTATTTCCAAAACTTTTTATTGCCCTTGAAAATGAAAACTTAGCTTTTCTCTTTAGTTTTAAATTTTAAACAGAGATCTCACATTAAATTAGAGGTCAAAGATTAATTTTCCACTAAGGGTTTAACTTGTGATTAAAATGATTATTCAATCACTTTATTGTTTTATTCATTTTATTAAATCTTTATTATTTATTAAATAATAATGATGTTAGATATTAAATCAAATTAGTTACATCGAATTAAAGATCACAATATGCCAATATAATGATCTAATATTTAATAGACATACAATTAAATCTCAACGACTTATCAAGAATAGTCCTTTCAAAGAATTGCTTCCCATGATTTAATCACATCTAGTTTTTTTCCCTTGCGGAGCTTCCTTTCTAGATCAATACGAAATAAAAAGGCAGCAGATAAGACTGGTTCCTTTAGAAGTTCAGGCCCCTTTAAAATCACCTTCTTTGAAGCAAAGGCAGAGTAAAACTCAGCAACCAGTGATAAAAGACACCAAATATTGACTTATTATGTACAAGAAGGACTTTTTAGGAATGGTAATTGTGAAAAAGAAAGAAAGAGAAAATTGGTTCCCTACAATGACTGCCAGTACAAATGAATTTATTAGTGAGCAAAGTAGACAATCACCTTTGTGGTGCGAGTTCAAATGATATCCAGTTTACAATCTTTTAATTCTTACAAGGCTTAATTAGAGACTTTCCTCATAGCAACTACTTAAACTTAACACAGTTGCTTTTCCAGACACAGGCTCCAATTAAACTCCTGGATTGAAAACCTGAGCCAGCAGGCAAGATAATTGATACTTAATTGGGGGAAGGTAGGGAATGATTCCAGAAGAAAACTAAAGCCAGATGTCTGTCAAAGGCAGAGAGGAAAATCAGGAATGAAACCCGAGATGCGGGTCAAGTAGTCGGCAGAAGCAGACATGCCCACCAGAAGCACGGACTTCAAAACCAGAGTCAGGCTCAACTCAGGAAGGAAGCCTCGTAGGCTCGCTCTTGTAGAACAGGCACCAATCAGGCCTGAGGTTCAGGCTTCTGTTAAAAAGATCCAGAAGCACAAGATGAAAGAACTGAAAGGTACCTCCGGGATCACGATCTGATCATTTTGACAAATGAAATCTCTCACGTCCAGAGAAATGAAGAAAGTTTAAATCGCACAGTTCGTAGCAGCTATCAGTTTGGTATCTATTTTTTCAAAACCTAAATTCCCATACATCAGAGCACATAAGTAGAAAATACTGACTCTGACAATATTGCAAGTTTTGATGAGCATGAAAAATGCATCTTTATTTGGGTGAAAGATAATGATCTGATTAAAGATAGTCCTTCTAGGTATGCAAAGAAAGAAGATGTGGGAGAACATAATTCAAGAAGATGATAACATGTCAAAGGGGCCCAGAGATAGGATGTGGAAGAGAACTAGAGATTATTTCTTCTTCCTTCTCTGTATTGCTGAAATTGGACCTACAGCTATTGTGTAAACTCCACAACAAAAATAATGAAGAATTCTTGCTGTCATTCGTCTAGTTGGGATAACTTTTCTATGAGAACAAAGAAGATGACATAGTAGTCAAGGAAAATATTAGAAGGTATTTCTTGCCTGTCTGTTCACCAACATACTTCTGCAAGGCCCAGGCACTGTCTGTGTGTCTATTGAGTACAGAGGACCAAAAGAAAACAGTCTCTTCTTTACCCCAAAGGGAAATTTTATTTCCCTTCACCTCACCTCTGCTCCAAGGAAAAGAACTGTTTCCTAACCAACTCAGGGCGACTTTGTATTTTAACTTTATTAGGCCTTTGTGAAATAAAATGTTCCATTTTTGGCAATGTTTTATGTCATCATGTGGTGTAAGTCCTAAATTCAAGGCCCCTTAATATGTGCTATCTTGATATGTGCTGAAGTTGGGAGGGTCTCCAACAGCATAAACACAAGTTCTCCTCCTGATCTGCTCCCAAGAATGAGGTCCCCTAACTACCCTCCTTATCAAAGGGACCAGGGCAGTTCCTGCTTTATCCCAGAGTAGCAGGTTTCAGTTCTCTGTCAGTCCGTGGAGTTGTTTAAACAAGCCAATTACACCCTCCTGGGAAACCAGGGATCAGTATTCAAAAAACCATTTTTTGAATACTTCAAAGTCTGCTTCCCAGAGCCCCTGGTTGTACTGTCTGTACCCAAATGGAACCCCAATGTGGCCTGTATAGCTTGCCATGTCCTCCTTCCCAGGCTGTGAACGTCTGTAATTAATAAACTGCTGTTGGCCTCATCTGACCCGTGTTGGATGTCATGTGTTGGATAACCCCCAGAACCCTATGGCAGGAATCTTTACTTCAACAGTGGCATACATAAGAGGCAATTGAAACCCATTATATGCTGAAAGACTCCAATGATTCCTTGTTACTTAGGAAGGTAGTACAGTCAGGGAATCCTATAACTAATCCTATAACTTCATCATTTGCAGGGCTCTCGTGAGCAAGGATGTAGAGGTAGCTGCCGCTTTTTAATCTTTCCTACCCTACTTACCCACCCACGTACTGCACTCTTTCGCCATATATAAATTGTCCACCTTTTCCTCCTGGTATGAACTCTTCATGTTTAGAGCACATGACGTTTTACCTTCACACACGCCAAATGTTCTGAGCTCCTTTTAAGTCTAGTGGTCTCTATTTTCTATCCCTTTACTTTTTTCAATTGTTCTACACTAACAATTTCCAATTATTTCCCATGTTATATTATCATGACCCAAAAGAGTAACAGTATTATGTTGACAGAATGACTCTTGTAGAGAAAAATTTGAAATCAACATCTGAGCCATGTTTGTGAAATAATTAAGCCAGAACTCAACAAATATTTGTTAAACATTTACTGTAAGCTGAATTGTTTATTACTATTCACTTGCTAATTTACTTGATCAGATAAATTCTCTATATATGCAGTGTCTAATGCCTACTTTATAAATGGTTTTATACCTATACATTGTGTTATTTGTTCATCAGTACATTTATCTCAATCTATTAAAGATTAAAGGTTATCTCCTTAAATCTTTAATAGATTGAGATAAATGTACTGCAGCACTATTCACAATAGCAAAGACTTGGAATCAACCCAAATGTCCATCAGTGACAGATTGGATTAAGAAAATGTGGCACATATACACCATGGAATACTATGCAGCCATCAAAAAGGATGAGTTTGTGTCCTTTGTAGGGACATGGATGCAGCTGGAAACCATCATTCTTAGCAAACTATCACAAGAACAGAAAACCAAACACCGCATGTTCTCACTCATAGGTGGAAACTGAACAGTGAGATCACTTGGACACAGGAAGGGGAACATCATACACAGGGGCCTATCATGGGGAGGGGGGAGGGGGGAGGGATTGCATTGGGAGTTATACCTGATGTAAATGATGAGTTGATGGGTGCAGCACACCAACATGGCACAAGTATACATATGTAACAAACCTGCACGTTATGCACATGTACCCTACAACTTAAAGTACAATAATAATAAATAAATTAAAATAAATAAATAAATAAAAATAAAATAAAAAAAAAGAAAAAGAAAATTGAAAAAAAAAAAAAAAAGATTAAAGGTTATCTCAACACTAATTTGGGCCACTTTGGTTAAATTAGTTCTCCCTTTATTAAATGAATAATTTAAAAAACAGATTAGAGTCAATCAACCGTGTGTTGTCTACTCTAAGTTGTCCTACCTTTACTCCAAAGTCATTTTTAAATTTAAGATCAAACGCTAAAAACAAACCATTAATTTTATTTTAAAGAAACTTGACATCTAAAGGTTTTTCAGGATGAGAAAATCTGTTTATTTCTCCAAAGTTCTTGAAAAAACCCTCAATTAAATTGTAAGCAACACTTCATGAACTATTGAAATGCTCAGTATTACACAGATATTGCAGAATTATCCTTTTAAAATACAATAAATTTCTCTCAACTCATTACTGTTATTGCACTTAGTATTATTTTACTGGCATCAACAGTATCTTAGACATTTTCATGAATATTTTCTAACCATAGCTGTGTTCAAAGTTTCAACTCAGTTGTTTGGTTTTTGCCCATGAGTTGATGAAAGACTTAATAAGTCACCTCATGAGTTCAAATCTGAACCTTGCTATTAGCTTCTATAAAGGGCAACTTTTTAATTATTAAATTGGGGAGAATAATACATCTATATCACAGGGTAATTGTGCGCATTAAGAGTAGAGTATATGTAAAGCATTTAACACAGTGTTTGTCCTAAGGTAAGAGCTCAGTATATGTAAACCATAATTACATAATAAAATGTTACTGCAACATTAACTCTATGTTTTCAGGTAGTTCATTACAGGCCATTGACATGCAATCATTGGGTTCCTCGGAGTCAGAGGATAATATTCTTCAATTTTTAATTTCCTACATGCCTTTATAAAGCAATGTACATCTGCCAACCTGCATTTGCTTCTCACAACAGATGCTCACATCTGCCACATATCAGTGTTGGGAGTGTTTGGATATTATCTCACCCACTGATCCCTGGGTTAGACTTTGTTGTGCCAATGCATTTAAAATATTTGCTTGGGCCTTTTAATTATGCAGTGTAATGACAAATACTATACCATATTAGGTCGAAAATAAAAATCACATTATAGATGAAAATCCTTTCCACTTTTAGTGAAGTTTTACTACCTTCTCATCTTTTTTTTGCTGATTTACATTTTTTTTCAGACTAAATGCATGCCAACTGATGTTTTATCTTATTTCAATATGAGGCAAGTGAACAACTTTGTCATGAGAAAAAATGATCATAACTTACTCTACTCATTTCACTTATTCAAGTGGCAATTGGTAGTGTTTCACATGCAATTTGTCTTTTGGAAATGATCTTCGTATGGGTTAAAGTACATTTTTTTCATCCCTGAGAATTAACACCAAATGCCCTATATATGTCGTATTTTAGGAAGATATTAATGAATACCACCCAGGCTCTCACTGAAGAACTTTACCAGAAATAAATTTTAATTGGGAAACCAAACCAGTGTATTCCTACACTGAGAAAGTATCAGAATCTCTCAGGGGGGGTTTTATTTGTTTGTTTGTTCATGTGTTTGTTTTTTTGAGGTACAGATATCTGCACTCAGACTCACACTTAATAGATCAGAATAAGGAGTATTATCCTCATATCTGTGCCTATGAAAAGAACCCCAGGTGAATCAATTGACCAGTCAGGTTTGGGCATCTTGAGTCCAAGGCACACCATATTCACCTAATCATCTAGGTCTGCGATTTTCAATGCTTATTGATTTGTTTGTTTAGCAATGCAGTTTTTTTCTAGATGGGTTTATGCTGAAACAATATGTAAGTCAGGTTAAACACTTACTATGGTTAAAAAATGATTTGTGATCCAGAGCATCAAAAGCTTTCACCTCTTTCTTACTCCTTAGTAGATTCTGAGACCATCCAGAATCCGCAGGGTCCATGGAACACAATCGCAAATCCATAGTCCATGATTTTAGGTGTCGTGTTTCAGCTTCAAGTTAACTGAGATCATCAGAAGCCTGTATGTATACAGCACCTGAGTATTTTCCTTACAAGATCACTACACTAACAGGTGCACTGATGTTACAGCCTCAAATTACATCAGACTTCACCATGAAAACACACATTTGCATTTCACTTTTGCACTTGCGATAAAACTGTTTTTGAAAATGTCTGAGGTAATCACCCAATGGACATTTTATAAGATCCCAACCAAGACAATTTCCCTTGTATTTAATAAATAGAAAATCTATATGGTCCAAGAAATGTGGATTATTTCTCCCAAGTCAATAAATGTTAGTTTGGGGGTGGGGAAAATGTGGGGTTTTATGAGAAACAATTTTGCGCAAACAGTGCCTCTAACTTCAAGGAAATCAATTTAGTGGCCACAGACTCGAAGAAAGTTAATTTTAAAACAATGCAATAAATCCAGTGCTAGAAATATACATAGGTTGCTATGGAAGCAAGAAGATAAGTTCTGTAAGTAATTACATTTCCATTTCTGCCTTAGCTGCAGGAAGATAAGAGCTAAGTTCTGCGCCCAATTACAGCAGCAACATCACTTACACAGCATGTTTGCTGCTTCTTTCTCCTCCATTTTACTTTATCCATTTGATACTTTTTAATTCATTGCGCTCTATCTTGTTTCTGCTAAGTAAAAAACAAGGTTAAAGGATTTAGCTAAAAATGCATAATTTAAACAATTTCTTACCAGATATTACTACTTTTAAAAAAAATGTAATTACAGGCTAAGAAGCAAAATCATGAATATTTAGTAGTGATATTATATTCCATGAACACATGTGTATTCTAAATAGAAGAGTGTTAAAAGATGAAAAAATAAGAATTTCAAAGTAAATGTGAAGTATTAGGTATAATTTAGACAATGCTTGGTGGTAGAGTAATAAGTGAAGTGACCCACAACCTCATTTCCCTAAGAGGAATAAATCTATTGATATAACGAAGCAGAACGCTCAATGCTTTTTATTATGGATCTCACTTAATTTTAAAGAGCCACCTGGAAGCTAGCTAATAGAATGATCCTCATATTCTGGTACAAGTACATTAGCTCATCCCAGATTCTAATTTCCATAAAGTCTCCCGTCTTAGCACTATTGCTCAGACCTGCTAGTCACCTAATGTCATAAGATGTGCTGCTTTAGAGGTAAGAAAAATGCTGTTTTCTTATAGAGATGTCTGCGGTTTGAGTGACATTTTATTTAATCGTGATAGCTCAATTCACACTGGTATCTACCCGCTCTATACAATCCCCTTCCTGGGCAGTTTGGAAAATAAAACAAATCTAACTGATCCAAACAAATATAGATCCCGTAATTGAGATATCAGTTTTGGGGATGTTGCTGTAGCCAGCTGAGCTTTCTGGTGGCCTACACTTTACCTTTCTTCCCTCAGATTTTGTTCTACAAATTAGTAAAAATAAAATAAAATAAAATAACATTAACAATAATATACATTTTCATATCCTATTTTATTCTCCATTCTCTAAAAGTCAAACATCTTTAGGAGGGTAGCTTTATGAAGTTATAGATGCAATATATATTAACATATCACTCAGCTCTTTTTTTTTTTTTTTTTTTTTTGAGACAGAGTCTCACTCTGTCTCCCAGGCTAGAGTGCAGTGGTGGGATCTCGGCTCACTGCAAGCTCCGCCTCCCGGGTTCACGCCATTCTCCTGCCTCAGCCTCCCGAGTAGCTGGGACTACAGGCGCCTGACACCACGCCCGGCTAATTTTTTGTATTTTTAGTAGAGATGGGGTTTCACCGTGTTAGCCAGGATGGTCTCGATCTCCTGACCTCGTGATCCGCCTGCCTCGGCCTCCCAAAGTGCTGGGATTACAGGCGTGAGCCACCATGCCCCGCCTCAGCTCTGTCATTTTCTAGCTGAGTAATCTCTCTTGCAAGGTACTCAATCACTCTGTACCTCAGTTTTCTTATCTATAAAATGGGAAATCTAATAATACTTATTGAAGAAATTTAATACATTTTTAAAAAGTGAAGTGCTTAGAACAACGCATTCAAATACTAAGTTCTCTAAAAGAACTATTGATTTTGTTATTGGTATTGTAATGCTATTATCATACTTATTAAGGAAAATACCGGAATGCATCTGTGATATGCAGAAGAGTTTGTCCTGGCTTAGGTGCCAGCTGAATGACAAAACCTTCCAGTTGTTAATTCCAAAATGTCCCTGCACAGTGCGTGCTATCTTGTCAATTTAACATTCAGCCAAAGGTTTCAGTGACTCAGAGTACTTTCAATATAATTTACAGCATCCGATGAACTGGTACATGTTTTCTTCCCCGATAATCAGAATTGCTTAAATAACAGGGTCTCTATTGCTTCAAAAATAAATCTGAAGCTCACTGCAGCATCCATATAACCTTCAGAGCAGCCTATTTGTGTTTATTTTCCAAAACTTTATTTTCTACCCTCACCCTGATTCTGTTTCTGTTAATAGTTATATTTTAATGTGTGTATCCTTGTGTAAGCTGTCACAAATACTTGGTGAAAGTTATTAATACACAATAAGAAATAACTTGCTTTTATACTTTATGAAAAGATCCTGTGTTACCTATGGGAAGAAATAAATCTACGAGTGATCATCCTTGCAGATCTCTCTGTGGGCTCTTTCGATTTATACCTTCACTGTCTTGGCAGTGCCCATGGTATATTTTAACCAAAGGTTCCATGAATGAAATAAAAGTAGATAATAAGAATAGAGATAACAAAAGAGAATTGTGAATAATTTACTTGTTGCAAAATCACTTTCTGATTGTATGACTTCACTGTTATTCAATATTTATATGAACAGAGAAGATAGTAATCAAATAAATTTCAAAATAAACACAAGACTTTCTGTGAAAATAAAAAACAAATGTTATAGCGTATTTAAGTTTTGGTTATAAAAGTAAAACCATATGTACTTCCCCTTTCACCATTTCCAAGTAATCATGCCTGCAAAAAGGTGTTATGATATCACACCTCTTTGGGAGCTCTTCCCTTCCTTAGCTTCCAGGCACTAGTGGCTGTTTCCTCAGTAGTAAAACTGGGTACAGGGCTGCCACATATTCAGGCTGACTATATTCATTGATGTAACAAGTGCCAACTTTTCCAAATACATTTTCTAGCCAGGACACCATGCAGTATGTTATAGAAGTTCTCCAAAACAAATGATGCTTTATGGACTTCTTTCTGCAATAGCACTAAGTCTCCTGCTACAACATACACAAATAATAATAATAAAGGATGCAATATTAAAAATGAAGTTTCATACTTCTGAAGTCTGCTTCTATTTTCAGAGTTATACTTACAACAACACTGGTTTTGTTACCCTCTCCCACAGCCCTGCAAAATTATCCAGATGTAAATAGTCCGGAAGCCACCAAAGTTTCTAATGGTTTTATTTCAAAGCGCACACTCACACATACATAAGCTTGATGGAAACTATCTTCTAATGCTCAGCCCCTGAAATGATTTCCAGGTCACCAAGCATGTATGAAAGTTTTTATGAAAACGGAATGAACATTGAATTACCATTCATTGATGTGCTCATTATTTGCCAAATACAGGCAAATATCTGTTTGCCTATGTTAGGGATACATGAATGAACAAAGCAAAAGACTCTTCCACCAAGGACATTTTTTCCTCACTCAGGGATGGATGAATAGTTGGATGGATGGATGGATGGATGGATGGATGGATAGAATAAATAGATAGATACACTGAATGAAGTATATCAAACAATGGTAGGTACATTGGAGATAAATAGAGAACAAAAACATTGCTAGTTGGATAAAGTCTGACTGATAATGTGATATTCAAAGAGGAAACTGAAAGAGGTGAAGAACCCTGGCATGCAGATATTTAGATGAGGAACATTGAAGAAGAAGCAACAGTGAGTGAAAGGCCCTGATCCAACCTAGAATCCCTGTGAATTTGAGAGAGTGAGTCAAAGGAAGAGTGGTGAACGCTGAAGTCGGAAAAGTAATGAGTGGGCCTGATGAGCTACCATGACAAATTTGGCAATTGATCTGAAGGCAAAGGGCAGCCATTGGGTAGTTTTTGAGCAGGAGAGAAACAAGATCTAACTTACATTTTAAAGGGATATCTTGATTGTTGTATAAGAACAGAGCATGGGAAGAAACAGAAAGGCCAGATGGGAGATTATTGCAACAATGTAGGCAAGAGATGACAGCACCAGGGTGCAGAATGGTAACAGTAGAAATGGTGACATCATAGATGTGTATGAAAGGTAAGCATTACGGATTTTTGATATATTGGATGTGACATGTGACAGAAAGAGATGCATAGTGTTGGCTTCCTAAGTGTGGGATCTAAATGGTAGCGATGCTCGAGCTTGGAAAGCATGGGAGAGGAATAAGTCTTGGGGTTTGGAAAGATTATAAATTGGGTTATTGATATGCTAATTTTCAGACCTATAAATATATTAACTTTGACTTTAAAATGACATCATTGTTTTTACAAATGATATTATTACCTTAATAAATCATACATATATATTTTTTCTGTCGCCCAGGCTGAATGCAGTGACGTGATGTCTGCTCACTGCAACCTCCACCTCCCGGGTTGTCCCACCTCAGCCTCCCGAATAGCTGGGATTACAGGCGAGCACCACCATGCCAGGCTAATTTTTGTATTTTTAGTAGAGATGGGAGTTCACCATGTTGGCCAGGCTGGTCTCGAACTCCTGACCTCAGGTGATTCACCCGCCTCAGCCTCCCAAAGTGCTAGTATTACAGGCATGAGTCACAGTGCCTGGCCTAAAATTATATTTTCGAATTTTTTTTGTCTTGATTCCTTTCTTATTCTCAGCAGCTCAACAGAAACCACCGACAAAAGTTAGGAAAGCTCATATGTAAAATCTGTCAATCATTATCCAATATAATTTATCTAGGGCCTGATTTTACATTTATTTGGAGCAATAATATCCTTTCTTACAATCCTGCTCCTATTTTGATCTCTACTTTCTCCTTTTCAGTGTTTGTTTTCCCTTCTTTGCCTGGGACCAGGATTGCCTTTGTGTTTCCCCCAGGTTAACAGCCTTAGACAGGTTTTATCCTGACGCTAGGTCCCTGACCTATCTTTTTCTTAGAGTATTTACTTTAGAAAATTTTCAATGATTCTTTCACTGACACTTGAAAAAGTAAAGCTCCTCTCAGTCTCTTACCATTTTAAACACCCAAAAAATGTCTTTCTCAAATACCTAAGAGGCTTCTCTTTCAAGTATAAAGCAATCAAGAGCGAGCCTCTATTTTCCAGTCTCTGCGGAAGGGTAGGAGCCTAGCAAATACAGGTTGCCACCTCATTGACCAACCTCCACCTTACACAGTTCACTACTTTTTTATCTTTTTCTTTTTCTAAAAAATGATGGAGTCTTGCTCTGTTGCCAGGCTGGAGCGCGGTGGCGTGATCTCGGCTCACTGCAACCTCCGCCTCCCTGGTTCAAGGGACTCTCTTGCCTCAGCCTCTTGAGCACCTGGGACTACAGGTATGCACTACCATGCCCAGCTAATTTTTGCATTTTTAGTAGAAATGGGGTTTCGCCACGTTGGCCAGGATGGTCTCGATCTCCTGACTTTGTGATCCACCCGCCTCAGCCTACGAAAGTGCTGGGATTACAGGCGTGAGCCACCACACCGGGCCCACACTTCATTGCTTTTCTATTCGCTCACCCCAGCATTTAAAAATCCTCCTGCCTTCTGTTTCAGCAGAATTGAGTTAAATCTCTCTTCTTTATTTCAACAGTCTTGAACGAAGTCTTCCTTACTTGTTTAACCCCATCTAGCAGAATTTTCCTTGACACATGAAGAAGTTTCTTGACGGAGAAGATAAGATGTTAATAAAGTACAGATTAAAGGCTTCTGTTCTTTCCTGTTATCCATTGGGGAATCTATGAAATACCAGCAAATCCTTTGGTCTTATGCAGATTGCATCTTGGCCTATACTTCTAATAGTCCTTTGTCCTTAAAATTTTTAAATTCAAGGCTTGGTAGATGCACTAAATAGGTTCTTACAAAAAATTGCTATGATCAGCAACAGAATGGAGGGCTTCCAGTCTATCCAATATTCTAGTTTCTGAATTTCCCTTTACTCTAAATAAAATAAGAAGAGTAGTCAACTCTCTCTCAATTACGTATTCACTGGCTGTCCATACTGCCTGTCTTACCATAGATTTTTATTTCTTTAATTTTCTAATTATCATATGGCATTTCTAAACATTGGAGAGAGTATTATAATAATGGTGCTGTGGCTGCTGCTGTAACTTATAGATAGTGATAAGAGCTATTATATATGAAGGTATCTTTCGATGCTAACCCTACACTAATTACTGTACACATATAAACACATTTAATTCTCACAAAGCCATGTGAAGTAAATACTATCATGCCTTGTACCCATTTTAAAGATGACGAAACTTAAGAATTAGAAGGTAAACAATTTGCTTAGGATTACAGTGAGACAGTAGTCTTTTCCTATACACCAAGTTCTTTCTACAGCCAAAGCTCTTGCACAGAACCACTGCATTTTAAACCTTGACTCACTAATTATTAAATTTCCCATTTGAAGTATTTAAACCTGTTGAAGTTTCAGCGAATTCATATTTAAATGTGTATAAAAAATGCTACCCAGGACTTTGTTGGACTTAAAGGAGCTCATCCATATTCACTCCTTAGCACAGTACTCAACCAAAATAAACATTAATAGTAGCATTTAACTTTTCAGAACTTTGCTACATTTATCCAAAATGCTATGCTATTATCTCATAAGACTTTACAAGTTCAAGACACTGGTACATTATTATCTATCATTCTGACTCTCATGAGCCAGGAATGGGTATTACCACACATAGAAACATCTGTGATTCTGTATGAGTTGAGAAGCATGTAGAAACCTGGACAAGAGAACTGAGAATTTTGAAAATTAATTTCTTATTCTGATAAGGTAGTCAAGAGACAGCTAAGGCAGTTCAGAAAAAAAACTGAGAAATTACAGTGAGGAGATTGGGAAAGAAAGTTAGAGAGATCTAGTAGGTCACAAAACAGTGTTCCCAGCCACATTTGTGATTCCTGTTTTTTGAATGCAAATGGAAAGGGTACTCACATGAATCAATGAAGGGATTTCCTACCAACATCACTGAATTCCTCCTTGCTGGCTTTGAAGTTAGCTCAAATTTGATGTTTCAGATACTTTAAGCAGGAAAAAGTTTGTTATCTTAGCAAATGTCAAACTTTGTGTGGAGGTGTAAATTCCTGTTCTCCAAAGTTGGAAAACTTGCCTTTTTTCCCCTCAGTGTAGTCATTTTACAGCAAGTACTACTACTGGCTTTCCATTCGGAATGAATGGGGTCAATATAATTTCAAATAACGTGAATATTACATTAGGACGATGTTGCACAAGATGAGTTTTTCTCAAAGCTTTCTTTTCATCTGCTTAGAAACTAAATATATGCTTCAATTTTTTTCTAACATTTGCAAGCTACTTCAATAATTTTGATTCTTTAATGTAGGAGATACTTGAAGCTCAGCTGCTGTTAAACAGCACTCTGTCTGTCTTGTGTCTGATTGTTCTTGAAAGCACCAAGTTGTCACTGATCCAATAGAGGTTTGCTCCCTTGTCTGTTATTCAAAAACTATTGTAGCAGAAAGGCATGGGACTGGGCTGAGTGCTGGCGACATGGAGCTACCAGATTGGTCCAAAATGGCAGAGGTGAAGGAGACACCTGAAATGACTTCAGACCCAGAAGGCAGTGCAGGGAATCATCATAATGAACACAGAAGTGACTGGCTCCCACTCAGCCATCACCCCCATAGGGGATGGATTATAAAAAATACACAGCTAATGCTACCATACTCAGGAAGATACAGATATAGAGCCAGGCCTAATGGGGCCCTGATGTGCACACAGTTGCCATCTAGAACCCAACAGCAGCCCTAGTGATCCAGTTGTTTTACTCCTTAAAGGCATTCCCTTCAAAAGTACCACAGGCAATCCCACCACCACACAGTATGCCAACCTCAGGCATAACCT
The DNA here is from genome assembly GCF_049350105.2 of Macaca mulatta. Classification (NCBI taxonomy): domain Eukaryota; kingdom Metazoa; phylum Chordata; class Mammalia; order Primates; family Cercopithecidae; genus Macaca; species Macaca mulatta. The sequence goes on from NC_133423.1 coordinate 20,467,300, forward strand.
CCTTGGAAGGCACAGAGTACCATGTATGAAATCGATCCCTAGAATGACCTTACCTTCCTTCGAATCTGCTCCATGAAGAATGAAACAATGGTTGCACCAGATAAAGACTATCTCCTGATTGTGATTCAGAATCCAAGGGAATAAATCACTCTTTTGGCCCTTGTATCATTCGTTAATTTAATGCCCTCCAAGATTAATAATGTTAATTAAGTCAATGGAGTGGCACAGGGAAATTACCTTAGAGCCCACTCAAAACAATACAGTCACACAGTGGGCTGGCAGCTCCACCCACCCCACCAAAGGATTCCCTCTGCTGTGCCAATTTTTCTCAGGGTTCCTGGGAGGGCCCTCTTTCCTCGTTTCCAGGTTTTGGAGCAAGAGCTCGTAAGAAGTCCACACTCAGCTACCTTCCGACCTCCAGTTCACTTTTTTGCCCTTGGAAAACATTGTTTTACTTTAACTAAAAATCACCAAAATACTATTTAAAAAAAAGTGTACATAAAATAGCCTTGGAAAATATATTTTAAAAACTTTCAAATGCACATACAACTGTTAAAGAAAAAGTCTGTTATAGACACACACATATACACTTACATAAAGAGAGCAAGTAAGGAAGAGTGGACAATATTCACTTTATTATCCTTATATCCTATTCTCTTGCCCACGTTTATACTTTACATCACTTGTGCTGAGAACTTTTAAGACATTATTGTTTTTACACACACACATATATAATACATATATACTCACATACATACATACATACATATACACACAGGTTTTTGTGTGTATGTTTATATATTATTTATACATAATTTGTGTACTGACATGTTTGGATTTGTGTCCCCACTCAAATGTCATATCAAATTGTAATCTCCAATTTTAGAAGGGGGGGCCTAGTGGGAGGTGACTAAATCATGGATGGATTTCCCTCTTGCTGTTTTCTTGATAGTGAGTTCTCATGATATCTGGTTGTTTAAAAGTGTAAGCACCTACCCCTTTGCTCTCTTCCTCCTACTCCAGTCATGTACAATGTGCCTGCTTCCCCTTCGTCTTCTACCATGATTGTAAGTTTCCTGAGGTCTCCCCAGCCATGCTTCCTGTACAGCCTACGAAACTGTGAGCCAATTAAACTTCTTCTCTTTATAAATTACCCAGCCTCGGGTAGTTATTTATTGCAATGCGAGAATAGACTAATTACACATACAATTTTTCAAATATATGCCTACAAGTATTTCCTTTCATTTAAAAAAGTAACACATCATCAAGTGTGCAGTTCAGAAAACATAATGTAATTTGCTCATTAACAAAATACTCTTTGGAATCTGACTGACTGTAGAGCCCCTGCTGTGAACTTCACTAGCTATGCATGACTTGTAAAAAGTCACTCAACCTCTTTTAGTCTTTTCTCACTATAATACAAATAATGACAGAGCCTAACAAATATGGTTGTTGAGAGGGCTAAATGAGAGGTGATTATCAGATTATCAGGTAAAATAATAATCAATGAATGTTAGCTGTCTAAAAACATGATAGTTAATCCCACATTCATTGATAGTTACCATTAATATTTGGGGATTTCTATAATTAAATCTTTGGATACAAATATAGATATAGTGATATCCATATTTCTGCTCTGTTTTCTCAGATTTTTATATTTGTCTGTGTGGCTTCCATTTATCAGAGAGCCAACGGTAGTAGCTACATTTTCTTATTTTCTGTATTCTTGATGTTCTGGTGCTTGTAGCCTCTCAGCCGAGGGAGAAGCTGCCCTACCCAGGGTTAGTGAGTTCTTAGAGACACTAAAGGGCACAACTGAAGCACGTCTTTCCTAGGCAAACCAACCCATCCCAAATCTATAGCCCTAACCACTGCCTTATTGAGTTGTCACACACCAAGTCAATGTTTCCCCTGCTGTTATCCCAGGATCAGGTACTAGGCAACCAGTGACTGCTCCTACATCCCAAAGCCCACCAGAATTATTCAGAGCAGCCGGTCTTAAACTGTGCACTCTGGCCAGCCTTGCCTTTCCCACAGAAACTCCAAATAAGCCTCTGGCCTAGACTTTCCTCTTGCTGCTCTCTCTTCTGACGACATTGGTGTTTTCCGCTGTGGTCCTGTGTGGCATTTAGTGATTCCTCTCTCTGGGGCCTCTCATTGTAATATACTTCCTACCTCAAAGTCTCACTCTTGTCTCCTCCTGTGGCTGCACCAACTTTACCATACCATATCCAACACATACATTCTTAGAACATGGATATATTCTTTATAAGGCAGGTCTTATACTGTATGTGCTGTTTTACCAGTTGCTTTATTGTTTTACTGTATCTAATGAGCACTTTCTCTGCTAGTAAGTAGAAATATACATCATTTTTAAACACCTGCCTTCTATTTTATTTAAATAGATTTACCATGATTATTTAAATACACTTATTATTTAAGGAGTTACAAGTGACATATATTGTTCTTTGGTGATCCTAATAGGTCCATTGCCTGATGTGTGGTAAGTCAATATGCCAACACGAAGGCTGCAGCAGAAAATAGTTTTAATTGTAAGGCCACTGAACCAGGAAGTGGGAGGAAACCTCTAATTCATCTCCCTAAGGAGTTTGGGGCTAGAGATTTCTAGGGGCCTGGAGTAAGCTGAGGTGTTGGAATCCTGGATCAAACAGAGTGCAGAGGTCATGGAATGGCAGATGAAAAAGTTGCATTCTCATGCTGATTCGATTCCTCGGCACGGGTCTTCAAACTGGTTGGTATCAGCCCTTCCACTGGAATTCAAGATCTGAAAAACCTCTTAAGCAATTCTTAAACAAAAGCATTATAACTCTAACATTAGAGAACCTATCCATAGGAACAGTGGGGATGTAAATGGTCAGTATCTAATGCTATTGAGTTTAGGTTACAGGAAAGTGGGTCAAAATGTGACCTGATTAGTGCTTAATTATAACCATACTTCTGTTCAGAACCTGGTATGTAATTCATGTTAACCCTGCAAGGACAGTTTCACTTTAATGAAATATGCAACAAAAGACCCTAACGTTTATTCTGTTATGCCAGGCACTTTGTTAGATGTTGGTAATTCCACGGTAAATTCACGTTAACCCCGTAAGGACAGTTTCACTTTAATGAAATATGCAACAAAATTCCCTTATGTTTATTCTGTTATGCCAGGCACTCTGTTAGGTGTTGGTGATTCCACGGAAGTCAAGAGAGTGAAGACTTATACCCTTGCGGGTATAATAGACAACTTATATAAGCTTTATAATAGACAACCTCAGATGTGAATCTCATGCACTTGTCAGATATTTTTGGCATACATTTCTAAAATTGGAATACAGACACACACACACATCTGTATATATTTGAATCATCTTTCAGAAAGATAAAGAAGTCATAGATAACACAAATAAAAACACATCCCATCCTCATGGATGGGTAGAATCACTATTGTGAAAATGACCATACCAAACCATGTACCCAAAAAAACAATCAAGTACTCACATGCATTCACTTCTGTTTCAAATAACAATATATATGTATGTATTCTCTAAAGACTCACCTCTAGCTGTTTTAATAGCGCCAGTTCTAAACCAAGTGACTTACTCTGAGTCACACAGCTTATGAAATGTACAAGCAAGACTAAAATATAAGTCTTTTAATCCCCAATGTGGAATTACTGTGCAAAATGCATTCTCATTCAAAAATAATCACAAGTACTTGATCGTAAGTATCATAGACTCCTTAAAGATCTGTTTGCTTTTTCTTTCTCATCTAAACTTGGAAGGTGAGAAAAAGAGAGCAAATGCTAAGCGTGCTTATGTGTTATAGGAGACAAAATTGGCTTACCAGTCAGAATGTGTGGACCACAAGTTGAGGTAGTGCAACAAAATATTGCCACCAGAAAATACAGCTGTAAAGAATGATCTTGAGGCTGAAACTCAAGTATCAGAGTTTGTATTCTGGCTTACACATTCTATAAATATTGGCTATTATCACTACTGTTATTATTACTAATAAGAAAATTGTTATTTTAGTGAGAAACAAACCTTGCTGTTGCTTTTCTATTGACTTCCCTTTCTTCCAAAGCGTAAGATACACCAGGGAAGGCCCAGGACACAGGAGCAGACAGAAGGTAACAGAAGAAGATGAGCACTGGGGAGAGCCTGCACTAGCCTGAACCTCCTCATTATTCTATTTCCCCAAGAACCTCCAGGAGTTTCAACTACTGCTTTTGTGGTTCGTCGACATTTCACTAAGGATAGCTTTTTTGTTTTTGTTTTCTTTTCGGTAGTGGTATTCCCCAAGTGTGGGGAGAAAGAGGTTTTGCTTCCACACAATCAGCATTTTCTGAACATTTCCTAAGCCACTATACTTTGTTCTTCTGGTCTCTTGATCTCTTAAATCCATAATATTTTTTCTCTCCTTCTTTCTGCCTGAGGTATTGTCTGCTGTTGTCTGATACTTTTTGGATCTTAAAATCAGCATCTTTGGGTCGGGCGCAGTGGCTTACGCCTGTAATCCCAGCACTTTGGGAGGCCGAGGAGGGTTGGTCACGAGGTCAGGAGTTCAAGACCAGCCTGACCAAGATGGTGAAATCCTGTCTCTATTAAAAATACAAAAACATAGCCGGGCGTGGCGGCTGTTGCCTGTGATCCCAGCTACTTGGGAGGCTGAGGCAGAGAACTGCTTGAACCCGGGAGACGGAGGTTGTAGTGAGCCAAGATCGCACCACTGCACTCCAGCCTGGGAGGCAGAGTGAGATTCCATCTCAGAAAAAAAAAAAAGAAAAAAAAAAAAAGAAAAGCAGCATTTTTCTTTACTAATGACTCAGGGTTAGAGCTTCAACCATATCCCAATGTATTACCCAGTCAGTATTCAGATCCTTGCAGCATTTTGAAACATATGTGTGATATTTTGTTTCCATATTATAATATTGAAAATTCAAACTGAAATATAAATCATTCCAGCTGAAGAGGCAAGTGGTATTTAGCCAGAGAAGTGGCATATCAGAAGTGGTATTTAAAGAAGATTAACCTGCAAACATACGCAGGAGAGATTAGGTTACAGGAACAAGCTGAATTTGCCAAGGAATGTTCCACACTGTAGATTCAAGCCATTTTGGTCTCTGGCTGTCTGGTTTAGAAAATCAAGATGCCCTGTGGTTTCTCCATTGCCATTTAAAATATTTTAGTGATTATGAGGGAAGTAGTTTTTGTCAAGTCTTTCTTTAGCTGTACAATCCTGGATATCCTGTATAAATAAGAGGAACCACTGAGAAGTATAGATCTTTCTTGGAACCTATATAAGATGAGTGGAAGACCAGTTTTGAGTGGGATGACAAACTGCAACTTTTAAATCTTTTTTTTTCTTTTATAGATGGGGTCTTGCTCTGTTGCCCAGGCTCACTACAACCTCTACCTCCCAGGCTTAAGCGATTCTCAGGCCTCAGCCTCCCAAATAGCTGGGACCATAGATGTACATCATAATGCCCAGTTAGTTTTTGTATTTTTGGTAAAGACAGGGTTTTGCCATGTTGTCCAGGCTGGTCTCGAACTCCTAAGCTCAAGTGATCTGCCCGCCTTGGCCTCCCAAAGTGCTAGGATTACAGGAATGAGCCCGAGAGCCCAGCCGTGAAACTTTTGAATCTTAATAGAGAAGTACCAACTTTTACAAGTGATCAGTTTGGAAAGGGGGTAAATAGGAATCAGTGCTACGTCACTTTACTGTGTCAAACTAATGAAATTCCAACCTTTTTTTTTCCTCTTACAGGTAGAACGTTAGAGTCAGTAATATTCATCTGTATATTAAAATTTCTAAATAATTACTGGCTTAAGAGAAGAGAATGTCATTTTTAATTATAGAATACCATTCTTATTATTAGAAAAAATATTCTATTTTTATTTTATGCATCATTTTCTATAAAGACTAAATACAACAGAAAATGATAGAAAATGCACATATATAATATATAATATTCTGAGTCTATTAATTTAGGACTAAAACAAGTAAAACTTTTGCTGTTCATCAACATCTGCTTTTATATAAAGAGTAGTCTCTTCTCAGTCTGAGCGATTATGAAATAAAATGTAACAAAATCCTTTGATCTACCTAATAGGGATGTTTTAAATAAAGTACATATTTCACTATGATCTATGAATAAGAGAAGTGGCTTCTTACTAATGTAATAATAATTATAATTAGGTCTCAAGATAAAAGCTCAAGAGATCAAGGCTAAGTAGAGTCCTTATTAACTTAAAACTTCATAGTTATTCCCGAATTAAACAAATGACTAGTAGTTACATGGGAAGGTTCTCACCACTCTCTGCTAAACAGCATGAAAAATTAGAACACCCCATTTGTGATTGACGGTCCAGTGAAATCGATTTATAATATGAAACAAGGACCTCCATCTGTAATTTAAACAGATAGCCCTTTGCGGCTTTAGAGAATACCTGAGTCACATTCATTTCAGAATATTTTGGGACCCTGTTTCATCAAACCCTTTCATTGCCCCTTTGACATCCCCCCAACCTCCTGTCACCATGTCATGGGGTTAAAGAACAAATGTTTCTCAACTTTTAATGGGGTTATGTTCTGTGCCAATAAATTCACTGCAAGTTGAAAATATCATTCATTTGAAATCGCACTTAATACATCTAACCTACAAAAATGTTCTCAGAACAATTTCATTAGTCTACAATTGGGCAGAGTCACCTGGCAATGTGGTATACAGTAGAGTACTTGTATTCTCTTGATCATGTAGCTGATTGGAAGCTGTAGGTCCTTGCAGCTGCCAAGCATGGTGAGAGAATATCTTACTACACATTGCTAGCCCAGGAAAAGCTAGCCTATACTTCAAAACTGTGTTTTCTACTGAACGCTTATTGCTTTTGCATCATTGTAAAGTCAAAAAATTTAAAATTGAAACACTGTAAGTCAGGAACTGTCTGTACTAAAGAGAATGGAATATATTTTCCTTAGTTTTTACTTAAAAAAATTGTTGTACCAGATTGCATTTAAATAATGCTACATTATGAAATATATCAGATGCATAAAATCTAAACAGAATACTGTTAACAATTGTGTAGCTACCGTAAACCTTAAAAGATAAAGCTGTACAAATATAATAAAGACTTTGGAGTTAATCTCTGGTAGCATTTCCATCACTCACAACCAGAGTCTTGATTTCGGTAATGCAACTTTATATCTTTATTATATATAAATGCAACAATAAGCAGTATTGTTTTATATCATTTAAAATTATATGTAAAAAATATCTTACCATGTATATCCTCATACAGCTGATTTATTATTTATTCAATATTGTGTTTGTGTGATTTAGTACCTTTAGTTTGTTCATTTCACCGAATATGTCACTTCACTCTATTACCGCGCCCTAATTTATTTTTCCATGTTCCTGCTGATTGACACTGGTAATTTCCAGATATTCCCTAGTAGAAACAGTATCACTGTGAACACTCTAGTATACAATTTTGTCCACATGTGTGAAAACTTCTTCTATGTATTGCATCCATTCTAAAATGCAATTTTTAAAAAATATTTCAACACCTCTAAAACTGAAGTCTCCTAATTTCCAGGCTCTAACAATAATAATTTGAAGTATATTTTCAGTAGAATGGATGAGCCAAAAAGGTATTAAGATCTTCAATCTCCAGCTATCAAAAAAATTGCTTATTATGTGTTTGTATGAATCTGCACTGCCATTAAAGTATATGAGAGTTCCACTTGCCCCATACACTCCTCAACACGTGGTATGGTCAGACATACCCATTGACTTATGGGTGTGAAATGTCAACTCATTTTCATTTTTGCATATATTTACTATTCTCACAGCCTTTCCTATGAGTTTCCTCTTAAATCTTCCTTCTTGTTCCTTTTTAAAAAGGAACCTTACTTTTTCTTATTGATATCCTCTGTGGCAACACATATTAATAGAAACAGAAAGGTTTCTGGCCTGTGATTTTGCTTTTTAACACCTCTCAAGCCAATTGATACTGTTTTTGCTTTCATTTGGCTTGGTTTGGTTTGCGGGTTTTCGTTTGTTTGCGGCAATCACTGTTTTCTTTCTGGCTTTCACACGTAGAGATTATGGGGATTACATTCAAGATGAGATTTGGGTGGGGACACAGAACCAAACCATCTCACTAGTGCATGTGTCTTTCAGGTAGAAAGATTTATTTTAATTTCAGTATATACCAGATAGTGGAACTACTGGGTTGAATGGTAGTTTTGTTTCAAGGTCTTTGAGAAATATTCACATTGCTTTCCACAGTGGCTGAACAAATTTCATTCATACCAACAGTGTATATGTATTCCCTTTTCTCCACAGCGTTTTGTCTTGTGTAGTGACACAAAGGTGTTCTGTGAATTTCCCAAATTTGCATGAGGTTGACCTCTCTAGCATGATTGGGAAAATTTGGGGGGACTATATCCTTAAACATGCTTTCCAAGCTACTTGATCTCCCTCCTTCTGTTTCTGGAATGCCAATGAGTCATAGATTTGGTCCCTTTATATAATCTCACATTTCTGAGAGGTTTTGTTCATTTTGAATTTTTTAAATTTTTCTCTGCCTGCATTGCTTCAAAGGAGTGGTCTTCAAGCTCTGAGATCCTTTCCTTCGCTTGGTTTATTCTGTAGTTAATACTTCCAACTGCAATTTGAAATTCCTGTAGTAAATTTTTCCTTTCCAGAGGTTCCATTTCTTTCTTTCTTAAAATGATTGTGTCATCTTTCAACTCTTGGATCATTTTCCTGTTTTCCTTGGATTGGGCTTCTTCCTTCTCTTGTATCTCAAGGAGCTTCCTATCCATCCAGATTCTGAATTCTATGTCTGAGATTGGAGCCATTTCACATTGGTTATGATCAATTGCTAAGAAGCAAGTGTGATGGTTTAGAGCTAAGTGGACGCACTGGCTCTTAGAGTTGCAGAGTTCTTGCTCTGTTTTTTGTTTTTCACTTTATGGGCTGATGATTCTTTATCCTTTGAAGTAGCTGTCCTTTGGATGGGGCTTTTTGTTTTTATGCTCTTCACTGCCCTTGAGGCTTTTACTGTGGTGCAAGTTAGGGTAGTTGAAAGGCTTCATTGCTGGATAGTTTCAGGGGGCAAGGCTCAACTCTGGACTCCTGGGCTGTCTTCTTTCAGGGCCTCTGGTGTAGGTGCTCTGGTGCGGGTGCCCAGGGTACCATTGGTGGGAGGCTCTCTGGCTGGGGTAGCTGGACTGTCATGGCACTCCAGCAAGAGTGGCAGTAGCATCTCAGGTGATAGCCATTCTGCTGGAGGACTGAAATTCTTTATATGAGACTGACCCAAATATAATTGCAAAAATGAGTATATTTGGGTTACAAGGAAAGAGGTAATTTGAAAATTAAGAAGTCCATGTTTGAATCATATTGTTGAAGTAATCATTCATATTTCTAAAGTAAATGTAATATTTTAAGAGCTACAGAGAAAATTGACTGCTTATAGTAATTTCAATATATACCTGAGGTCCTAAAGAAAATAATGGAGAGAAATAGAATCATATTTACTTTCAGAACTTTAAAGAGGATCTTATTTTTAGTTCTTGTAATTCATACATCTGTCAAAAAAGCATAGTTGATTTTAAGCATACAAGTCTAAATTTTGTTTGAAAATGACCATACTACATTTTATTTATTAGTTGTTTGTGTACAGATTTTTTTCTCACAGATATCAGAAATTTGAATGATATAGAATATGGTGTTGTTCCCTTTGGGAGTAGAATAAAATAGGGGTAAGCATTTAAGATCACTACTTTTATTTTGTTTGTGGTTATTTTGCCTTATTGATGCCCTTCATTTTATCTTCACAAAAATTTAGATCTGTGTCAAACTGCCCTTTCATGTAGAAAACATTTACAAATGTATGCATCTATATTTCCAAGGAATGTTTCTGTGAAACCATAACTCAATTAATTAGTTTTACCCAATATAATTAATAAAATGGAAAGACTGAGTGTGTGGGGTCTGAGACAAATACAGTATGACTTTAAATTCTGGCTCTATTGCTGATTAGCTGTGTGGTCTTCAACAAGCCATTTAACCAAGCTGGATTTCACTTATTTAGTCTATAGTTTGGAAATAATATTATGACCTCATTAAAGGGATTACTGTGACAACAACTGGCACACAGCACTAATTTAATGTTGGCTATTCTTATTCCAAAAAAATAAATCTTAGTAAAACTGAGCTAATAGAATGAATGGTTAAATAATTTTATAAGGGATGGCCGTCACATTTCTAAATAACTATCTTTTTTAACAACTAGCTAGAAAATCTACCAAAATCATCTTCTTTGAAATATTTCCTCTGTAAGTAATAGAAGCTTATAGTCAAAAATGTTATGAGAAGGGGAGAGAAAGAGACTGAGAGAGACACACAGAGACAGAGAGAGAAAGGATGTGAGCATTCTCAAAAGAGATAAAAAGAAATGTATCTCTGATATTACTTTTCACAGATGACCAGCCCTGGGGCAGCTTCAGAGGCCACTCTGTTCTGCTGTTAAGATGAAATTGCACAAAATAACAGGCAGCCCAATCACTCTCTGCTTTTGTGTGTAATTTTAGTCTCCTTGCAAATAACCAGTTTATTTGTACTATAAGAAGATTGGATTTTGAAAGAGAGATAGAAGTTAAGTGGTTGTATAAATTTTTTTTCCTGTTTTCTCCTTAAGTGGTAACAGCACAGTTTTAAGATCCTAAAAGTTTTGTTTGTTTCACTCTACAGAAAAGTTACTCCCAACTTTAATCATTAATTACTGGAAACATTTTAATTTTGTCTTTGTTTTGCCACATATATGGTAATACTTTAAAAAGTACAGCTTATTGTTGACTTGTCAAACACAGCCTTTAAAGAAGTGAAAAATCAATAGTCACTGGTAAGTTGCTTTTGAAAATACGGCTCCATCCTAAATTATTATCAATGAATACGTATGCTTTTACTTTTTTGTTTTTTGAGACAGTCTCACTCTGTCACTCAGACTGGAGTGCAGTGGCATTATCTCGGCTCAATGCAACCGCTGTCTCCTGGGTTCAAGTGAGTCTCATGCCTCAGCCTCCCAAGTAGCCAGAATTACAGACGTGCACCACTATACAGAGCTAATTTTTGTATTTTCAGTAAAGACAGAGTTTCACCATGTTGGCCAGGCTGGTCTCCAACTCCTGGCCTCAAGTGATCCACCTGGCTGGGCCTCCCAAAGTGCTGGGATTAAAGGAATGAGCCACCTCACCCAGGCTACATATGCTTTAAAAGATCTCAAAAGAAGAGTAAACATTAAAGTTTTAGCGTTTTCATTTCATGAACTACTGCAATTTTTTGCAATTATGCAATTATTAGCAATCCCAATTATGCTACAATTTTTCAAAGGAGTTAATTCTATTTATCAATGTGGAGAAAACACCAATATACTTTTTAATAAAAGCAAGTTTCTGAATAACACCTGCAATATAATATCATTTTGTTCAAGTATACACAATGTACACATACAAAATATTTCTATGTGTATGTATAAAAATTAATAATGTACACATACAAAATATTTCTATGTGTATGTATAAAAATTAACTCAGGATTGATTAAAGACTTAAACTAAGACCTAAAAACCACAGAAATTTCAGAAGGAAACCTAGGAAAAATGTTTTTGACCATGGGCCTAGGCAAGAAATTTATGATTAAGACCCCACAGCAAATGTAACAAAAGCAAAAATAAATAAATGAGGCTTAATTAAACTAAAAGGCTTCTGCACAGCAAAAGAAAGAATCAACAGAGTAAATGGACAACCTACAGATTTAGAGAAAATATTTGCAAACTATGCATCCAAGAAAGGATTAATTTCCACAATCTAGTAGTGTGGTGCAAAAGTTATTGTGGCTTTTGCCATTAAAAGTAATGCCAAAAACCACAGTTACTTTCGCCCCAACCTATACAAGGAACTCAAATCAGCAAGAAAAAATGAATAATCTCATTAAAAAGTGGGCAGATGACATGAACAGACATATTTTTAAAAGATGATACACAAATGACCAACAAACTGATGAAAAACATGTTTAACATCAAAAATCATCAGAGAAATGCATATTAAAACCACAGCGAGATATCATCCTACCCCAGTCAGAATGGCCATTATTAAAAAGTCAAAAAACTGTGGATGTTGGTATGGATGCAGTAAAAAGTGTTCCCATATGCACTGTTGGTGGGAATGTAAACTAGCACAATCTCTATGGAAAACAGCATGGAGATTTCTCAAAGATCTAAAAGTTGATCTACCATTCAATAAAGCAATCCCACTACTGGGTATTCACCCAAAGAAAATGAAGTGCTTTTATCAGAAAGATACCTGCATGCATATGTTTGTGACAGCACAATTCACAATTGCAAAGATATGGAATCAACCTAAGTGCCCATCAACTGATGAGTGGATAAAGAAAACGTGATGTATAATGGGATACTACTGATCCATCAGAAAAGAACAAAACAATTTCTTTTGCAGCAACTTGGATGAAATTGGAGGCCATTATCCTAAGTGAAATAACTCAGAAACAGAAAATCAAATACCACATGTTCTCACTTACAAATGGGGGATAAGCTCTGGGTATGCAGGGGCATACAGAGTAGTATCATGAACATTGGAGACTCAGAAGGAAGGAGGATGGGAAAGGAGTGAGTGATGAAAAGCTATTTATTTATTAGTATACAATGTATACTATTCAGGTGATGGATATACTTAAAAAGTCCAACTTCACCACGATGCAATTCATCAAGGTACCCAAAACTACCTGTGCCCCTAAATCTACTGCAAAAAATTTCCACGTGTAAATTCATCAAAACATATGCTTACTTCATTAAAAAGTTCTGAAGTGAAACACACCACACTTAGAGCAGAAATTATCTCTAGGTAAAACAAGAAGTAGCTTTAGCTTTAACTGTTATGTTTCTATATTACAACATACTTTTTGTTAAAAGATGCCTTCTTATCTTACTTTTGTAATTTAAATATCAAAAGTTTCAGTAGATAGTTATATCTTTATGTGTCTTTGATTCATTAAAACTGATGTCTCTAATAAACAGATTTCTCATAATGACCTATAATAAAAACAAGTGTCTTTTCTATGTGGTTTCAAAAGAATTATTTTTTTTTCAGAAATTAAAAATACCCATTTACAAGATATTGTTTTAATAAAGTAAATATGGCTGGTAGTTTATCTTTTATCAACATTTTTATTTTCTGAGATTTAGAATGAATCATCTAAAGATTAAAGTACAGCAAAAACTGCTTTTCTGAGATCAAAGTAAAAAAGAAAAGAGTGGGAGTTCAAGACCAGCCTGGCCAAAATGGAGAAACCTCATTTCTATTAAAAAATACAAAAATTAGCCAGGCATTGTGGCGGGTGCCTGTAATCCCAACTACTCGGGAGGCTGAGGCAGAGAATTGCTTGAACCCGGGAGGCAGAGGTCGCAGTAAACCGAGATCGCACCCCCGCACTTCAGCCCGGGCGACAGAGCGAGATTTCGTCTCAAAAAAGAAAAAAGAAAAAGAAAAGAGTGTACTAAAATACTTCCTTCTAACAACCCAGTAGGACCTAATATCCGTGAATGTATTCAAACTCCTTTGTAAAAATATTATTTTCAGTGTTTACTCACTCTTGGTATCAGAGTTTCTCCCAGCTGTGCAAAGTTTGTTTCCTTTTATTTGCCCTGAATTTGCCTAGAAAGAGGAAGATGTTACACAGAGGTAAGAATTACGTCTTTCCATGAATAAAGCACCACTATATTTATATCTGTATATATCTCTGTTTTGGTACCAGTACCATGCTGTTTTGGTTACTGTAGCCTTGTAGTATAGTTTGAAGTCAGGTAGCGTGATGCCTCCAGCTTTGTTCTTTTGACTTAGGATTGTCTTGGAGATGTGGGCTCTTTTTTGGTTCCATATGAACTTTAAAGCAGTTTTTTCCAATTCTGTGAAGAAACTCATTGGTAGCTTGATGGGGATGGCATTGAATCTATAAATTACCTTGGGCAGTAAGGCCATTTTCACGATATTGATTCTTCCTATCCATGAGCATGGTATGTTCTTCCATTTGTTTGTGTCCTCTTTGATTTCACTGAGCAGTGGTTTGTAGTTCTCCTTGAAGAGGTCCTTTACATCCCTTGTAAGTTGGATTCCTAGGTATTTTATTCTCTTTGAAGCCATTGTGAATGGAAGTTCATTCCTGATTTGGCTCTCTGTTTGTCTGTTACTGGTGTATAAGAATGCTTGTGATTTTTGCACATTAATTTTGTATCCTGAGACTTTGCTGAAGTTGCTTATCAGCTTAAGGAGATTTTGGGCTGAGACAATGGGGTTTTCTAAATATACAATCATGTCATCTGCAAACAGGGACAATTTGACTTCTTCTTTTCCTAACTGAATACCCTTGATTTCTTTCTCTTGCCTGATTGCCCTAGCCAGAACTTCCAACATTATGTTGAATAGGAGTGGAGAGAGAGGGCATCCCTGTCTTGTGCCAGTTTTCAAAGGGAATTTTTCCAGTTTTTGCCCATTCAGTATGATATTGGCTGTGGGTTTGTCATAAATAGCTCTTATTATTTTGAGGTACGTTCCATCAATACCGAATTTATTGAGCGTTTTTAGCATGAAGGGCTGTTGAATTTTGTCAAAAGCCTTTTCTGCATCAATTGAGATAATCATGTGGTTCTTGTCTTTGGTTCTGTTTATATGCTGGATTATGTTTATTGATTTGCGAATGTTGAACCAGCCTTGCATCCCAGGGATGAAGCCCACTTGATCATGGTGGATAAGCTTTTTGATGTGTTGCTGAATCCGGTTTGCCAGTATTTTATTGAGGATTTTTGCATCGATGTTCATCAGGGATATTGGTCTAAAATTCTCTTTTTTTGTTGTGTCTCTGCCAGGCTTTGGTATCAGGATGATGTTGGCCTCATAAAATGAGTTAGGGAGGATTCCCTCTTTTTCTATTGATTGGAATAGTTTCAGAAGGAATGGTACCAACTCCTCCTTGTACCTCTGGTAGAATTCAGCTGTGAATCCATCTGGTCCTGGACTTTTTTTGGTTGGTAGGCTATTAATTGTTGCCTCAATTTCAGAGCCTGCTATTGGTCTATTCAGGGATTCAACTTCTTCCTGGTTTAGTCTTGGAAGAGTGTAAGTGTCCAGGAAATTATCCATTTCTTCTAGATTTTCCAGTTTATTTGCGTAGAGGTGTTTATAGTATTCTCTGATGGTAGTTTGTATTTCTGTGGGGTCGGTGGTGATATCCCCTTTATCATTTTTAATTGCGTCGATTTGATTCTTCTCTCTTTTCTTCTTTATTAGTCTTGCTAGTGGTCTGTCAATTTTGTTGATCTTTTCAAAAAACCAACTCCTGGATTCATTGATTTTTTGGAGGGTTTTTTGTGTCTCTATCTCCTTCAGTTCTGCTCTGATCTTAGTTATTTCTTGCCTTCTGCTAGCTTTCGAATGTGTTTGCTCTTGCTTCTCTAGTTCTTTTAATTGCGATGTTAGAGTGTCAATTTTAGATCTTTCCTGCTTTCTCTTGTGGGCATTTAGTGCTATCAATTTCCCTCTACACACTGCTTTAAATGTGTCCCAGAGATTCTGGTATGTTGTATCTTTGTTCTCATTGGTTTCAAAGAACATCTTTATTTCTGCCTTCATTTCGTTATGTACCCAGTAGTCATTCAGGAGCAGGTTGTTCAGTTTCCATGTAGTTGAGCGGTTTTGATTGAGTTTCTTAGTCCTGAGTTCTAGTTTGATTGCACTGTGGTCTGAGAGACAGTTTGTTATAATTTCTGTTCTTGTACATTCGCTGAGGAGTGCTTTACTTCCAATTACGTGGTCAATTTTGGAGTAAGTATGATGTGGTGCTGAGAAGAATGTATATTCTGTTGATTTGGGGTGGAGAGTTCTATAGATGTCTATTAGGTCTGCTTGCTGCAGAGATGAGTTCAATTCCTGGATATCCTTGTTAACTTTCTGTCTCGTTGATCTGTCTAATGTTGACAGTGGAGTGTTGAAGTCTCCCATTATTATTGTATGGGAGTCTAAGTCTCTTTGTAAGTCTCTAAGGACTTGCTTTATGAATGTGGGTGCTCCTGTATTGGGTGTATATATATTTAGGATAGTTAGCTCTTCCTGTTGAATGGATCCCTTTACCATTATGTAATGGCCTTCTTTGTCTCTTTTGATCTTTGATGGTTTAAAGTCTGTTTTATCAGAGACTAGTATTGCAACCCCTGCTTTTTTTTGTTCTCCATTTGCTTGGTAAATCTTCCTCCTTCCCTTTATTTTGAGCCTATGTATGTCTCTGCGTGTGAGATGGGTCTCCTGAATACAGCAGACTGATGGGTCTTGACTCTTTATCCAGTTTGCCAATCTGTGTCTTTTAATTGGAGCATTTATTCCATTTACATTTAAGGTTAATATTGTTATGTGTGAACTTGATCCTGCCATTATGATATTAACTGGTTATTTTGCTCGTTAGTTGATGCAGTTTCTTCCTAGCCTTGATGGTCTTTACATTTTGGCATGCTTTTGCAATGGCTGGTACCGGTTGTTCCTTTCCATGTTTAGTGCTTCCTTCAGGGTCTCTTGTAAGGCAGGCCTAGTGGTGACAAAATCTCTAAGCATTTGCTTATCTGTAAAGGATTTTATTTCTCCTTCACTTATGAAACTTAGTTTGGCTGGATATGAAATTCTGGGTTGAAAATTCTTTTCTTTAAGAATGTTGAATATTGGCCCCCACTCTCTTCTGGCTTGTAGAGTTTCTGCCGAGAGATCTGCTGTTAGTCTGATGGGCTTCCCTTTGTGGGTAACCCGACCTTTCTCTCTGGCTGCCCTTAAGATTTTTTCCTTCATTTCAACTTTGGTGAATCTGGCAATTATGTGTCTTGGAGTTGCTCTTCTCGAGGAGTATCTTTGTGGCGTTCTCTGTATTTCCTGGATTTGAATGTTGGCCTGCCCTACTAGGTTGGGGAAGTTCTCCTGGATGATATCCTGAAGAGTGTTTTCCAACTTGGTTCCATGTTCCCCCTCACTTTCAGGCACCCCAATCAGACGTAGATTTGGTCTTTTTACATAATCCCATACTTCTTGCAGGCTTTGTTCATTTCTTTTTCTTCTTTTTTCTTTTGGTTTCTCTTCTCGCTTCATTTCATTCATTTGATCCTCAATCGCAGATACTCTTTCTTCCAGTTGATCGAGTCGGTTACTGAAGCTTGTGCATTTGTCACGTATTTCTCATGTCATGGTTTTCGTCTCTTTCATTTCATTTAGGACCTTCTCTGCATTAATTACTCTAGCCATCAATTCTTCCACTTTTTTTTCAAGATTTTTAGTTTCTTTGCGCTGGGTACGTAATTCCTCCTTTAGCTCTGAGAAATTTGATGGACTGAAGCCTCCTTCTCTCATCTCGTCAAAGTCATTCTCCGTCCACCTTTGATCCGTTGCTGGCGATGAGCTGCGTTCCTTTGCCGGGGGAGATGCGCTCTTATTTTTTGAATTTCCAGCTTTTCTGCCCTGCTTTTTCCCCATCTTTGTGGTTTTATCTGCCTCTGGTCTTTGATGACGGTGATGTACTGATGGGGTTTTGGTGTAGGTGTCCTTCCTGTTTGATAGTTTTCCTTCTAACAGTCAGGACCCTCAGCTGTAGGTCTGTTGGAGATTGCTTGAGGTCCACTCCAGACCCTGTTTGCCTGGGTATCAGCAGCAGAGGCTGCAGAAGATAGAATATTTCTGAACAGCGAGTGTACCTGTCTGATTCTTGCTTTGGAAGCTTCCTCTCAGGGGTGTACTCCTCCCTGTGAGGTGTGGGGTGTTAGACTGCCCCTAGTGGGGGATGTCTCCCAGTTAGGCTACTCAGGGGTCAGGGACCCACTTGAGCAGGGAGTCTGTCCCTTCTCAGATCTCAACCTCCGTGTTGGGAGATCCACTGCTCTCTTCAAAGCTGTCAGACAGAGTCGTTTGCGTCTGCAGAGGTGTCTGCTGCGTTTGTTTAGTTTACTGTGCCCTCTCCCCAGAGGTGGAGTCTACAGAGACAGGCAGGTTTCCTTGAGCTGCTGTGAGCTCCACCCAGTTCGAGCTTCCCAGCAGCTTTGTTTACCTACTTAAGCCTCAGCAATGGCGGGCGCCCCTCCCCCAGCCTCGCTGCTGCCTTGCCGGTAGATCACAGACTGCTGTGCTAGCAATGAGGGAGGCTCCGTGGGTGTGGGACCCTCCCGGCCAGGTGTGGGATATGATCTCCTGGTGTGCCTGTTTGCTTAAAGTGCAGTATTGGGGTGGGAGTTACCCGATTTTCCAGGTGTTGTGTGTCTCAGTTCCCCTGGCTAGGAAAAGGGATTCCCTTCCCCCTTGCGCTTCCCAGGTTAGGCAATGCCTCGCCCTGCTTCAGCTCTCGCTGGTCGGGCTGCAGCAGCTGACCAGCACCGATCGTCCGGCACTCCCCAGTGAGATGAACCCAGTACCTCAGTTGAAAATGCAGAAATCACCGGTCTTCTGTGTCGCTGGCGCTGGGAGTTGCAGACTGGAGCTGCTCCTATTCGGCCATCTTGCTCCGCCCTCAAGGGATAGTTTAAATGCAAAACAAATTTAAGGCTTTCTGATTTCTCAACTAACTCTTACATAATGTTATAAAATATGCATATTTTATGGCCTTTCAGTAGTATAAAAATATTTCTTTTTAATTTTTTTATTTGTATTTTTATTTGTGACGGAGTCTGCTCTGTCACCCAGGATGGAGTGCGGTGGCGCGATCTCGGCTCACTGCAAGCTCTGCCTCCCGGGTTCACGCCATTCTCCTGCCTCAGGCTTCGGAGTAGCTGGGACGACAGGCGCCCATCACCACATTCGGCTAATTTTTTTTTCTATTTTTAGTAGAGACAGGTTTTCACCGTGTTAGCAGGATGGTATGGATCTCCTGATCTCGTGATCCGCCCCCTCAGCCTCCCAAAGTGCTGGGATTACAGGCGTGAGCCACCGCGTCCGGCCTAAAAAATATTTAATTCATCTCTGAGATAAATTAATATGAGAAAAAATATTTTCCTGATAATTTTATTTGGACCCAAATAAATTTATATGTACCTTCTTCATCTAAACAAAATTACAAATGTGAAAATGAGAAGGGAATTTCTATGCCTGTTGTATCAAAAGCCATATAAATGTGCTGTCATCGGAAGAAATGGACAAGTTCCCCTTTCAGATTGCCTGCAGGTTAACATAGCTACCAGGAAATGAAAGGTTCTGGCCTTAAAGTCAAATAACTTAACAATCCCCTACTTTTATTAGTTCAAAAGGAATTTGAAGACACTTAAATGTGTATTTGTACATTTAGAAAAATATTTTGAATTAAAATCTTTAAACTTTCCTTCTAGCTTAAAAATACCAACAACAAAAAACAAATGACAGCCTTTTCTCTAAGATTTGGCACAAGACAAGGATGGCCACTCCTACTACTCCTATTGAACATAGTACTGGAAGTTCAAGCCAGAGCAATCAGACCAAAGAAAGAAAGAAAATATACATCCAAACTGAAAAAGAGGAAATCAAATTATCCCTGTTTTCAAAGGACATGAATTTATATTTAGAAATCTTTAAAGACTTCATCAAAAACTTGAGATCTGAGAAAAAATTCAAAATTTCAGAATAAAAAATCAACATACAAAATTCAGTAGTGTTTCTATGCACTAATAACAAACTAGCTGAAAAAATAATTAAGAAGGCAATCCCATTCATAATCACTACAAACAAACATAACTAGGAATAAAAGTAACCCCAAATGGGAAAGTCTTATACAAAGAAAACTACAAAACAGTAATGAAAGAAATTGAAGAGGACACCAACAAATACAAAGATATTCTATGCTCATGGGTCAGAAGAATTAATATCATTAAAATAACCACACTATGTAAAGTAATATACAGATTGAATGCCATCCTTATTAAAATACCAATGTCGTTTTTCAAAGAGAGAGAAAAAACATCTCAAAATTTTTATCAAATCCAAAAACAACCTGAATAGCCAAAACAGTCCCGAGAAAAAAGAAAAAAGCCAAAGGCATCACCCTACCTGACTTCAAATGTATTCCAAAGCTATAATAATCAAAACAGCATAATATTGGTACAAAAACAGGCACTTAGACTCATGGAACATAATAGAAAGCCCAGAAATAAATCCATGTATTTACAGTTAACTGATCTTCTACAAAGGCATCAGAAACATACATTGGGGAAATGGCGCCCTTTTCAATTAATGGTGCTGGAAAAAGTAGATAACCATATGCAGACCAATGAAACTAGCTCTCCTCTCTCTCACCATCTACACAAAAATGGATTTAAGACTTAAACATAAAACTTGAAGCTTTAAAACTACTAGAAGAAAATGGAAAACACTTCAGGACATTGGTCCAGGCAAATATTTTATGGCTAAGACTTCAAAAGCATAAGCAATAAAAAACAAAAATAAACAAATGCTACTATATTAAACAAAAAAGCTTGTACACAGCAAAGGAAATAATCCACAGAGTGAAGCAATAACCTGCTGAATGGGAAAAATATGTGCAAACTATTAATCAAACAAGGGAATAATGTCTGGAATCTACAAGGAACTCAAACAACTCACCAGCAAATAATCTCATTAAAAAATGGGTAAAAGACATGAATAGATATTTTTCAAAAGAGGACATACAAACAGATATATTTAAAACACTCAATATCATTAATCATCAGGTAAATGCAAATCAAAACCACACTGAGATATCAACTTAGCCCAGTTAGAATGGCTATTACTAAAAAGACAAAAAAAATTACAGATGCTGGCAAGGTTACAGGGAAAAGAAAACTTTTATACACTGTTGGTGGGAATGCAAATTAGTACTGCTGTTATGGAAAACAGTATGGAGAATTCTCAAAAAGCTAAAAATAGAATTACCATAAGATCCAGCAATCTCACTACTGGGTATATATATCCAAAGAAAAGGAAGTTGGTATATTCAAGGGATACCTGCACTTCCATGTTTATTGCAGCACTATTCACAATAGCAAAGACATGGGCTCAACCTAAGTGTTCATCAATGGATGGATAAGGAAAATGTGAATAAAGAAAATGAATAATGAATAAAGAAAATGAATATATACACAATGGAATATTATATAAACAATGGAATATTATTAGGCCATGAAAAATGAAATTATGTCATTTGCAGCAACATTAATGGAACTGGAGGTCATTAGGTTAAGTGAAATAACTCAGGCCCAGGAAGACAAATATCGTATGTTCTCACCCTTATGTTGGAGCTAGAAAAGATGATCTCATGCAGGGAGAGAGTAGAATGATACATGTCACAGGCTGGGAAGAATGTGTGGGTGGGTAGGAAGGGAGGGAAGAGAAGCTGGTTAATGAGTACAAACATAGAATTATATAGAAGGAATAAGTGTTAATGATCAATAGTAAAGTAGGGTGACTGTAGTTAACAACAATGTATTGTATGTTTCAAAGTAGCTATAAAAGAAGATTGGAATGTTTCAAACACATAGAAATGATAAATACTCAAAGTGATTTGATCATTACACATTATAAGCACATAGCAAAATATCACATATACCCCATATATATGTACAAATATTACATACCAATAAATTTTAAATGTCATTTTCTTTTTTGACTTAATATTTAAATATGTAGCATTGTGTTTTATCATAATTATTTTTAACTTTTTTCATTTTATATTATCACTACTATTCCTATTATAATTATTTCTTGACTTTATTTGTTTTAAATTCTGAATTAAATTCTTTCTTGATGTAGCCTGGGATTTACTGAATTTGTGAACTACAGCATGTCCAAGCTCAGACAGATCTTAATGAGAGAATCCAATAATTAAAAGAGGGGATGTCTTACAGAGTCATCTTCTTGACTCTCTCCTGTGTGTCCTGATTTCCCAATCTTAACACATTTCAGTCTTTACTTTAGACTAGTAGAATTGTCTTCAACATCTCATTGTCATCATAAAAGTGTAAATATCCCAGTGTAGCAGAACTTATTCGATATGGCCTCAGTATTAAAATCCAAACTGAGTAATTATTCAGTCACCTAAGAATCCCTTTCATATGTAATATTCATGTTTTACATCTTTATATTTTTATTTCCTTGATCCTTACCTCAGGAAAGAAGATGGGAAAGTTCTCTGATTCCATGAGAACTGTGAGATTCAGAGTCGTGGTGTGCCTTGACCCAAGGTTTGCAGCTAATAAATTGAGGACCAAGGCTTAGAATCCAGATCTTCTGCCTCTAGCACAGTGCACTATGTATTATGCTGATAACTGGATTTTGGAAAAATCTGAACTAGCCCTAGGGTTTCCTGGCTCCATACTTAGGATCCTTTTTATGATATAAAATACCTTAATCTCTCTTATGTTACCTGTACACAAGCTGCTGTTTTTTAAAAATATTTTTAAGATAATTATAAATTTATATACACTTGTTAAAAATACTACAGAAAGGCCCCATATTTTTTTCACTTACTTTTCCCACAATGGTAACATCTTGCATAACTCTAGCACAATATACCAACCAGGATATTGATATTAATACAGTCCAGCTACAGAGCATTTTCATACCACAAGGTTTCTTCCTATTGCCATTACATAGCCACACTTACTCCCCTTCCCCGACTCTATCATTTTTGCCCCAACACCTGGCAACCATTAATGTACTTTCCATTTATTTAATAACATTATTTCAAGGATGCTTTATAGATGGTATCATATATACCTTTTGGAACTAACTTCTTTCACTCAGCATAGTAACCTGGAGATTCATCCAGTTGCTGTGTATATGAATAGCCCATCGCTGTTCATTGCTGAGTTGTATTCCCACTGTAGGAACGCACCATAGTTTGTTTAACCATCCCTCCCTTGAAAGACATCTAGGTTGTTTACGGCTTGGAGCTCTTACGAATAAAGCTGCTATGAGCTTTCACGTGCTGGAGTTTTTTGTTAACATACATTTATAAATATCATAGGCTGATTTGTTTTAATTTTAATTTTACTTTAAGTTCTGGGATACATGTGCGGAATGTGCAGGTTTGTTACATAGTTATACATGTGCCATGGTGGTTGGCTACACCTATCAACCCGTCATCTAGGTTTTAAGCCCCACGTGTATTAGGTATTTGTCCTAATGCCCTCCCTCCTCTTGCCCCTCATCCCCAACAAGCCCTGGTGTGTGATGTTCCCCTCCCTGTGTCCATGTGTACTCATCATTCAGCCCCCACTTATCAGTGAGAACACGTGGTATTTGGTTTTCT
The DNA here is from genome assembly GCF_049350105.2 of Macaca mulatta. Taxonomy (NCBI): domain Eukaryota; kingdom Metazoa; phylum Chordata; class Mammalia; order Primates; family Cercopithecidae; genus Macaca; species Macaca mulatta. Next base: position 20,490,659 of record NC_133423.1, read on the forward strand.
GTTCCTGTGTTAGTGTGCTGAGAATGATGGCTTCCAGCTTCATCCATGTCCCTGCAAAGGACATGATCTCATTCTTTTCTGTGGCTGCATAGTATTCCACAGTGTGTATGTGCCACATTTTCTTTATCCAGTCTATAACTGATGGGCATTTGGGTTGGTTCCAAGTCTTTACTATTGTAAATAGTGTTGCAGTAAACATTTGTATACATGTGTCTTTATAGTAAAATGATTTATAATCTTTGGTATATACCCAGTAATGAGATTGTTGGGTCAAACAGTATTTCTAGTTCTAGATCCTTGAGGAATTGCCACACTGTCTTCCACAATGGTTGAACTGATTTACACTCCCACCAAAAGTGTAAAAGAGTTCCTATTTCTCCACATCCTCGCCAGCATCGTTTTCTGACTTTTTACTAATCGCATTCTGACTGGTGTGAGATGGTAACTCATTGTGGTTTTGATTTGCATTTTTCTAATGGCCAGTGATGATGAGGCTGTTTTTAAATTGTCAAAGTGTATTTAAATAGCTTTCTAGAACTGATCAAAAGTCACATGATCAAGAACTACCTGGGCTAGTTCTCTTCCACAACTCTACTGAGCCCCTCTGTATCAGTCAGGGTTCTCCGGACAAACTCAGGCAGAAATTAATGTTGCAGTCCTGAGGCAGAGTTTCTTCTTTGGGGAACCTCAGTTTTTGCTCATAAAAGCTTCCGCTGAGCAGATGAGGGCCACCCACAAAGGGATGAGGCCCTTAACAGTCAACTGATTGTAGATGTTAACTATATCTGCAAAAGACATTCACAGCAACAACTAGTTTAGTGTTTGATTAAATAACTGGATGCTATAGCCCAGTCAACTTGACTTAAGACCATGACAACTAAAACTGACTTCCTTATGGAACTAAATCTTTCTTTAAAATGTGTTTTAATGCCTCTTTTCATCATATTTTTCTTTGCACAGGCTGCAGGGAAGGCAAAGACTTTGTCAGAGGGATGAAAAATCAGTGAGAGATAGGACATAGCTAAGGAATGACAATTAGACAAAGTGATGACCACTAACTTTATGCTGAATAGTCCTAAGAGAAAGATAGAGAAAGAAATTGTGAGCCCACTTACATCACTGGAACTCCTGGAACAGCTGTATCTACAGATGATGCAGACTTTATCTAAGGCTGTTTACAATGACAGAAGACAGGAAATTTGTTTGCCCTATCATAGTCTTGAGTGGATTATAGTCACCAATGGAAACAAACAGTGCCCTAACATAAAAAGTAACTTGTCAATACTAATTAACACAAATTTATGTGAACATAAAATTTATGTGGGCATAAAATTCATATGAGCTCCTAAAAAGTCAGCATTTCACAGGAAATCATTTTTAATTTATACAATATTTATTTATTATAGAGCACATTTGAGATCTATATGAAAAAGATATGATTCCTGACTCTAGAAACCAATGGTCTTACACACATTTTTTCATTGAGTAGATAGATACTGAGTGTCCAGAGTAACTGATTTAGTATTTCATTATACTCCACATGGATCAGAAACAGTGACATTAGTAGGTCCAGAACAAATTAAATGCAGTATTTTTCTAAAGACCAGTATTGTTGTCTAGAATGTATGGGTGTGCTGTGTGTGTGTGTGTGTCTTTATCCTGCAGATAAGAGGGACATAACTGCAATTTTCAATTATAGTACTTAAAGGGTTCTCATGGAAAACAAGGGCTTAGGTATATTCTGGCTCCAGAGGATGGAACTGAGAAAAATAATTTAGGAGGCTTATTTCATTTCTAGGTAAGAAACTCGACTTAGCTACTTAGAAGTATCTCAACAATTAATCAGGAAACTGGTATAGCAATTCATTTCCTGAAACAATAATCCAAAAGTAGTTAATGATTCATTACCACCCAATAAGGATATTGTAGTTTGTGAAATGTTGGATTATAATACTTCTGAAATGTAGTCCACTATGCGATTCTGCCATACTAAACATTTGTAAAAGTGCCGTAAACCAGTGCTACTGTGATTAGAATATGGACAGCTCTCACTACTATTTTGTGTTTAGGGAGAAGGCAATAATTAAAATTCATGATATTATTATATATGTATTCAATGAAAACACAGGTAATACTGTGCATTTCATTGGTACTTTCGCAAAACACTCAAATGTTTAATTGTTTAACCCACAAAATAGTTCAATGAGAGTTTCCTTGTCTGAATACAGACATTAGGTCATTGTCAACACCTTGCCAAAATACACAGCTCTAGCATATTGTGTCTCAAGTCAGGCATGTCTGGGAAGTGCTAACTCAGAGACAAGGCAAAATACTCATATTCTTCTACCAAGTAAGTAAAGAGAGATTTTTAAGGAAGACTTTGCTCCCATCCGTCATGATGCACTACGTTCATGTAACTTTGGTAATGACTTCACATAAGGAGATCATAGAGACATGCTCATTGTTCTCACTGACCTCCTGAGATCATGAATTTCTTCAAAGCAAGAAACTGGTTCCTTTATGGTAAACAATGTACAATTACACTGCAAAGGAAGGAATATTCTATTGCATTTTGTACCTTCATTTAACTGTGTCATTCATCCCTTATCATCAATGGTTGACTCAACTCCACTTTTTTTTCCAGTATGCAAGCTGAAATCTTGTTTTATTTTTGCTTTACAAAGCATGCTTGAAAATACCTTCAGATTCATATGCAAACAAATAGTGAACTGCCTATTATTAAACAACTTACAATTGATCCATGCCTGTACCATGTTAGTTGACTTCGTACAGAGTGCAAAGGAGAGCCTGCATCCGTATTTACCTGTTGAATTTCATTTTATCCCTCTTTGTTGTTTGTAAAATAATATTTAAAAAATTTTAGCATCAGAGCCCAGTGCTTCATGTACCCAAATTCTACACTTCACTAACCTTAATGCTACCACTAAAAGTAATAAATTCTTGTTATTTCACAGCTTCTTTTTCACTGAGCAGGTATAACTACATTTCTTTTCTAATTGAAAAAAAAAGTTCATGAATTAAAGAAGACAATTTTACTTTGACTTAAGAAATGTGTTCTATTACAGCTGCTCACAACTTCATGGAAATTACTTATTTTCAGTGTTTTGGGACATTTTGCTATTGTAAATAATGCATTCTTACACATGAGTTATTTGTTGTTGGGTTTTTTAAATGATTGATTATAGGAAGCATTTATATAAGTGAAAATTTTGGGACTTGATTCCCTGAAATAATTCATTATATTCAATTTGTTGCTTCAGGGCCTGTAGCTACATAATTGTTGTCTGACAAATATCCAATTAAGTCTGGCTTCATGATCCAATGAGGTCATACATGATATATCTGTACTTAATCATATTTAAATACATATATATATACACACACGTATTCATTAATAAATTGTTACTGCTGCCATTTTGAACAGGCAAACTCAAAAAAAAAAAAAAAAAAACTTCATAGACACAATCTAAAAACCAGAAGGGCTTCAGGTGTCATCTATTACAAGTTCATCATTTTACAAAAAAGAAAAAGAGGTATTATGTAATCTATTCACAGTCCATAGCTACTTGTTGGAAGATTCCTCTAGCTACATATATTCACACATGTAAATCATACAGGAATGCTGGATAAAATAAACAACAGTAACAAATACACTTAAAATATGAGACAAAATTCAGATTAGATAAAAGTGAGCAGGGAATTTAAAAAGCAAAATTCTCATGAGTTAGAAAAGACTAGAGAAAATTAAGCTAAAAAATGAAACCACATCAGCACACGGCAGCCAGGGACAAATCTAAAGGGTTCTGACCCAATCAGACTTTGGGGGAAAGGGTTTTAGTAGTCTCCTAAGGAAAAGAGGCATTGCCTTTTCCCACTCAAGTTCGAAACGATTGAATTGAATCTATAGAATAAAGCCTGGAGCCACAAAAAGCTGCTTTCTATGTGATAAAGGGATTAGAAAAACACCATCCATCTTCCCAGAGAAGAAACAAGAAAGCAAGCTGTTCCTTTTCTTTGATGAAGAAGAAAAAAAAAATTACAAAAAGCAATTTGGAACCACATCATTCATGAAAGAAATTGCAAGTTTGCACTGTTTGAGTGGTGGTAAAGCTTCCAAATTGAGAGATTAATATAAAAACTAGATCTCAATTATAGAATCCCCTACGGGTTCAGCAGAAGAAAAATAATCTCACATTCTTTTGGACACTTTAAGTGCCCAAGAATTCTGAGATTTTCTTTTTTTTTTTTAAGGTCAAAATAAAACTATGAAAAATATCTGCTTCAGCAAATGAGGAGTCGACTGCTGCAGAAGTTGCCTTTCCTATACACAACTGGAATATTAGTCAAAATCTATAAAACACTTTTTTTGGACATTGGACAACAGACAGACAAGATTGTGACACCAGAAATAAAAGCAAAACACCTTGAGGCAGTTTCCAAGCTGCAGCAGAGTGAGAAAACTGAAACAGGACCCTGTGGCCTTTGTGGGTTCAGCAAATAGAGTTCAAGGAAACCAAGGCAACTTAAGTCTGTGAAGCAGAGAAACTGCAAAGAATGCTGAACAGAGAATTCAAAAGAACATCAAAAGAGTGTTCTCAAGTCTTTGGTTCAGTGCTAGTCTGCATCTATGAAGATCATGGAGTGCAACTCCTTGAGGTCTGGAGAAAGAACCACCAGGAAAAAAAAAAATACTAACAATGTGTGCAACTCACACAGGGATGGAAATAATCTGTTCACAGGCAGAGTACAAAGAAATCTGTGTATGGTTTACTGAAGGGAAAATAGATTAGCCCCACAACGAAAGCTATCATTAATCTAAACTTTTTACACAGCTTTAAAAAAAAAGCCATTAATGAATCAAACTGAACTGCATTACATAATGAAATTAAACGATCTTTAAAAGACTATAAGAAAAACCAGCACTTCAAAATGCAAAAATCAGAAGATCTAGCATATAAAGAAAAGTTACTAGGCATACAAAGAAGCCAGAAAATTTGTCCATAAACAGAAAAAAAATCTGTAGAACCACAGCCAGAAATTAAAAGGGAAGATAATTTTAAAAATTATCTATTCCTAAAATTATCTATTATGTATATTAGATATACATAATAGGATCATCTAACATTTTTGTAAAGAGCCAAAGAGGAAGTATTTTGTATCATTATAGACTAAGAGGTAAAAACCAAGGATATTATATAAGTACTTATATAACAAAAGAGGAAACAAATTTCTACAAACTTTAGTTGACAAAATTTATAATATAATAATCATAATTGAGTATAATGTTTTGTAATAAGGTCTACCACTGTGAAGAATGAAATTCTTTTGGGGAGGCATAACAGTTTGATCAATTGAGCTCCTTAATGTTTCCTATCTCCACAATCAATTGTAAATATTCATCAGATAATAATATATAAGGAGATTTTGTGTATTTCATCTTTGAAAATGTCTTCTCACACATACTTATGTGTGAAAAGTATACTGATATCACTCCACTAGCATGTGATTTTAATTGGGCACACTCATCACTTAAAAGGAATTTACAAAATTTCATTAGATTCTTCTCTTGATATTTCCCTTTTAGCATTTGATTATATACCAAATCAATCAACAATTTGGTGGAAACTTCTCCATTGCACAAAATGATTTCAAAGTCTGAACATTTCTTTTTTATCTAAATCAAAATCTGAAAAATGCTGCTAAAACTGTAGTTTGGGCTCAAAAAATATATCTACTACCAATTTGTATGAGAATGTGAGATCTTAATTATGTACTTAAGATAACTAAGATACCTAATTACGATAATTAAGTCTGTAGCAAAATCTAATTTCTAAGATAACTATGATAATTAAGTCTGTTGCAAAATCTAATTTCTAAAGTCAGTCAGTATTTGGTGATAAAGACTGAGGGAAATATTTTGCAGGAAGAAAAAAATTCAATCTCAAGCCCAAGCTAAAAGCAAAATAATATCACAATAGAACTCCTATTGGCCAGGCATGGTGGCTCACGCTTGTAATTTCAGCACTTTGGGAGGCTGAGGCGGGCGGATCACGAGGTCAGGAGTTCGAGACCATCCTGGCTAACACAGTGAAACTCCATCTCTACTAAAAAAATATACAAAAAATTAGCCGGGCTTGGTGGCGGGCACCTGCAGTCCCAGCTACTTGGGAGGCTGAGGCAGGAGAATGGCATGAGCCCAGGAGGCGGAGCTTGCAGTGAGCAGAGACCGTGCGCCACTGCACTCCAGCCTGGGTGACTGAGCGAGACTTGGTCTCAAAAAACAAAACAAAACAAAAATCTTTCCTACTGCTAAGCTATTCGACCATGGCATGACAGGATGTGTTAGGGTATTCTGCTTCTATTTCTGATAAAAATTTGTGAAACCGATGACCATCAAGTCCATGAGAGAAAAGGAAATTCACCATTGACAATACTGGTTTAATAATACATTGTAGTTCAAAAATTTATGCCAAGAAATCTGTTGATAAATAATACAATTAATAGACATAGTGTTTCAGCAGCTTACAATATTACACACTGTTTAATTTGTCCAACTAAGCATTTTCCTGCTCCATAGCTATTTTTACTACCATCTGTTTGAACACTTCTTAGTGGATTCCACTTCAGGTTGTATTGAAATCCATTTTTTAAGCTTCTCTGAAAATATGTTCCTTTATAATTATTTCATGCAGACTATTCATAGAAGCTAATTCTTCAGTCACTTTAAAATTAACACTGAGTTCAAATTAACAGCAGAACAGTATCAGTATATCTGTTAAATCATTAAGAACTGAGAAAAATCACTCCAAATTATCTACTGTGCTTTTTAATTATTCTTTTTGCTCCCAATGTTTTAAGCTCTGTGAAAAATTATTCTTGACAAAAGATTGTCATTAGCTAGTTCAATTTCTCTGAACATATTTATTCAGCTGATGCAATCAAAAGTAATTTAATTAACTCGCCACCAACAACAGTTTTTCTTCTCAGCTAACAAATGAGCCAATAATCTTGTTTTCAGCTACATTTTTATTTTTTACCTTTGTGAATAAATTCTGCTATGATGAGATGTTTCTTTTGTAAGTTTTCATTTTTCAGTTCTCACAGGAAGGCTACTTTCCTGTGAGTTAGTAATATGATGAGTGCTTACTCTGGTAATGTTACTGTATACTGCATTTTTAAGCACAGCTGTAGTGCCAATAAATAGTAAAACACAATATATTTCCATCTAATTTAATACTAAGATAATGCAGAATCCAATGTGCCTTAAATGCACAAAATTCAAAGTCCACATTTTCTTCACTTATTTTGATTTGATGGGTATGCAAAGATAAAACAAAATGTTACAACAGTGTACATTTTCTCAAAATGCTGTCATGTTTCAGCTACATCACTGTGTATAGTGCACTGAAGAGCAATGCAAAGCAATGAGAATGCTAAACGGAGTCTCTGTTGTAATGACTCAACTCTGCTGTTGTAATAAGAAAACAGCCAAAGTTGATTAATGGATGACACAGCTGTGTTACAATGTAATTTTATTTATGAGTGCTGAAATTTTAATTTCATACAGTTTTCATATGTCACAACTGTTATTCTTTTAGTGTTTTTTTCAACTCCTTAAAAATGCAAAATTCATTCTTAACATGCAAGTCATACAAAACAGGCAGAGGGCTGGATTTGGCCGACAGGCCATTGTCTGCCACCCCAATCTAAGCAATCAGCTCAGGATGTTAGAAAAACAAAAATGTAAATTAAAAAAAAAAAGAAAATAAAGGAAATTATATAGATAAGAATAGATAATAATTAAATATAAAAATAAAAGAAAAATGCTAATAGATTATCAACAAAGTACAAGTTGTTTTGTAAAAATTAATAAAGACAATAAATCACTAGTGAACTTGCTCCAGAAAATTAGAAAGAAATATGTAGCAATATGAAGAAAATGGAATGCAACTATGAATATAAAATGGAAGATGGAATATAAAATGGAATATAAAAAATGATGGAAGATGGAAGATGGAATATAAAATGAAATATTCAAAAAAATGAGAATGCAATCAACACATTTATGTCCAGGAATGATAAAAATTTGCTAAATGAATATTTTTAAAATATAAATTTCCAAAAATATCACAATAATAAATATAAAAATATATTTAAATTATTAAATCAATTAACTAGTCAAAAATTTACTTAGATAAAAGCCCCAAGACTCAGATAATTTTGTAGGACACTGTTTACAAAACCTTAATAAGATAACCTTTATCTAACAAAATCTAATCTATATAATTGAAAAGGGGGGAAAAATTGATTCTGTAGAGAAGATACCAGAACCTTTATAACAAATCTATAGTCAAAAATATTACAAAAGTTATTGTCATTCAACTTATTTATGATAACAGACAAATATTTTACATAGTGTATTACAAACAGAAAATGATAATCATGATTAAGTGAAATCATCATACTTTAAAAATAAATTAATGTAACACACCATGTCAATGCATTGAGGGAGAAAGCAGACAGCCTTGCAGTAGATTCAAGGCAGAGGCTGGAAAAAGCAAAAATTTTAATCCCAAATTTCTCATTTTATAAAAAGAAAAAAGCAATGCTGAGAAGACTACAAATAGAGAACTTCCTTAGCATCACCACTGTAGAAGACAATAATCTATCACAAAATATGAGTAAGCATACTAATGGTAAAACATTGAACATTGTCTTTAAGGTTGGGAAGAAAACACAAGTACTCTCTGAATTTCTTAATATTCAACAATAAACTAGACGTTCAAGACAATTATATAAAGATTGGAAAATACTATATTGTTTTCATTCACAAAAATATGATTGTACAGAAAATTCAGGAAAAACAGTGGGCAACCTATTAGAACTAATAAGACACTCTAAATTTTCTGGACAATGTTTAACAATGACAAAATAGGGGGAAGACTGCTGGAGAAAGAATAAGATTAACTTACATGAAAATAAACTTTAGTGATACCAATAATGATATATATATATATATATATATATATATATATATATATACACACATTTTTTTTTTTTTTTTTCTGAGATAGAGTCTCTCTCTGTCACCCAGGCTGCAGTACAGTGGCGCAGTCTCAGCTCACTGCAACCTCGACCTCCCAGGCTCAAGCAATTCTCTTGCCTCAACCTCCTGAGTAGCTAGGATTACAGGCATGTGCCACCAAGCCTGGCTAAGTTTTGTATTTTTAATAGAGATGGGGTTTCACCATCTTGGCCAGGCTGGTCTCAAACTCCTGACCTCGTGATCCGCCCACCTCGGCCTCCCAAACTGCTGGGATTACAGGTGTGAGCCACCAGGCCCGGCCTCAATAATGATAATATTTTATATCTTAAGCTTTGTTTTATTTTTACAATTTAGAGTATCAGTAGGATTCCACTTCTCATTAAATTCCATGTAAATATCACTCTTTCACAATCTACATTTACCATAGCATAACAAAGAATTCCATGTTTTTAAAAATGAGCTGGAAGCAAAGTATACATTCATAAAACATAAATGAATAAAAGATTATCTGTTGTTGGACCATCAAAAGAAATTCTTTACTAAAAAGGATATTTTCTTTAAATAAGATACTGTCCTATTTTTCTCTCAGTCAGGTTCCCAAATGGATTTGTATCTGTGTGTTTGGTGGCAAAGTTTATTTAACTCAGTTTGAGTTTTGAATTCAACAGATTGCATACTTTTCATATAGTATTAGCAGTGACTATATGCCTTACATGTAGCATTAGAAATGTTTCATGAGAAGAAAATGTGGTAGGTATATGGGAAGGAAGTAGCAATATTTTTTCTCCCCTGAGTCTTTGTGAGCCAAGAAAAAGTTTGTGTTTATTCTTTTTTTCTTTATAATAATTAACATCAATAAATATTTATTGAAAAAATATTTATTTTTAGGGATGGAAAAAGATATATTACTTAAATTTCAGAGAAGTAAAAAAAGTGGAATCTAAAGTGATGCTAAGAAATAATTTTTTTCCGGTAGAATCACTGATTCATAGTCATATGTCATAATATGCATTTGTATTTTCAAGGTGAGTGTTATAATAATATGACAATACATCTGTATTTCCTTTTATACTTTTGTATACAAGTTCACACAAGTTGTGATAGTTATTCCTAACGGGGGGAGTGGTAAAGAACTAAGACACCAATAATTTACTCAATATTATATTCATATGAAAACAGAAAGAAAATCCAATTTTACTTATTTTTATCCTTGTTGTGTGAAAATTGTAGAAGTTTAACTATGTCCCTGCTTTTTAAAATATTTTATTTTTCTTTTTTATGAAACTATTTGCTTCTTGTTGTCTAGTAAATGTTGTTTATAGAAGTAATCAGCTTGGACAAAATAGACCAAGCAGTTTTAACATCAAAAAACTATTTTTTGTGATACAATGAGGAATGTACAGAACAGAAAATTAGTTATTTACTCTGAGATTTCCAACTTTTATTTATAACCATGTATACAATTTAGTTATAGTAATGTTTATTCATATAAATTTATACTTCACATGGATAGAAATTGCTCTCTTTTTCCTTAACCATCAATGTATTCTGTATGACAACAGCAATTGCTCTCAGGTAATGAGAACACTTAGAACTGCAGGTTTCTGACACGCATCATTAAGGAAAGAAATGTCAATATATTGGAACATGTTTCACAAACAATAGTTTGAATGGATTTAACTGCATTTCTAAAACATTATCCTTTACTTAGAACTTTTTTCTGCACTATGTTAATTTTTCCCCTTTATTGTAATATTTCTTAGCCATTTGGGGGTATGACCTCCTTTGAGGTTGAGTTTTTCCTACATGGAGGAAAAAATGCCCCTATGCATGTTACAAAGAAATTATGTATAAATTTCAGAGGGCATACAAATGACAGAAGTATATATATATATGAACTCTGGGGCAACATCCAACCTAAAGCTTTTTTTTAAAAACAAAAATTGTTTTGACCTTTTTTTCTTGAAATTTATTTGCTTGTATGGGAGTTCTAAGGCATGCTTATTTTTACCTTATTAAAAATGATTTTTCTCCTCAATATGTTTTGTTTTCAAGAATATTTAACAGATTATTCTTAAGGATATAGCACTTCCAATGAGTTGATTCTTGAGTTCATCGATCTTGTTTACTTCTATTAAGCAACCATAAGCCTACAAAAATTTTTAAGTAATACCTTCCTTAGAGTTCATTGTGGTTATAGGATTGTCAAGAAATCACAACACAAATCATGGAAAAGTAATTTATAATGACAAAAATACAGTGATTCTGCCTCTCCTAATGTGGGCAATGTGATTGATCACTCAATCACATCAATTCTACCTGCTCTCAATGGCAAAGCTATGAACATAGATCCTCCTTGGCTTCATTGCTACCGAAATACACTATTATTTGGCTATAGCTGCAGTCTATCACAGGGTTTTAAAATTTATCTGATGACAGGAACAAGCTGGGGCATTGACTAAATATGCAGATTATCAGTCATGAAATATCAATATTTTCATGGAAACTGTGATTTAATGTGTTTATTTAGGCCCCCCAAATCTGTGAATTTAATAAGCATTCCAAATGAATCTTTTGAAGGCAGTTTAGAAACACTTCGTCTGAATGCCTAAGACACGAATTGATTTGGCACTCTACAGTTATTTAAAGGAAATTTTGACTTTGAGTTCATTTGACATCTCATAAATTTCATTTTTATAATTTTGTTCACTAATTCTTCATTGATTATTACATACTAATTTGAATAATGGAAAATAAAATTGAACTGAGAGTTAGAAGCTCATGGTTTAGTCTCTTTTTTTTTTTTTTTTTGGCCTCTAGTTCCAATGTGGACTTTTGTATGTAATTACTGTCTCTGACTCAGTTTTCTCATCTGTAAAATGAGAATGTTTGGCTACATGGCTTCTAAATCCTTTTTAACCCTAAAATTAACCTATAACTAACTCTAATAAGTTAATTTTTATTATGGTTGAATCTAGAACTTATGGTAGCAAAAATCTAATAAAACACAGACAGTAAACACAAAGATTCTACTATTAAATGCTAATGGAAAAATACATAACATTTAATTGTAGTCTTGTCACATTGATCCTTAAAGGCAAATATACAACCAGGGATCTGCTAGATTATGCAGAGGCATCTAAGGCAGGTGATCTGAGGAACACCAAGCAGCCCTTAGTAGCTGCTAATAGCTACCAATTTGGCCAGAGTGATTTTATCATTTATTGCTGAAGATGAAAAAATATTTAAGAAACAATTAAATAGATATTTCAGATCAGGTTGCCTTGTTTTCACATAGAACATACTTTAAGGATATAAGATAATTATATGTCTGTATGTGTGCATTTGTGTGTATAAAATACTTTATGTTTGTGATATGTAGTAGCTTTAGAGGCATAAATTACTATAATTCATATGTGAGACTTCGTATGTGCAAATCCACACAGACATAAATGTATGTGTTCGTGTAGTAAGATACTATCTTTGGTAGGTAGAAGTTTGGAGCATGTGACTCTATTTTCATAGTTCTCCATAATTTCAATTGTCACATTTTGAGTAAATCAAATAAAACTGTGATTTATACATAAATATTTTATGACTGACTTTATCTCCTTTTTTAAAAATATAGAATCTAGCCCCATCACTGCTTATGGCAGCCTTGACCTCCTGAGCTCAAGTGATCCTTCCACCTCAGCCTCCTGAGTAGCTGGGACTACAGGCACATGTCACCATGCCCGCTGATTTTTTGGTATTTTTTTTGTAGACATGGGGTTTCACCATGTTACACAGTCTGCTTCAGCCTCCCAAATTGCTAGAATTAGAGACATGAGCCACTGTGCCCAGCTTGAATTCATATATTTTTGAACTTTTTTCTTCACATTTTAAACTGTTCTAAAAACTCCTCTGGTGAGTTGGGATGGAGGCAGTGGATTAGCCTCTTCTAGGGTGTTCTATTTCAAGAGGCCTGTAAAAACACTTCGGCATTCCTAGTTAATCTCCCATTATCCATTAGAGTTAAATTAACTAAATATGTAAAATATATTCCAATACATATTTCCTTTACTAATAAATATTTCCTTTCTGCTTCTTTGCATTTTCCTTCATGTTGTGTTCATTTTTTGGATCGATTGTTGTTTTGTAAGTAACTTATTCCTTTTTCATGGAGGTTTTTCATGTCCCTGTTTTCTTTGGATTTTAAGATTTCACCACAACATTTGTCATAGAATGTGCTAAAACTCAATGAGTCCTTTTCATCTGCTAATTCAACATTGCAGTTCAGGAAAATATTTTTCTAGTAACAATGCTATTTTCACTATTCCTTCTCTTTGCTTTTTTTTCCCTCTCTGGGATTCCTATTTTTCACATGTGTTTTAGTTTTCTATGGCTGTGTAAATTTCCATAAAATTAGCATCTTAAAGAATTATACATTAGCACACAGCTCCTGTGGGAAATAAATCAGAGCACAGCTTAGCTAGATCCTGTTCTCCAGGGTCTCATAAGCCTGCGATTAAAACATTGACCAGGAGTGCAGTTTTCTCAGAGACTTAACTGAGGAAGGACTGACTTTCAACATCATGTGGTTTTTGGCAGTGTTCCTAATGGATTTTCAGACTGAAGTCTTCCTCAGCTATTTGATATATGCATTTATCTATATGGCTGCTCACAACAGGATAGTTTATTTTTGGAAGCCAGCAATGGATAAGAGTTTCCTAGCAAGACAGGTTGCAGTCTTAACATTATCACATACACAAAATCAAGTACATCCTGTCACCTTTGCTGTATTCAATTGCTTGGAAGCAAGTCAAATATCTCACTCACATACAAAGTGATAGATTTACAAAGTAAAAGACATGAAGACGAGCAAGCAAGAATCATGGTGGTGACCATACAGCCTGTCTACCACAGTATGTTAGGTCTCCCGAATCTATTCTTCAAGGCTCTGATCTTTTCCAGCATGTTTTATATCTTTGAATCTTTTTGTGTTTTTTTGTTTTGTTTTGTTTTGTTTTTTGAGATGGAGTCTCGCTCTGTCGCCCAGGCTGGAGTGCAGTGGTGCGATCTTGGCTCACTGCAAGCTCTGCCTCCTGGGTTCACACCATTCTCCTGCCTCAGCCTCCCTAGTAGCTGGGACTACAGGTGCCCACCACACCCGGCTAATTTTTTTGTATTTTTAGTAGAGACAGGGTTTCACCGTGTTAGCCAGGATGGTCTGGATCTCCTGACCTCATGATCCGCCCGCCTCGGCCTCCCAAAGTGCTGGGATTACAGGCGTGAGCCACTGAGCCCAGCTGAATCTTTGTTTTATACTAGAAATATCTCTACTATTTGGATTCCAAGCAGGCCAAGAAACATATTTCATCATTGTATATGTAATCATGTCATTTAATCCTCATATAATCATGTGTATTAGGTACCATTATTATCTTTACAGATAAAGAAATTAAGATGCAGATACATACAACTTAGGTAAGTAGAAGTTTTCATACAAAATCAAGAAAAAACAAGGATGAATTCTATTGCCATTACTATTTAGCATTTTACTGACATTTGGTAAAGGTAAAAAGTAAATAAAATTACATATCTGATACAAACATTGAGAAGAAAGTGAGATAAATTATCATTTTATATGTAAGTTATTGTCTATATAGAAAATGCAAGAAAATCAATTGAATCACTATTAGTATGGATGTTTATTAATGGGAAATTGTATAATTATGCATCAATAATACTTGTTCATATACTAGCAAGAAGTACAAAATATAGAGATATTATTCTATAATACAAGCAAAAACTATATAAAATGTCTAGAATTCAATTTAAACAGAAATTCTCAGGACCCATATAAATATATTACTACATTTTACTACAGGCATAAAAACATCCACCTAAATGGCAAACAAAACAATTATGTCTGGTGAGGAAAGTTGGCACAATAAAAATTTTCTGCAGAGTTGCTTATAAATTAATTATGATTCTAATCAATACCCTCAATAGTATAGCTCTGAGAACTTCACAAAGCTATTTTAAAGATCATTGGGAAGAATCAGCTTCATCACAAACTTTTTGATGATTAAGGACAGAAAATTATACTAACCCATGTGTCTACAGAAGCCAAAAAATGCATTTCTGGCACAAAATCAGTTAATGGCACAAGACAGAAAAGATATATATAGTAGCATACTTGCTCATAATGTAGCATGCATTCATGTGCAGAGGATGCAACCCCTGGGATAAATAGTATTCCAGCCACAGGCATAGTAAGATGATTATTCTGAAGACACAAGGACCAGGACAAGGGTGAAGCAAAAGTGAACTCAAGGTTGTAACTCTTTAAAAAAGAACCCTCTCAGTGTAGTTCAAGAGGCATTCCTGTGTGTGCATGACCCTGAGAGTGACTGTTCTTAAATTTAGCACCCAAAATGCCTCTTATCTAAACCTAGTCCAGGGTTGAAGCCCACTCTCTTTAAAGCAATTTTCTTTTAGACTACCACACATAGCTCACAGATTTCACCAACTGACACCTATATTCAAAATCCCTGGCCATTAGATCTTTGCCATACCTTTATCCTCAATAAGTTTCACATAGTTTTGCTCCTGACTCGGCCATTTCCCTGGAACATTTTTCACTGTGCCTTGGCATATACAGCTCCATTATCAGCAAACTCCACAAACGTCCTCAGCCTTTCTGAGATTGCTCCTTATACTTGTCTTAATTGAATCTAAAATCACAGTTTCCCTAAAATGTGGTCACATCATAAACTTGTGCCTCAAGATCAGGAGATAAGATTTGTATTCTTTGTTTTATTTTGCCAGATAAATCACAACTCATAAACAGATAATTCCCTAAAACTGCCTTACGAAAAATACTGCTCAGTTTGTCTTTACCACCATCCACTGTTGTTGTTGTCCTCTTCCATCCTCATGTTTGTATCCCCTGATTCTTTTAAGAAGTGACTGGTGGCTCAAAATTTTCCTCTCTCTCCCAAGTTCTGTCTTAAGTGACTCAACATGAACGCCCACACAATAGCCTACTTCTTAGTACTTTATTTTTCTCATGTCTATGATCTTCTCCTTTCTTCCTCTTTACTTTTTAATGACAACATAGCCTGACCAAATTGTTTTACAAAATTGCTCCACATCCAACATCACTAATCCAAACACCCCAGATTCTGACCACAACTTCTTCTCCTTCTAGTTGCTTCTTCAGCTACATATTCTGACTATTGTTTAACATCAAGGCCCTAGTCCACTGACTTACTTCCACTCAGTTTATTAGCCCTTTACTTTCTCCTATCTGTGAAACTCTGTGATGTATCATATGTTGAAACTTTTGAAACAATATCCCTTGCAACCTTATTTCAATTATTTTTATAGGTCAAAACCCCATCCATTGATGATGGATATTCCACATACGCAATTGAGAAATGGAACAACATTTAATAATCCTCTACCCCAAACAGACCTTCAAATCTGGCTCAGTTTTTAATACATACGTTTTCTATTCAATGTGTGCTCCCTTGACTTACAACTCCTATTTTAACTCAACATCCCTGATATGGTTTAGCTGTGTCCCTACCCAAGTCTCATCTTGAATTTCCAAATGTTGTGGGAGAGACCCAGTGGGAGGTAATTGAATCATGGCAGCAGATCTTTCCCGTGTTGTTCTCATCATAGTGAATAAGTCTCATATGATCTGATGGTTTTAAAAATGGGAGTTTCCCCACATAAACTCTCTTTTTGCCTGCCACCATCCACATAAGATTTGACTTGCTCCTCCTTGCCTTCCACCGTGATTGTGATGCCTCCCCAGCCATGTGGAACTGTAAGTTCATTAAATCTCTTTCTTTTGTAAATTGCCAAGTCTCAGGTATGCCTTTATTAAGTAGCATGAAAATGGACTAACACAGTAAATTGGTACCAGGTAGAGGGGCGCTGCTATGGCATATTCAAAAATGTGGAAGAAACTTTGGAACTGGGTAAAAGGCAGAGGTTGGGACAGTTTGAAGGGCTCAGAAGAAGACAGAAAAATATGGTAAAGTCTGGAACTTTCTAGAGACTTGTTGAATGGCTTGTCAAAAGTGCTTATAATGATATGGACAATGAAACCCAGGCTGAGGTGGTCTCAGATAGAGATAAGGAACCTGTTGGGAACTGGAACTAAGGTGAATCTTGTTGTTTTATCAAAGAGACTGGAGGTATTTTGCCCCTGAGATTTCCCCTAGATTTGCCCTAGAGATTTGTGGAACTTTGAACTTGAGAGAGATGATTTAGGGTATCTGGCAGAAGAAATTTCTAAGCAGCAATGCATTCAAAAGGTGACTTGGGGGCTGCTAGAAGTCATTCAGTTTTAAAAGGGAAACAGCATAAAACTCCAGAAAATTCACAGTCTGACAGTCCAATAGAAAAGAAAATCCCATTTCTGAGGAGAAATTAAAGCTGGCTGCAGAAATCTGCATAAGTAATGAGGAGCCAAATATTAATCCCCAAGACAGTGGAGAAAATGTCTCAAGGGCATGTCAGAGGTCTCCATAAGCAGTCCCTCCCATTATAGGTCTGGAGGCCTAGGAGGAAAAAGTGGTTTCATGGGCTGGGCCCAGGGTCCTCATGCTGTGTGCAGCTTAGGGACTTGGTGCCCTACATCCCAGTCATTCCAGCCATGACTAAAAGGGGCTAAAGTGCATCTTGGGCTGTTGCTTCAGAGGGTGGAAACCCCAAGCCTTAACAGCTTCCACATGGTGTTGAGTCTGCGGATGCACAGAAGTCAAGAATTGTGGTTTGGGACCCTCTGCCTAGATTCAGATGATGTACGAAAACACCTGGAAGCCCAGGCAGAAGTTTGATGCAGAGGTGGGGCCCTCAAGGAGAACATCTGCTAGGGTAATGCAGAAGGGAAATGTGGGGTCAGAACTGCCACACAGAATCCCTACTGGGGCACTGCCTAGTGGAGCTGTGAGAAGAGGGCCATGGTCCTCCAGACCCCAGAATGGTAGATCCAACAACAGCTTGGACTGTGTGCCTGGAAAAGCCAAGACACTCAGTGCCATACCATGAAAGCAGCCAAGAGGAGGTCTATACCCTGCAAAGCCATAGGGGCGCAGCTGCCCAAGGCCGTGGGAGCTCACCTCTTGCATCAACATGACCTACATGTGAGAGAGAGAATAAAAGGAAACCATTTTGGAGCTTTAAGATTTGACTGCCCCGCTGGATTTTGGACTTGTATGGGGACTGTAGCCCCTTTGTTTTGACCAATTTCTTCTATTTGGAATGGCTGTGTTTACCCAGTGCCTGTACTCTCATTGTATCTAGCAACTGACTAACTTGCTTTCAATTTTACAGCCTCAAATGTGGAAGGACTTGCCTAGTCTCAGATGAGACTTTGGACTGTGAACTTTTTAGTTAATGCTGAAATGAGTTAAGACTTTGAGAGACTGTTGGGAAGGCATGATCGGTTTTGAAATGTGACAACATGAGATTTGGGAGGGGGCAGGGGCAGAATGATATGGTTTGGCTGTGTCTCCACCCAAATCTCATCTTGAATTCCCATGTGTTGTGGGAGGGACCCAGTGGGAGATAACTGAATCATGGTGGCATGTCTTTCCCATGCTATTCTCATGGTAGTTAATAAGTCTCATGAGATCTGATGGTTTTAAAAATGGGAGTTTCTGGGCTGGGCACAGTGGCTCATGCCTGCAATCTCAGCACTTTGGGAGGCCGAGGCAGGCAGATCATCTGAGGTCAGGAGTTCAAGACCAGCCTGGCCAACTTGGTGAAACCTCATCTCTACTAAAAATACAAAAATTAGCCAGGTGTGGTGGTGCATGCCTGTATTCCTGGCTACTCGGGAGCCTGAGGGAGAATCACTTGACCTCAGGGGGCAGAGGTTGCAGTGAGCCGAGATTTTGCCGCTGCATCGCAGCCTGGATGACAGAGTGAGACTCCATGTCAAAAAACATAAAATAAAAAAGGGTGAGTTTCCCTGCACAAGCTATCTTTTTGCCTGCCACCATCCACATAAGATGTGACTTGCTCCTCCTTTTCTTCTGCCATGACTATGAGGTCTCCCCAGCCATGTGGAACTCTAAGCCCATTAAACCTCTTTCTTTTGTAAGTTGCCCTGTCTTGGGTATGTCTTTATCAGCAGCATGAAAATGGACTAATACAATCTCTTTCTATTCCACTGAGAACAGAGAAGACAAAGGGTCGGATCTTCCTTAACTTCCCAAATCCACCTGTAAATCTACATCAATCCTAATATATCCCATCTTTGCTTTCTTGTTATATCAAAAGAAGGGCTTTACCTCCGAATTAGATACTATCCCTGTGTAAGTTTTCTAAACCCTGTGCCTTCTCAGGAAGTTCTTAGGAAATATAAAGTTCTTAGGAACTTTATATTAAATACAAGTTTCACTTTTTTTGGCTATTCAACTACTCTTTCTCAATTAAATAATTTTCATAAAATTTTAAAAGTATACAAATCTCTTCAACATAATAGCTTTTGAAAGTAATATACACAAATTTATTGAAGTATAATCGACATACCTTGAAAGAGAAGTTAACTTCTAGTAGCATATTTGCATACATTTTTAATAAGCAAAATTAATATAATTTAAACCATATCTGATTTCTATATTATGACCAATTTGGCAAGCAAATAAAAAAAAGAATTGTTACAAGATAGATGAGTAAAATGAGTGATATTTGAAAAATTCTAAAAGCACCTTATCTTAAACATTTTTAGAAATTTTCAACTAAGACTTTAAAAACCATGTCCCACTCCAATTACTAACAGACACACTTGCACATGCCACTTCTTGCTATAGGTCCAAGGTTAACTTTCTTGTTTTGTTCCCAGTACAATTTTCTGAATTTAAAATTGTTACTTAAGATGCACTGCGATTGATGTGCATGTTTGTGCTTGTAGTTGATACAGGTTTTTGACACACAATTACAAATGTTTATTTGAAGTTCAAAAGTTCTCTGGAGCCTACTAGTCACTTTCAAAAAGTGCACCTGAAGGATGACGACCTCAGTATGGTATAACTGATTATGCAATGCTTTTGCTTCCCACTATTAGCTCCTTCTTCTTCTTCTTCATTATCAGCTTGATTTAATCTGCTTTGCCAGGGAATATGAAACTTACTGGAGTTGGAGAAATAGGGTCCAGTCTGGTTTATTAAGGAGGATGAAGGCAGAGCTCAATTACTCTTTCCTATGTGAGATATGTACTGTTTACTGCATGTAGAGATAAAAACCCACTTCAAGGATTATAGTCCAACTTGATCTAAAATAATGTCTTAAGCCAAAATAGTATACATATATTTAATTATTCTTATGGTTTCAGGGCAAACATAAGCCCAAAAACATAAGCAATGGATATGCAATACTGAGACAATCCATTTGTACCTACAGATAGGTTAAACTAAGTAGTCTCATACACATAAAAGAAATAAATCCTGAGTAAAATAATGTACTAGTTAACGTATTTGCCTTTGATATATATATAAATAGTTGTGTTAATTTCACTTGGAATTTTTATCATATATTATATGTCACATATTATGTAAATATCAATATAAATATATACACTCCTAATACAAAAATATCTTTGGAAAATTTTCTAGTTGCCTTAGAGCTAAAATTTGAAATACTGCATAATTATGTATTGTCAGAAAAGTTAAAGTTTTGATTAACTCATAATTATTGAAGATAACTAAAAATATTCTGTATCTATGTCCTTTCAGATAAGGAATAAGAAGAGAGAGATTATGTATTCATCTGTCTTTTAATTAAATGTCTTACAAAAATTCTTTTAACTGATCCGTGAACTTCTGGGAAAAGCTCACCCGTTTTCTGAGTCATAGGTATCTGGTATTCTGCAGAATGTGACTTCAGATGCATTCACAGTGTGAACACCAGTCATCTTCAAATTATAGCAGCATTATATTTGTGCTCCAAAAGTAGACCTGCCTGGGAAAATTAGTATCCACTTTTCTCAACTCTTAAGTAGAATTGCAGTGACAATAAGCTTATGACAATGAATAAAATACATGGAAAATTATAATACTAGGCTTATGATCTGTATTTTTCATTTTTTAATAATTTCTATTTCTTTGAAAACTGTTTTCTTTCAGTTTGTAGTATGAAAAAAATTCGCAATAGAATTATACTAATGTAACTGACATAGATTTTAAAAAGTTCTACACTGCAGGTTATAACTATATACTGCTATTTAAAGAATATTTTTCCCAAATATAAAAATAAAATACAGTTGACCTATGATATCAAACACATATGGAATATATCAATGATAGACACTTTAAAATGTGTACTTTGAGTTTCAAGAGATCAGATAAGTGTGAGTATTATAGCCTTAGAGTATAAAGAAGCTAAATTTATATAATTCCTTTGCCCTCCAGCCTGGGAATACTTAGAATATACCTCAAAACAATTTTTTAAAAAGCCTTGAATGATCTTTGAAGAAATGTACAATTGATGTAACATACAATTGTAACTTATAGAACCATCTTTGCATCCTTAGTATTTAGTGATCTGAAAGTGATATTCCAACCCAAGGCAAGCTGGGAAGTAAATTTAAGCTACAGTTAACATCATCCAGCATTATCTCAGAGATATCAAAATGTTATCTTTCTGTCATTCATTTTATGCCTACAAAAAATCTTTTCCACTCTCAAATCAAGTCCAAGAGAAAATTTTCACTTTCTGCTTTGTTCTATTAGAAAATGAAAGAAAAAGAAAAGGGAAAAGAGGAAAGTTTCATAAAAATAAAGCTACTTTTGTGAAATAGAGAAGGAAACAATAGACATTTTATGTAGAAAAAATTAGTTCAGTCCAGGAAGAAAGATAAGGAAAGTTATTCCTTTTCTAAGTGACTCTTTTTGTACATTCAGATGATTCATTCTGGATGAATTCTCAGTTACTGAATTAAAATATCAGAAACTTTTAAATTAAAAAACTATTTGTTTACATTAAACCATTTGTAAGTGTGGTGACTCATTATTGATCAATTAGCCTCAATAGAAAGGATTTAAGGTTGGCTTTTCTAAAATACCCAACTCTGCACTGCCTCCCTGGTAATGGTAAGAAAGTGGAGTTTATAGGCACTTCTCGAGGTTCCCGTTGGTCTGCTGGAGGGTTCTAGTGGACTGAAACACAATAGCCTCAGGAATGGACAGTTATTTTCAAATAATTCTCTAGAAATTACAGGTGTTAGATAGAAAGAAAGATTAGTAAGAAGATGGGGCATGTGAAAAATTAAAATTAACGCTATATCTCTCAGATTAAACTTGAAAGGTCCCAGGACAAATAATATGTGTCTTATTCACACATGATCCTTTCCTGGACACCACTTACCTCTGGCTGCTCCATAAACTGGTAAATTTCAGGATCTACCTATCAATAAACAGTCTTGCAGTTTTCTTGAGTTCTTTCTCTCAGTACTTTCAAGTGAATAAAAGTTAAATGCAAATTTCTTCATAGTCACAAGTCACTGTTAGTTTTTCAAAAAATAATAGTCACCCTTTCTTCATTATTCCAAAAGCACCTTTTACAAGCGTTGCTAAACATTTTTTAGAAAGGGCTAAATAATAAACATTTTAGGCTTCAAGGACCACAGCATCTCTGTCGTAAGTATTCTACTACCTAAATATAGCATAAGAAAAGCCATAGATAATACACCAAGAATGGGAAGAACTGTGTGCCAATAAAATTTTATTTATGAACACTGAAATGTTAGTTTCATATCAGTTTCACTTGTCATAAACTATTATTCTTCTTTTGAATTATTTTAAACAATTAAAATATGAATGCCATTCTTACCTCTGAGCACGTGGGCTGTAAAACGAACAAACAGAACAGGTAGCAGGCTCACATTCCAAAAGGAAATAATGTGTGGACCCATAACTGATTATATTTTCCTACTATGATATTTATTATAGTGTTACACACCTATTTACATAGTTGTGTCTTCCACAGACTGTTTCTTGAGAGAAGGAATTTTTGCCTTAGCATATTTATGTCTCCAAAACTTGGCACAGTGATTAGCAGACAATAAGGCCTTGATAAATGCATGGTGAATGTATTTAAAATATTACACCTACTCTACATCAAGCACTTTACATTTTCTGTAACAAAACATTCAAACAAATCTATTGACCACATTCAAAATCTGAGTTCTAGCAACCTGATGATAGACATACATGCATTTGATTCTAGCTATATTAAGAAAACAAAACAAAAATCAGTCTGATGATAACCTAAGATACATTTTAGTTAATTGTTTAGGAATAAATTCTAGAAGCAGCAATGTAGAAAATGAAACGGTTGAGGGTTAAGACTGAATAAGGGTGGTATTTAATATTTAACAAATTTAACATATTTAACAAATAATTGTTAGATTTTCTACCAAAATCTTTTATCTACCATGTTGGTGTAATCAACATGATTCCTTACTGATGTCTCAAATAAAATCAGACTACTTACATTAGAAATGAAGGTATTGTGACAATACCTTAATAGACCAAAATCAATATCCAAGAACCAGTTATAACTATTTTTAGAACCTCTTTGTTTTATCTCTGAGCTACTAGATTCAATATGAGCTATTCAAATTACTGAAGGCTGACAGATAGTATGACAATGATTAGTGGTTTAAAAGAATTACTCTCAACTAAACAAAAAAATTAAATGAAAGGCTTTTGTTGTGGGATGAATTCTGTGCCCCCCAAAAAAGACATGTTGGAGCCCCAACCTTCATTTCCTGTTTATGTGACTGAGATGTTTTCGATGTTTGTCCCTTCCAAATCTCATCTTAAAATGTGTCCTCCAGTGTTGGAGGTGAGGCCTAGGGGGATGTGTTAGATCATGGGAAGGATCCTTCATGAATAGCTTAGTGCCATACCCTGGTAATGACTGAATTCTCACTCTGAGTTCACACAAGATCTGGCTATTAAAAAGACATCCTTCCTCTCTCTCTTACTCCTTCTCTTGTCATGTAATACACTACTCCCTTTCACTTTCTGCCATTATTGGAAGCTCTGTGAGGCCATCGCCAGAAGCAGATGCTGGCACCACACTTCCTGTACAACCTGCAGAACTGTGAACCAAAATAAACATCTTTTCTTCATAAATTAGTCAACTTCAGGTGTTTCTTTATAACAACACAAGAACAAACTAACAGAATATTGATACCTAGGAGTGGGATGTTGATAGAAACATAACTGAATATGTGGAAGCAACTTTGGAACTGGGTAATGGGCAGAGACTGGAAGAGTTTGAAGGGCTCAGAAGAAGGTAGGAAGACAAGGGAAAGTTTATAACTTCTTAGACACTGGTTAAATGGTTGTGACCAAAATGCTAATAGAGATATGGAGACTGAAGTCCAGGCTGATGAAGTCTCAGACGGAAATTAGGAAGCTATTGGGAACTGGAGTAAAGGTCACCTGTTTATGCCCTAGCAAACAGCCTGGACACGTGTACACGCCCTAGGGATCTGTGGAGCACTGAACGTAAGATGACCTAAGGTATCTGGTAGAAGAAATTTCCAAGCAGCAAAGTGTTCAAAATTTGATGTGGTTGCATCTAACAACCTATAATCAGAGGTGGGAGCACAGAAATGACTTAATATTAGAATTTATAATTAATAGGGAAGCATAATGTAAAAGTTTGTAAAATTTGCAGCTTGGCTATGTGGCAGAAAAAGAAAAATCTTTTTCAGGAGAGGAATATAAGCAGGCTACAGAAAAATCACTTGCTAGAGAGATTTGCCTGACTAAGAGGGAGCCAGGTGTTACTATCCAAAACAATGGGGAAGAGGCTTCAAAGGCATTTCAGAAGTCTTCCAGGCTGCCCCTCCCATCACAGGCCGAGAGGCCTGGGAGAAAAGAACGGTCCTGTGAGCCAGGCCTGGGGCATCACTGCCCTATTTTAGTCTGGGTTTCAGACTCATGTGAGCCAGGCCTGGGGCATCACTGCCCTATTCTAGTCTGGGTTTCAGACTCACATGGGACACGTTGCCCCTTTCTTTTGGCCAATTTCTCCCTTTTGGAATGGGAATGTCTATGCCTACACAACTACTGTACCTTGGAAGTAAACAACTTGTCTTTTTATTTTACAGGCTCATATTTGGAAAGAGATGTGTCTCAGGTGAGAATTAGTACTTTGACTTGATGCTGTAACAAGTTGGGACTTTCAGGGACTATTGGGAAGGCATGCTTGTATTTTGCAATGTGAGAAAGACATGAGATTTAGGGAGCTGGGGTGGAGTGATATGGTTTGGATGTTTGTCCCCTCCAAATCTCATGTTGAAAAGTAACCACCAATATTGAGGGTGGGACCTGGTGGGGGGTGATTGTTTCATAGGGGTGGATCCTTTATGAATGGCTCAACACCATTCCCTTGGTAATGAGTGAATTCTCTCTCTGAGCTGATGCAAACTCTGATTGTTTAAAAGACTGTAGTGCTTCCCCACTCTCCCTCTTACTTCCTTTCTTGCCATGTGATACACTCCTCCCCTTTCCCTTCTGATTATAAGCTTCCTGAGGCCTCACCAGAAGGAGATGCTGGCACCAGGATTCCTATACACTCTACAGAACCATGAGTAAAATAAACACTTTCTCTCTGTAAATTACCCAGCCCCATACTAACACAGTGACCTTATTTAGAAATAGGGTCTTTAAAGATGTAATCAAGCTAAGAAAGGGTCACACCCAATTAGAGTAGGACCTCATCCAACATGACTGGTGTCCTAATAAGAAAAACATAACAGGGGAGGGGATGGCTAATTAGAAGCAGCTGTGGTCCGCGGCTCTCACAAAACAGCGAGTGTACACTGTACCTTTGACTGAGGTATCCAGATTCTCACAACGGGACTGAGTAGGCAGACGGCTTGACGCACAGAGACTGAGGAAAAGCAGGGTGGGGTGATGGCTCACCTGGGAGCAGCAGGAAGCCACAGAGCCCCCACACAGCCAAGGGAGGTGGCGAGTAATTGTGCGACCCTGCCCAGGAAGCCACACCTTTCCTATGGATCTTCGCAAGCTGTGTATCAGGAGATGCCCTCCTGAGCCCAAGTCACCAGGGCCTTGGTCTGAAGCACAGAGCTTTGTGGAGTCTTGGTGAAACAGCCGCTTGTTCACTCGGGCATGCAGGAAAACCCAGGGGTTTTGCATTCTCCAGTCCTGGGAATTCTGGCAAGGAAGAGGTCCCAGGCATTCCCCTGAAAAGGGGGCTCAATACAGGGAGGCATCTTCCTGTGGGGCTCCACTCTCATGGCACCTCCCAAGACCCACTGGCTTAGAATTCTACCCAGCAAGCAGTGGCAGGCTGGTGACAGCCTGAAAGGGACTGAATTCCCGGAGGGAGGGGCAGTTACCAGATCTGCAGTTGGAGTCAGCCACTCTAGCCTACTGGCACCAGGGACCAAAAGGAATTCCCCACAACCTACCACAAGTGCTGTGCTGATTGTGGCCAGCCTGTTTCTTGAAGTGGGAACCTGATCTATCCCTCCTCACTGGGTGAGGCCTCCCTATGGGAATTTCAGCAACTCCAGCCATGGTTATATGAACAGAACTGTGATCTCTCCCTGGAATGGAGTACCTGGGGGGAGCGGCAGCTGCTGTCTGTGTGGTTCAGCAGACTTAGTCTTGCCAGGCGGCTGGTTCTGGAGAGGTTGGGCAGCTAGTGCAGGGCACTTGCTCTGCCAAGGGGCAGCCAGACTGCTTCTTTAAGCGAGTCCTTGATTCCATTCCTCCTGACTATATGAGACCTCCTAAAAGGGGTCTCCAGACACCTCCTACTAGGAGCATTCCAGCTGGCACCAGGTTGATGCCCTCTTTGGACAGAGCTCCCAGAGGAAGGAGCAGGCTTCCATCTTTGTTGTTTCACAGCCTTCACTGGTGATACCTCTAAGTGCAGAAGGGACCGAGGTAACTAGGGTCGGAAGTGAGCCCCAGCAAACCACAAGAGCCCTACAGAAGAGTGGCCTGACTGTTAAAATAATAATAATAATAAATAATTATAAAAAACCAGAAAGCAGCAACAACATCAACTGAAAAGACCCCACAAAAACCCCATTCAAAGGTCAGCAACCCCAAAGATCAAAGATAGCTAAGCCTACAAAGATGAGAAAGAATCAATGCAAAAACACTGAAAACTCAAAAAGCTAGAGTGCCTCTTCTCCTCCAAATGACCACAACATCTTTCCAGCAAGGGCACAGAACTGGGCTAAGGCTGAGATGGATAAATTGACAGAAGTAGTCTTCCAAAGGTGGGTAATAATGAAATTCACTGAACTAAAGGAGCATGTTCTAATCCAATGCAAATAAGCTAAGAATAATGATAAAACATTACAGGAGCTCATAACCAGAACAGCCAGTTAAGAGAGAAACATAACTGACATGATAGAGCTGAAAAATACATATGAGAACTTCACAATGCAATTACAAGTATGAATATAGCCAAATAGAACAAGCAGAGGAAAGCATCTCAGAGCTTGAAGACTATCTTTCTGAAGTAAGACAGGCAGACAAGAATAGAGAAAAAAGAATGAAGAGGAATGAACAAAACCTCTGAGAAATATGGGATTATGTAAAAAGACTGAACATATGACTGATTGGAGTACCTGAAAAACACAGGGGGAATGAAACCAAGTTGGCAAACATACTTCAGGATATCATCCAGGAGAACTTCCCCAACCTAGCAACACAAGCCAACATTCAAAGTCAGGAAATAAAGAGAACCCCAGTAAGATACTCTATGAGAAGACCAACCCCAAGACACATAATCATCAGATTCTCCAAGGTTGAAATGAAAGAAAAAATTTAAGGGCAGCCAGAGAAAAAGGCCAGGTCACCTACAAAGGTAAGTCCATCAGACTAACAGCAGACCTCTCAGCAGAAACTCTATAAGCCAGAGGAGATTAGGGGCCAATATTCAACATTCTTAAGAAGAAGAATTCCTAACCCAGAACTTAGTATCTGGCCAAACTAAGCTTCATAAGCAAAGGAAAAACGAGATCCTTTTCAAACAAACAAATGCTGAGGGAACATATCAGCACCAGGCCTGCCTTGCAAGAACTCCTGAAAGAAGCACAAAATATGGAAAGTAAAAACAGTTACCAGCCACTGCAAAAGCACACTGAAGTACACAGACCAATGACACTATGAAGCAATCACATAAACAAGTCTGAAAATTAACCAGCTAGCACAATGATGGCAGGATCAAATTCTCACATAGCAATATTAACCTTAAATGTAAATGGGCTAAATGCCCCAATTAAAAGACACAGAGTAGCAAACTGGATAAAGAGTCAAGCCCCATTAGGATGCTGTCTTCAGGAGACCCATCTCACATGAAAAGACACACAGAGGCTTAAAATAAAGGAATGGAGGAAAATTTACCAAGCAAACAGAAAACAGAAAAAAGTAGGGGTCATAATCCTAGTTACTCATAAAACAGACTTTAAACCAACAAAGATCAAAAAAGACAAAGAAGGGCATTACATAATGGCAAAGCGTTCAAATCAACAAGAAGAGCTAACTATCCTAGATAAATATGCACCCAATACAAGGAGTACCTAGTATTCATAAAGCAAGTTCTTAGAGACCTACAAAGAGACTTAGACCCCTACATATAACAGTGGAAGTCTTTAGTAGCCCACTGACAATATTAGACAGATCACTGAGAGAGAAAATTAACAAAGATATTCAGTACCTGAACTCAGCTCTGGATCAAGCAGACCTGAAAGATATCTACAGAACTCTCCACCCAGAATATACATTCTTCTTATTGCCACATGGCACTTACTCGAAAATTGATCACATAATCAGAAGTAAAACACTCTTCAGCAAAAGCAAAAGAACTGAAATAACAATCTCTCAGACTACAGCACAATCAATTATAACTCAAGATTAAGAAACTCACTCAAAACCACACAACTACATGGAAAATTGACAACTTGCTCCTGAATGACTCCTTGTTAAATAATGAAATTGAGGCAGAAATCAAGAAGTTCTTTGAAACTTATGAGAACAAGGAGACAATATACCTGAAACCTTGGGATGCAGCTAAATCAGTGTTAAGACAGAAATTTATAGCACTAAATGCCCACATCAAAAAGCTATAAATATCTCAATTCTACATCCTAGCATTGCAACTAAAAGAACTAGAGAACCAAGAGCAAACAAGCCCGAAAGCTAGCAGAAGACAAGAAAAAAAAAAACAAGATCAGAGAGGAGCTGAAGTAGGTAGAGACCAAAACATCAAAATTTTTAAAATCCATATGACCCAGCCATCCCATTACTGGGTATATACCCAAAGGATTATAAATTATGCTGCTATAAAGACACATGCACACGTATGTTTATTGCGGCACTATTCACAATAGCAAAGACTTGGAATCAACCCAAATGTCCATCAGTGACAGATTGGATTAAGAAAATGTGGCACATATACACCATGGAATACTATGCAGCCATCAAAAAGGATGAGTTTGTGTCCTTTGTAGGGACATGGATGCAGCTGGAAACCATCATTCTTAGCAAACTATCACAAGAACAGAAAACCAAACACCGCATGTTCTCACTCATAGGTGGGAACTGAACAATGAGATCACTTGGACTCGGGAAGGGGAACATCACACACCGGGGCCTATCATGGGGAGGGGGGAGGGGGGAGGGATTGCATTGGGAGTTATACCTGATGTAAATGACGAGTTGATGGGTGCTGACAAGTTGATGGGTGCAGCACACCAACATGGCACAAGTATACATATGTAACAAACCTGCACGTTATGCACATGTACCCTAGAACTTAAAGTATAATAATAATAAATAAATTTAAAAAAAAATTTTTTTTAAATCTTGTCCTCAAAAAATCAACAAATCCAGCAGTTTTTTTTTTTTTGAAAAATGAAATAAAATAGATAGAATGCTAGCTAGATTAATAAATCAGAGAAAAGAGAAGAACCAAATAGACACAATCAGAAATGATAAGGGGCATATCACCAGTGACCCCACAGAAATGCAAACGACCATCAGAGAATACTATAAATGCTTCTATATACATAAACAAGAAAATCTAGAAGAAATGGATAAATTCCTGGACACAGACACCCTCCCAAGACTGAACCAGGAATAAATTAAATCCCTGAATAAAACAATAACAAGTTCTAAAATTGAGGCAGTAATAAATAGCCTACCAACCAAAAAAAGCCCGAGACCAGACAGATTTACAGCTGAATTCTACCAGAGATACAAAGAGCTGGAACCATTTTTACTCAAACTATTCCAAACAATTAAAAAGGAGGGACTCTTCCCTAACTCATTTTATGAAGCCAGCATCATTTTGATACTAAAACTTGGCAGAGATACAACAACAAAAAAAGAAAACTTCAGGCCAATATTCCAGATGAACATTGATGCAAAAATTCTCAATGAAATACCGGCAAACTGAATTCAGCAGCACATCAAAAAGCTTATCCACCAGGATCAAGTAGTCTTCAGCCCTGGAATGCAAAGCCGGTTCAACATACACAAGTCAACAAATGTAATTCACCACATAAATAGAAAGAAAGACAAAAGTCACATGATTATCTCAATAGGTGCAGAAAAGGCCTTCAATAAAATTCAACATCTCTTCATGAAAAAAACTTACAATGAGCAAGGTATTGAAGAAACAATTAACTATAAACTAGGTATTGAAGAAATAATTTATTAAAAAACAATTAAAAAAAGAAAAACAAAACTCTGGGCATGGTGGCTCAAGCCTGTAATCCCAACACTTTGGGAGGCCTAGGAGGGAGGATAACCTGAGGTTAGGAGTTCGAGACCAGACTGGCCAACACGGTGAAATCCCGTCTCTACTAAAATTACAAAAAAAATTAGCAGGGCCTGGTGGCGTGCATCTGTAATCTCAGCTACTCAGGAAGCTGAGGTAGAAGAATTGCTTGAACCCAAGGGGTGGAGGTTGCATTGCACTCCAGACTGGGCAACTAGAGCGCAACTCCATCTAAAAAAAAAAAAAAAAAAAAAAAAAAACACACACACACACAACCATAGCCAATATCATACGGAATGGGCAAAAGCTGGAAGCATTCCCCTTGAAAACCAGCATAAGACAAGGATGCCCTCTCTTACCATTACTATTCAATACAGTATTGGAAGTTTGGGCCAAGGCAAGAAGACAAAGGAAAGAAAGAAAACGTATTCAAATACCTTTTATTTGGAGGAAGTTGAATTGTCTTTGTTTGCAGATGACATGATCCTATATCTAGAAAACCCCATCATCTCAGCCCAAAAGCTTCTTAAGTCGATAAGCAACTTCAGCAAAGTCTCAGGATACAAAATCAATGGCAAAATCACAAGCATTTCTATATACCAACAACAGACAAGCAGAGAGCCAAATCATGAATGAACTCCCATTCACAACTGCTATAAGGAGAATAAAATACCTAGGAATACAGCTAACAAAGTAATAAAGGACCTCTTCAAGGAGAACTACAAGCCACTTCTCAAGGAAATCATAGAGGACACAAACAAATGGAGAAACATTCCATGCTCATGGATGGGAAGAATCAGTATCATGTAAATGGCCATACTGCCCAAAGTAATTTATAGATTTAGTGCTATTCCCATTAAACTACCATTGACATTCTTCAGAGAATTAGAAGAAGCTATTTTAAAATTCACATGGAATCAAAAAAGAGCCCGACTAGCCAAGACAATCCCAGGTAAAAAGAAACAAGCTGGAGGCATCATGCTTCCAACTTCAAGCTATTCTACAAGGCTGCAGTAATCAAAAGAGCATGGTACTGGTACAAAAACAGACACATAGACCAATGAAACAGGATAGAAAACTCAGAAATAAGACCACACACCTACAATCATCTGATCTTCAACAAATCTGACAAAAAACAAGCAATGGAGAAAGGATTCTCTATTTAATGAATGGTGCTGGGAAAACTGGCTAGCCATATGCAGAAAATTGAAATTGGACTCCTTCCTTTCAGCTTATACAAAAATTAACTCAAGTTGGATTAAAGACTTAAATGTAAAACCTAAAGCTATAAAAACACTAGAAGAAAATATAGGCAATATCATTCAGTACATATGCATAGGCAAAAATTTCATGATGAAATCTCCAAAAGGAATAGTAACAAAATCAAAAATTGGCAAATGAGATCTAATTCAACTAAAGAGCTTCTATACAGCAAAAGAAACTGTCATCAAAGTAAACACACAATCTACAGAAGGGGGAAATTTATTTGCAATCTATTCATCTGACAAAGGTTGAATATCCAGTGTCTACAAGGAACTTAAACAAATTTACAAGAACAAAACAAACAACCCCAATAAAAAGTGGGCAAAGGACATGAACAGACACTTCTCAAAAGAAGACATCCATGTTGCCAACAAACATATGGAAAAAAGCTCAACATCACTGATCATTAGAGAAATGCAAATCAGAACCACAGTGAGGTATTGTCTCACACCAGTCAGAACGGCAATTATTAAAAAGTCAAGAAACAACAGATGCTGGCGAGGTTGTGGAGAAAAAGGAACACTTTTACACTGTTGGTGGGAATGTAAATTACTTCAACCATTGTGGTAGACTGTGTGATGATTTTTCACAGACGTAGAGGCAGAAATACCATCTGACCTAGCAATCCTATTACTGAGTATATACCCGAAGGAATATAAATCCTTCCATTATAAAGATACATGCACATGTATGTTCACTGCAGCACTACAATAGCAAGGACATGGAATCAACACAAATGCCCATCAGTGATAGAAATGTGGTACATATACACCATGGAATACTATGCAGACACAAAAGAAACAAAATCATGCCCTACACAGGCACATGGATGGAGTTGGAGGCCATTATCCACAGCAGACTAATGCAGGAACAGAAAACCAAATACCACAAGCTCTCTTATAAGTGGTAACTGAATGATGAGAACATATGGACACACAGGGGGAACAACTTATACTGGGGCCTGTCAGTGGGGGTACGTTGAAAGAGAGCACCAGGAAGAATAGTTAAGGGATGTGGGCTTGATACCCGGGTGATGGGTTAACCTCTGCAGCGAACCACCATGGCACATGTTTATGTATGTAACAAACCTGCACATCCTCCACACACACCCCAGCACTCAAAAGCTGAAGAAAAATTTAAAGAAAGAAAAAGCAAAACAGACATATAGACACAGAGACACACAGGAAGATTGTCATTCAGCAATGGGGACAGAGATTAGAAGGATGTGTCTTAGAGTCAAGGAACACCAAAGATTGTCAGCAACACCAGAAGCTAAGAGAAAGACATGGAACAGATTCTGTCCTAGAATCTTGTGAGAGAGCATAGCACTGATGGCATCTTGATTTTGGACATCTGGCCTCCAGATTGGGAGGCAATAATTTCTGTTTTTTTAAGCCACTCAGTTTTTGGTTATTTGTTATGGAAGCTCTAGGAAACTAACACAGACTTTTAAGTAATTCTACTACTTAAAAGTCCAATGGATGCACTCTTTTGTTATAGTCACAAATTGAACTATGTAATTATATAGTTAAGAATAAAAGCTGAATAGCTATAAAACCTGGTAAAATTAGATTGATTTACTAAAACAGTTTATCATGTGCAAGACACTATTCTGAGTCCTTTACAAAACTTAATTCATTTTTAAATCCTCATAATGTAGACATGAGGTAGGTACTACTGTTTTTACAATTTTACATACAGAGAGATTAACACACATTGGCATTAAGTAACTAGCTCAAGTGCACATAGTCAATGGGAAAGCTGGGATTTGAAGTTAGGTGTTCTGCTTCCAGAAATAGTGACTTAAACCAATCCACTACATTGTCAGTTAAATGAAGAAACTTTTAGCAGAATGTGATTATTAGTTTGTTTAAAAAAAAAATGGTTATATGACTTAACACAGATGCATTAATATTTTAAACCCAGCATTAAGACAGCTGTAATCAGGTAAAAGAAAACAAAATATGCTTAACTGTGTAATATAGTGTTCAGGCCCAATAAAGCAAGGAAAAACCAACACAGATGATGAAAAAGGTTTAAATAACCTTTGTTTTCCCAATAGTGACCATATTTAATTTTCTTGTAAAAATAAGTCTCTTTCCATTGGTTTTTGGATCAGATCACTTTGTGTGTTTTATTATAAATTACTTATTCTATTTCACTTCATCGTTTTGAAATGATCTGTGTGTGTTCAAGGCACTGTTCTAGATACTGAGAAGATTTAAAGAATTATACTCTACCACCTGTCCCTCATCAAATACATCAAATGAGGAGTGAGGCATATATACATAGGCACACACACACAATTATGCACACATAAACATGCACACTGTATATTTACACACATACAGCATATATTTTAACTATATATATACATCAATTTGTAACATATATACATACCCTTATCATATATATGCACACATATATACATATATACGCATATATATACACATATATAGCGCCATAAACTGAATACAAACTTCAATGGGTACTCAGAAACTTGACAGACATGACTGACTGTTTTTATTACAAAGCGTTTTGAATTGGAGGATTGTGCAATTGAGTTTAAGCCAAGGCTCCGCTAACATGCTGACTTCTCAGTATTTTCAGTAATATTGCAAATAACTCATGCCTTGTGGAAAATTAAACAGGATACCATAAAATAGTTGAAGGTTAGCATCCAGTATGACATCTGGAACATAGTAGGCATTCATTAAATTTTAAAGCTAGCTTAATTAGGGAAGACATAATAAAAGCAATGATATTTGATTTTAGATGGAATCATTAGGAAAGATTTGGATAGATGAAGTTGTAGAATCCAGTAAAAGTAAGAGTAAATATTCCAAAGCAAGAAAACACGGAAATTTGTTGTTTAAGAAGCATGAAGAAGTTTAATCCAACCAATGATTGAACAAGGTAACAAATAGGTGAAGACTGACATCATAAATTAAGACTAAAGTCAGTTTGGAATGCTAGGCCAGTAATCAGAAAAGAAATTTAAGTCACTGACATTTTCAGGGAACTTTCTTGGTATTCAAATATATGTACATTGAAAACATGCATTTATAAATAATTTTATAAAATAAATCTATATTTTATGCAAACAATGTAATTTGTTTTATTTATAATTTACTTCTTCCACGTCAAATATAGAAACAGAATTGTCATTTGAGTTTTTGATTTTCAATGCAAAACAACAAAATGGACACTTTTGGGAAAATATATTGAAATAAATTCAAGTTGGGAAACATAGACAAAGGACCTTCGAATTATTTATTCTTCGAGAGCAGTGATTCTCAAACTTGGCTATATGTTTGAATTACCTGAGGAGTTTTAAAAATAATGTGCCTAGGTTCTATCATCAAATGTTTATAAACAAATGCATATTAAGAGGCAAGTGTGTTTTTTACACCTTTTTTGTTTTTACCCTTTTCCTCACCTCTCTCCTCCACTCACACAATCCCTGCCCCTCGATTTAATCTTGTCACATCTAACATTTATTCATCCAAATTTTTCTTCATGCTCATAAAATCACAGAAACATTCATATATATTTACACACACAATGATTTTTGTTGCAATATACACTTTTGTGAAATACTGCATCCCAGTATATACACTTCTTTGCATGTTTTCTCACTTAGCAATAACTCATGAAGATTTCTCTCAACTAAGTCAACTGCTACAGGGCCATAATGTTCTTAATTTTTAATAATTATTTTTTAATTATTATAGATATATAATAGTGGTACATATGTATGGGGTACATGTGATATTTTGATACAGACATATAATGTGTAATAAGGGCAACCATGTGTAACCAGGATAATTAGGGTATCCATTACCTAAAGTGTTTATCATTTCTTTGTGTTAGAAAGCACAAGTATACATATGTAACAAACCTGCACGTTATGCACATGTACCCTACAACTTAAAGTATAATAATAAATAAATTAAAAATAATAATAAATAAATAAATTCATTAATACTATAAAAAAAAAGAAATATTTCAATCCCACTGTTTTAGTTATTTTGGAATAAACAATAAATCATTATTAGCTACAGTTGACCTACTATGCTATCTAACAGTAGATCTTGATCCTTATATCTAACTGCATTTTTATGCCCACTAACCGTCATAGAAACGGAGAGTACAATGATGGTTACTACTAGCCGGGAAAGGTACTAGGGAGAGGGGGGATCAAGAGGGTACGACTTTTTTGGAAGGCTTGCATTACTGTCATAATGTGTTCATAGGCCATTTTCTTTTCAGCCGTTCTCATACTACTGATGGATATTTACTGTATCCAAGTGGAGCACTAAGAATAATGCTACAACAAACGTCCCTGTACTTACATATTTATCAGCATGTGCTTTTTTAGCTATCTGTGAAATAGGATTCCAGAAGCAGCTTTATGGATATGATGGTTATTTTTAATTATAATAGACGTTGCTAGATTCTTCCAAAGATCACAACATTTTACTTCTTCATCAGGTCAGTTAAAAGAAGACCTTTCTCTTAGCTTCATACCACCAACAGGTGTTACAGCTATGCATCTGTGAAGGGCCTCACAGGAAGAAGATGCCACTATCAAATTTGAGGAGAGTAATTTGAGAAAAATGCAATAAAGGGACATTTCCAGAGATGCTGGCAGGAGGAATGGGAACCCACAAGAGATCATCACCAAAACTGGTTAGAACAGAGTGGTCTTACCACCTCCAGGGGTAAAGAACCAAGTGGAGAGCAGAGAAGGTCTTGTGACAAGAACCTAACCTTTTGTGGAGCGAGCTGGAAAACAAATACCCAGTTCCACTTTCCACCTCCCTACAACCGGCTGCTGCTGCTTCTTACTGGAGAAACCCACTTGGAAGTCAGAGAACAATAGACTCAAAGAAGCTACCAACACAGATAAGGCCGCCAGTGCACAGGGCACGCTGGAGAAGGGTATAGAGGGGATCTGGAGGGCAAACAGGAGCATTCCACACAAGCTTCAAGTCATCTTAGAATAGTTGATTTGTCAAATTAACGAGCCATTTTCTGATTACTACAGAATTTGAGCATCCTTGCCTTTTTATAGTTGCCCCTCCACCAATTGTCTTCTCACCTTCTTTGCACATTTTTTACTGGGTATTTGAATTTGTTTCTTTCCATTTTGCAGTAACTATTTGTATGTTTTTGTTATTTTGTTTTTCTAAATCTCTTGTTTCTTGGTTGATTTAGATGACATATTCCATTGCCATACCCAAGATTACTTTAAAAATCTTATGGAATTCAAATATATGTAATTTTGCTTAATAGTATCCACATTGCTACTTTGGAGAAAGAAGGTGTCTTTCACTCATAGGTATTACCTTTTATGTCATATATTTTCTATTTTTTAAAACAATTAAGACTTTACTTCATCCATAATTTATTTTTATACGTGATATAACCAGGCATGCTCTTTTATTATTCCAGAAGGCTAGCCAGCTGCATCAGCACCATTCAATGGATTAAAACATTTGAATGTTAATAAATTGAACCACCATTTTTACATATATTAATTTTCCATCCTTAGATGTTCTTTATTCTTTCCTGTACTCAGTTTGTCTACTCAAAGACCAAGACCAGAAAGATGCTAATTGCACCGGTTTTATGTTGCGATCTTTCATTTAAAATAGAATACACTCACCATTTTGTTTCCTGAATTTTCTTGGATATTTCAAAGCAT
Source organism: Macaca mulatta (assembly GCF_049350105.2). Classification (NCBI taxonomy): domain Eukaryota; kingdom Metazoa; phylum Chordata; class Mammalia; order Primates; family Cercopithecidae; genus Macaca; species Macaca mulatta. The sequence continues at coordinate 20,528,491 of NC_133423.1, forward strand.
TTATTATTGTGAAATGAAAGATCATTTTTTCCAATGAAAAAATACATTGAGATTCCTATTAGAATCCCAATTACATTATTACATTATTTCATATCTTAATTTTGGAGTATTAATATTTTAATACAAAATAAAACTTTTCATTAAAGAACACAAGATGCCTTTACCTTTGTTCAGACAATATTTTATATTCATCCATCCAATTTTCCAATTTGGTAGCTTCATAAAACTTTGACTTTGTCTTGTTAAATCCCTTCTTACACTTTTCCAGGTTTTTTTTTTTTTTTTTTTTTTTGCTACTGGAATAGACATTTTCTTTCTAGTGTTTGTTTGTTTGAGACAGGGTCTCACTCTGTCACTCAAGCTGGAGCAGAGTGACATAAACATGGCTCACTGCAGCCTCTACCTCCTGGCCTCAATCGATCCTTCCACCATAGTACCCTGAGTAGGCGGGACCACAGGTGTGCACTAGCACACTCAGCTAATTTTTTTAATATTTTATATAGAGTCTTGCTATGTTTTCTAGCCTGGTCTCAAATTCCTGGGCTCAAGCAATTCTCCCACCTCAACCTCTCAAATAATTTTTAAAAAATTTTATGCAGAGATCAGGTCTCATTCTGTTACCAAGGCTGGTCCAAACTCCTGGTTTCAAGCAATGCTCCTGTCTTGGCCTCCCAAAGTGCAGAGATTACAGGCATCAGCCACCATGCCTGGTCAACATTTTCATTCCATTTCTATTTCTAGAAATGTATTGCTAGAGTAGAATATAGCATATCTGATTCCTTGGCAAATTTACCAATTTTGTAATTATAACAGCTTCCTTCTAGACTCTTGAGTTTTCTGGTATATAAACATACTGTCAGTACAGAGATAATCTGAACGCCACTTTTTCAACTTTGGTGAGTGATAGTTCACAGACGTGAATGTATAGAGAATAACATAATGAACATATTCCACTAGCCCAGTTTAACAAAGTACTGAAAATGTGACTGTACTACTACGTGTCCACCTCACTGATCAATTCCATTCCCTCCCCGCACAGAACTGCTATCCTGCATTGAACACTTACCATTCCCATGAATATATACATTGCTAAAAAATACATTGTTTTCCATATCATAAATAATATCACATTGTACTTATTTTTCTGCAATACTTTTTCATTCAAAATTACGTTTTCTGAGATTTACCCTTTTTCATTCAACATTAGGTTTTGGAGATGTATTCATGATAATATATTCAGCCCTCATTTTTTCTATTGGTTGATGTATAATGTTGCATTGAAGGAGAACATTACTGTATATTTGTCGATATCTCATTGTTAGTGTTTCAGAGTGATTTTCGTTTCTACTGTAAAATCTGACATGTGACTTTTTATGCACATGAGTCAGGATATGTCTGTAAATGTGGAACTCCTTATTTAAGTCTATTTTTACCTTCAACTTGAAAAGATATTGGCAGCACTTTGGGAGGTCAAGGTGGGTGAATCACCTGAGTTCAGGAGTTCAAGACCAGCCTGGCCAACATGACGAAACCCTATCTCTACCAAAAATACAAACATTAGCTGGGCGTGGTTGCAGGCACCTGTAGTCACAGCTACTCGGGAGGCTGAGGTAGGAGAATCACTCGAAGCGGGAGGCAGAGGTTGCAGTGAGCAGAGATTCTGCCACTGCACTCCAGCCTGGGCAATATAGTGAGACTCCACCTTAAAAAAAGTAAATAGGGGGGGCGGAGCAAGATGGCCGAATAGGAACAGCTCCAGTCTCCAACTCCCAGCGCGAGCAACACAGAAGACCGGTGATTTCTGCATTTTCAACCGAGGTACTGGGTTCATCTCACTGGGGAGTGCCGGACGATCGGTGCTGGTCAGCTGCTGCAGCCCGACCAGCGAGAGCTGAAGCAGGGCGAGGCATTGCCTCACCTGGGAAGCGCAAGGGGGAAGGGAATCCCTTTTCCTAGCCAGGGGAACTGAGACACACAACACCTGGAAAATCGGGTAACTCCCACCCCAATACTGCGTTTAAGCAAACAGGCACACCAGGAGATCATATCCCACACCTGGCCGGGAGGGTCCCACACCCACGGAGCCTCCCTCATTGCTAGCACAGCAGTCTGTGATCTACCGGCAAGGCAGCAGCTAGGCTGGGGGAGGGGCGCCCGCCATTGCTGAGGCTTAAGTAGGTAAACAAAGCTGCTGGGAAGCTCGAACTGGGTGGAGCTCACAGCAGCTCAAGGAAACCTGCCTGTCTCTGTAGTCTCCACCTCTGGGGACAGGGCAATAACAAACGCAGCAGAAAGCTCTGCAGACGCAAACGACTCTGTCTGACAGCTTTGAAGAGAGCAGTGGATCTCCCAACACGGAGGTTGAGATCTGAGAAGGGACAGACTCCCTGCTCAAGCGGGTCCCTGACCCCTGAGTAGCCTAACTGGGAGACATCCCCCACTAGGGGCAGTCTGACACCCCACACCTCACAGGGTGGAGTACACCCCTGAGAGGAAGCTTCCAAAGCAAGAATCAGACAGGTACACTCGCTGTTCAGAAATATTCTATCTTCTGCAGCCTCTGCTGCTGATACCCAGGCAAACAGGGTCTGGAGTGGACCTCAAGCAATCTCCAACAGACCTACAGCTGAGGGTCCTGACTGTTAGAAGGAAAACTATCAAACAGGAAGGACACCTACACCAAAACCCCATCAGTACATCACCATCATCAAAGACCAGAGGCAGATAAAACCACAAAGATGGGGAAAAAGCAGGGCAGAAGAGCTGGAAATTCAAAAAATAAGAGCGCATCTCCCCCGGCAAAGGAGCGCAGCTCATCGCCAGCAACGGATCAAAGCTGGACGGAGAATGACTTTGACGAGATGAGAGAAGAAGGCTTCAGTCCATCAAATTTATCAGAGCTAAAGGAGGAATTACGTACCCAGCGCGATGAAACTAAAAATCTTGAAAAAAAAGTGGAAGAATTGATGGCTAGAGTAATTAATGCAGAGAAGGTCATAAATGAAATGAAAGAGATGAAAACCATGACACGAGAAATACGTGACAAATGCACAAGCTTCAGTAACCGACTCGATCAACTGGAAGAAAGAGTATCAGCGATTGAGGATCAAATGAATGAAATGAAGCGAGAAGAGAAACCAAAAGAAAAAAGAAGAAAAAGAAATGAACAAAGCCTGCAAGAAGTATGGGATTATGTAAAAAGACCAAATCTACGTCTGATTGGGGTGCCTGAAAGTGAGGGGGAACATGGAACCAAGTTGGAAAACACTCTTCAGGATATCATCCAGGAGAACTTCCCCAACCTAGTAGGGCAGGCCAACATTCAAATCCAGGAAATACAGAGAACGCCACAAAGATACTCCTCGAGAAGAGCAACTCCAAGACACATAATTGCCAGATTCACCAAAGTTGAAATGAAGGAAAAAATCTTAAGGGCAGCCAGAGAGAAAGGTCAGGTTACCCACAAAGGGAAGCCCATCAGACTAACAGCAGATCTCTCTGCAGAAACTCTACAAGCCAGAAGAGAGTGGGGGCCAATATTCAACATTCTTAAAGAAAAGAATTTTCAACCCAGAATTTCATATCCAGCCAAACTAAGTTTCATAAATGAAGGAGAAATAAAATCCTTTACAGATAAGCAAATGCTTAGAGATTTTGTCACCACTACGCCTGCCTTACAAGAGACCCTGAAGGAAGCACTAAACATGGAAAGGAACAACCGGTACCAGCCATTGCAAAAACATGCCAAAATGTAAAGACCATCGAGGCTAGGAAGAAACTGCATCAACTAACGAGCAAAATAACCAGTTAATATCATAATGGCAGGATCAAGTTCACACATAACAATCTTAACCTTAAATGTAAATGGACTAAATGCTCCAATTAAAAGACACAGACTGGCAAACTGGATAAAGAGTCAAGACCCATCAGTCTGCTGTATTCAGGAGACCCATCTCACACGCAGAGACATACATAGGCTCAAAATAAAGGGACGGAGGAAGATTTACCAGCAAATGGAGAACAAGAAAAACCGGGGGTTGCAATACTAGTCTCTGATAAAACAGACTTTAAACCATCAAAGATCAAAAGAGACAAAGAAGGCCATTACATAATGATAAAGGGATCCATTCAACAGGAAGAGCTAACTATCCTAAATATATATGCACCCAATACAGGAGCACTCAGATTCATCAAGCAAGTCCTTAGAGACTTACAAAGAGACTTGGACTCCCATACAATAATAATGGGAGACTTCAACACTCCACTGTCAACATTAGACAGATCAACGAGACAGAAAGTTAACAAGGATATCCAGGAATTGAACTCATCTCTGCAGCAAGCAGACCTAATAGACATCTATAGAACTCTCCACCCCAAATCAAAAGAATATACATTCTTCTCAGCACCACATCGTACTTACTCCAAAATCGACCACGTAATTGGAAGTAAAGCACTCCTCAGCAAATGTACAAGAACAGAAATTATAACAAACTGTCTCTCAGACCACAGTGCAATCAAACTAGAACTCAGGACTAGAAACTCAATCAAAACCGCTCAACTACATGGAAACTGAACAACCTGCTCCTGAATGACTACTGGGTACATAACGAAATGAAGGCAGAAATAAAGATGTTCTTTGAAACCAATGAGAACAAAGATACAACATACCAGAATCTCTGGGACACATTTAAAGCAGTGTGTAGAGGGAAATTGATAGCACTAAATGCCCACAAGAGAAAGCAGGAAAGATCTAAAATTGACACTCTAACATCGCAATTAAAAGAACTAGAGAAGCAAGAGCAAACACATTCGAAAGCTAGCAGAAGGCAAGAAATAACTAAGATCAGAGCAGAACTGAAGGAGATAGAGACACAAAAAACCCTCCAAAAAATCAATGAATCCAGGAGTTGGTTTTTTGAAAAGATCAACAAAATTGACAGACCACTAGCAAGACTAATAAAGAAGAAAAGAGAGAAGAATCAAATGGACGCAATTAAAAATGATAAAGGGGATATCACCACCGACCCCACAGAAATACAAACTACCATCAGAGAATACTATAAACACCTCTACACAAATAAACTGGAAAATCTAGAAGAAATGGATAATTTCCTGGACACGTACACTCTCCCGAGACTAAACCAGGAAGAAGTTGAATCCCTGAATAGACCAATAGCAGGCTCTGAAATTGAGGCAATAATTAATAGCCTACCAACCAAAAAAAGTCCAGGACCAGATGGATTCACAGCTGAATTCTACCAGAGGTACAAGGAGGAGTTGGTACCATTCCTTCTGAAACTATTCCAATCAATAGAAAAAGAGGGAATCCTCCCTAACTCATTTTATGAGGCCAACATCATCCTGATACCAAAGCCTGGCAGAGACACAACAAAAAAAGAGAATTTTAGACCAATATCCCTGATGAACATCGATGCAAAAATCCTCAATAAAATACTGGCAAACTGGATTCAGCAACACATCAAAAAGCTTATCCACCATGATCAAGTGGGCTTCATCCCTGGGATGCAAGGTTGGTTCAACATTCGCAAATCAATAAACATAATCCAGCATATAAACAGAACCAAAGACAAGAACCACATGATTATCTCAATAGATGCAGAAAAGGCTTTTGACAAAATTCAACAGCCCTTCATGCTAAAAACGCTCAATAAATTCGGTATTGATGGAACGTACCTCAAAATAATAAGAGCTATTTATGACAAACCCACAGCCAATATCATACTGAATGGGCAAAAACTGGAAAAATTAGGGATGCCCTCTCTCACCACTCCTATTCAACATAGTGTTGGAAGTTCTGGCTAGGGCAATCAGGCAAGAGAAAGAAATCAAGGGTATTCAGTTAGGAAAAGAAGAAATCAAATTGTCCCTCTTTGCAGATGACATGATTGTATATTTAGAAAACCCCATTGTCTCAGCCCAAAATCTCCTTAAGCTGATAAGCAACTTCAGCAAAGTCTCAGGATACAAAATTAATGTGCAAAAATCACAAGCATTCTTATACACCAGTAACAGACAAACAGACAGCCAAATCAGGAATGAACTTCCATTCACAATTGCTTCAAAGAGAATAAAATACCTAGGAATCCAACTTACAAGGGATGTAAAGGACCTCTTCAAGAAGAACTACAAACCACTGCTCAGTGAAATCAAAGAGGACACAAACAAATGAAAGAACATACCATGCTCATGGATAGGAAGAATTAATATCGTGAAAATGGCCATACTGCCCAAGGTAATTTATAGATTCAATGCCATCCCCATCAAGCTACCAATGAGTTTCTTCACAGAATTGGAAAAAACTGCTTTCAAGTTCATATGGAACCAAAAAAGAGCCCGCATCTCCAAGACAATCCTAAGTCAAAAGAACAAAGCTGGAGGCATCATGCTACCTGACTTCAAACTATACTACAAGGCTACAGTAACCAAAACAGCATGGTACTGGTACCAAAACAGAGATATAGACCAATGGAACAGAACAGAGTCCTCAGATATAATACCACACATCTACAGCCATCTGATCTTTGACAAACCTGAGAGAAACAAGAAATGGGGAAAGGATTCCCTATTTAATAAATGGTGCTGGGAAAATTGGCTAGCCATAAGTAGAAAGCTGAAACTGGATCCTTTCTTTACTCCTTATACGAAAATTAATTCAAGATGGATTAGAGACTTAAATGTTAGACCTAATACCATAAAAATCCTACAGGAAAACCTAGGTAGTACCATTCAGGACATAGGCATGGGCAAAGACTTCATGTCTAAAATACCAAAAGCAATGGCAGCAAAAGCCAAAATTGACAAATGGGATCTCATTAAACTAAAGAGCTTCTGCACAGCAAAAGAAACTACCATCAGAGTGAACAGGCAACCTACAGAATGGGAGAAAATTTTTGCAATCTACTCATCTGACAAAGGGCTAATATCCAGAACCTACAAAGAACTCAAACAAATTTACAAGAAAAAAACAACAACCCCATCAAAAAGTGGGCAAAGGATATGAACAGACATTTCTCAAAAGAAGACATTCATACAGCCAACAGACACATGAAAAAATGCTCATCATCACTGGCCATCAGAGAAATGCAAATCAAAACCACAATGAGATACCATCTCACACCAGTTAGAATGGCAATCATTAAAAAGTCAGGAAACAACAGGTGCTGGAGAGGATGTGGAGAAATAGGATCACTTTTACACTGTTGGTGGGATTGTAAACTAGTTCAACCATTATGGAAAACAGTATGGCGATTCCTCAAGGATCTAGAACTAGATGTACCATATGACCCAGCCATCCCATTACTGGGTATATACCCAAAGGATTATAAATTATGCTGCTATAAAGACACATGCACACGTATGTTTATTGCGGCACTATTCACAATAGCAAAGACTTGGAATCAACCCAAATGTCCATCAGTGACAGATTGGATTAAGAAAATGTGGCACATATACACCATGGAATACTATGCAGCCATCAAAAAGGATGAGTTTGTGTCCTTTGTAGGGACATGGATGCAGCTGGAAACCATCATTCTTAGCAAACTATCACAAGAACAGAAAACCAAACACCGCATGTTCTCACTCATAGGTGGGAACTGAACAATGAGATCTCTTGGACTCAGGAAGGGGAACATCACACACCGGGGCCTATCATGGGGAGGGGGGAGGGGGAGGGATTGCACTGGGATTTATACCTGATGTAAATGATGAGGTGATGGGTGCAGCACAGCAACATGGCACAAGTATACATATGTAACAAACCTGCACGTTATGCACATGTACCCTACAACTTAAAGTATAATAATAATAAATAAATTTAAAAAAAAAAGAAAAAAAACCGTAAATAATAAATGAAAGAAAAATATTGGCAAAGTGCTATTCAAAGTATTTTGAGCCATGTTACCATTTTATACTTCCATCAGCATTTCCATTTCTCCTCTTTCTAGCCAACATTTATCACATACATTTTACTTTAATCTTTGCTAATGTGATGTGTGTAAAAACAACATCTCACTGTAGTTTTGATTTTCATTTCTCTATATTCTTATGAGGGTGTTTTTCATATATTCACTAGATATTAAGGTTTCATTTTCTGTGAATTATCTCATTATGTCTTTTATCCATTTATCTAAAGCATTATTAGTCTTGTTTATTTGTAGCAGTTCTTCATACACTCTTGAAAACTACCTTTGGTCTATATGCATTACAATGTACGCACTGCAAAGCATTCACCCAATTTGTCAGGACTTTTTTCCCCCCAGCAAGAGTAGGGGGACTAGTTTCTCTCAAAAAGTCTAAAAATTTTATGAGTTGAATAAATTTCTATGTTCTTAGTGCCAGAACAGTTCCTGGCACAAGGTAGGCATTCAATAAATACTTGTTGGAAGAAATAATTAACAATATCTTTGAGTTCTCAAGGTCTACTATGGCTCTTCTTTTTTAAAAGTTGCAGTTTTTTAATTGAGTATACCAATTAACACTGCATTGACTACAAATTTTGAAACTTCATCATACACTAAAGTTTAGAAGGAAAAGCAATTTACGTCATTTTAGTTACAGACTAGCACAGCACCAATTAAAATTAGCATTGAAAAAGTATTACAGCAGTGGCTCCTCGAAAAGTCCTGTGACATGGAACATCTAAAATCAGTATTTAAAGCATCAAAAGAATCACAGAATCAAGGCCTGTCTCAGAAATTTGTTTGGTAGTTGGTCACATAACTACCAAGAAAGAATCATTATGACTAAGAAAGAACTTGGGATTAGTTGTTATTTGTTCAGGTTTCTTCAAGCACGTAAGTCAGGAGAAAATGGAAATTTTGAACCTCAATTTAGTGAATTTCCTGATGTACTTTTCCTCTGCATCCAGAATAAATGCTATTTCTCTGTCATTTGTGAAATACACTTACAATTGCTCAATATTAAAAACATTTCATAAATTCAAAACCTCCTTCCAACATCCCCAAGACACACTTTAATGGCACTTTAAAGAAGTTATTATCTAAAGTCAGTACATAGTGTAATAACAATGAATGGTAAAGTTTACTGTTAAAAAGCCTTACATAATTCATACAATATGAATCTATAGGGCAGCATAATGCCCTATAGATTACGTTATTAGATTCTTAGCTCTTCATAAATTAAAGTTTGCTCTTGGTGCTCAAAAATTTTGTTGCGTAATATTTGATACATACAAGTGAATGCAGATATTTAAATTTCAATCAGATTTTAAATTTTGCTACAAAAGGTCTTTATTTCTACATATTTCATGTTCATTCATGCTGTTGTAATGTGTTTTCTAAATGGAACTGAATTTTGTATTTTGATATAATATTCAGCCACATTGCTCAAAGCTTATTATTCCTGTTGGTTTTTCTGTAGATTTTCTAGGGTGTTTTAGGTATGAAATCCTTTCACTTATGATTAACAACAGTTCTGTTTCTTACTTGCCAATGTATTTCTCTTTTTTTTTTTTTTTACTAAAGTTGTAAAGATATTCAGTACAAAAATGAATATAAGTAGTAAATGTAGGTATCTTTGTCAAGTTCCTTAAAGTAATATTTAAATTTCACCATTTAAAATGATAATTGCTGTAATTTTCTTAGATACTTTTCCTCAGGATAAGAAAGTTTTCTTTTGCTAAAATTCTTATCTTTTTTGATATATTTGGACATTAAATTTTATCAAATGTTTTTCCCACATTAATATTTTTAGTTTTTTATTTTTTCAATCTGTTAGTGCAAAGAATTACATTAATAGATTTTCCGAAATGTAAACTTCCTTGCATTTCTGTCAGCCAACCAACTTAGTTACAAGTGGGCTCCCCATGAAACCTGTTTCCTAGTATTAACTTCTTTGTTTCATCCACTGTACTACCACTACTATAACCATTGTAGGTCTAATTTCTGTGACCAATAGAAGGTGGCAGAAGTGATGTGTCATTTCTGAGATTAGGTTATAAAAGACACTGCTTCAATCTTCCACTTTCCATCCTTCCTGGATCCTTACTTTGGAGGAAGCCAGCTGCCACTATGAGAAACCTTAAAGAGAAGTCAATGTGGTAAAGAACTGAAATTTCCTAACACCAGCCAGTTAGAAACTGAGACTCTTGCTAATGACTGTTGATATGATTTGGCTGTGACCCCAGCCAAATCTCATCTTGAATTGTAGTTCCCATAACTCCCACATGTCATGGGAGGGACCCACTGGGAGGTAACTGAATCATGGGGGTGGTTTCCCCATACTGTTTTCATGATAGTGAGTTCTCATGAGATCTGATGGTTTAGTAAGCATCTGACATTTCCTCTGCTTGCACTCATTCTCTCTCCTGCCACCCTGTGAAGACGTGCCTTCCACCATGATTGTAAGTTTCCTGCGGCCTCCCCAGTCATGCAGAACTATAAGCCAATTAAACCTCTTTTGTTTATATATTACCTAGTCTTGGGTATTTCTTCATAGCAGTGTGAGAACAGACTAATACAACTGTAGTCATACGAGTAACCTTGTGAGCAGATCCTTCAGGCCTAGTGAAGCTTTCAGATGATTGCTGCTGCAATCACCATCTTGGCTACAACCTTATAAATGACTGTGGTATAAGACCTAAAAGTAAGGTTCAATACTATATGCTGTCTTGACTCTGGTGAAATAGAAAGGCCACAGAATGACCTAACTGCAAGTTTCCCTCCCTACTCTGCTCCTGTGGATAAAACATTCCAGTCATATAATCTTATTGTGTTATTGTCCCTTATCATGGGACTAGATGCAGTTCCCACATTAGAGGTGGGATGGAATTTCCTGCTAGCCTATAGAATCAAACAAGCCCATCACATCTTCCTGTGAGAACCAGGGGTCACCTCACTCTCTTGACACTACAAAGCCTGATTTCCACAGCTCCCACTTGTTCACTCTGTCTCTGAGTTCAAAACCCCCAGTGGCCCGTTGTCCTGTTCACCTGGGATGTTGAGTACATGTAACTAATAAGCTGTCATTAAGCTCACCTGTCCAGTGTGAGTACTGTGTGTTCAGCCATCCCTCTAACCCTAGGTTTGAAATCCTTCTCTCCCCAATGGGGTAAATAGGAGGTGACTAACACCATGATCTGAGCCTGAACTACCTTTCTAAGTCACTCCTGGATACCTTCTGAAATCGTGTAAGATCATAAATGCTTGTTGTTTGAAGCTAAAAAGTTTTTGAGTAATTTGTTCTGTATCAATAACCAATATACAATGCATTTAAATTTTAATACACTGCCAAATTCTGTTTGATATTACCTTTTTAAATTATTTTATATCCATTTTCAAAAATTATTAGTACTTATGTATTTATTTCTTTTTTATACTCACCTGGTTTTTATATTATGGTTACACTGGAATCATAAAATGCATTAAACCATATTTTATTTTCTACTTTCTGGAAGAGATTGATCATGCTGAATGATCTCTTCCTTTAAACCTAAGTGACATGTACAATCATTTGAGCCTCATTGAACTACCGATTATTTTAATATTTATATTATTGCATTTTTCCCAGAGTTGTGTTAAATTGTTTTTCTATGTTTTCATATTTGTCATGACATTGTTGCTATTATTTTTTATCCTTTGTTATTGCTTCTTTGTAACACTGTCTATTATGCTGTTTCCTTGTTTGACTTTCCCTCAATTATCAGAGTTTTATCAAATTTTAAATTAGCTTTTCCAAAAAAACCAAAATTTCTGTTTATTGTCCCACTTACAGCATATTTTTTCTATTTTGTCAATCACACTCTCTTTTTTATTTTTTCATTCCTTCTACTCTTCTTGTGATTTTTCTGTTTTCTTACAAGTAAAATTCTTAATTTGGAGGCATCTCATTACTTTTCAGCATTTCTAATATACATGTTCAAGATTACAGATTTCCAAATACCGTTTTTACAACGCTCCACAGCCTTGACATGTCTTCTTTTTATTATCGTTCAAATATAAATATTATTTTCGTTTCCATTATTCTTTCTTCTTTGATCCAACAGCTATTTAAAATTTAGAATATTTTGTTTTCTCTGTATGGAAAGATCAAGTAACTCTTAAAAATCTGCTCTTTAAATAAAAAACAAAATCCAGCAGAGTCTTAATCAGTTTTAGACAATATCAGAAAGGCTGAGTTAAACCATTTACTTTCACAAAACTGAAGATGGTCTGAGGGTTCATTGATCTAGGTTTAATCAGCTAAATAATTTGGATCTGCTCCATGTCTCTAATCTTATTTCTACACCAGAGACCAGCCCAAGAACATTCTTCTCATGACAATGGCAGAGAAATAACTGAAAAATCTCATCAAACAAGCACTTTTAAGTGTCTACTTATGGCATATTGGCCTATAACCCATTGGACAAAATATTCACATTGTTGAGTCTCAAATCCAAGTAGGAGGAGTGTATTCACCTACTGAAGTAGGGGACAGCAAAATGCTTTGTGTATAACACATGTAATGTAGAATTTACCACCTTAGTCATTTTTAAGTGTACAGTTCAGTAGCATTAAGTACATTCACATATGTAGCTATCACCATCATCTCTCCCCAGAAATTTTCCATCAGCACAAACAAAAACTCTGCACTCATTAATCAGTAACTCTCCATCTCCTCCTTTTCTTGGTGCTTGGCAGCCACCATTCTGTTTTCTGTCTCTATAAATTTGACTACTCTAGGAAACTCACGTAAGTGGAATCATACAGTATTCAACATTTTGTGACTGGTTTCTTTCACTTAACATTATACTTTCAAGGTTAATTCATGTTGCACCATGTATCAGGGTTTAATTCCTTTACACAGCTGCATATTATTCCATTGCACATATATGGCACTTTTTGTTTATCCAGTCATTAATCTATGGACACTTGGCTTGCTTCTGCATTTTGGCTGTTACAAATAATGCTGCTGTAAACATAAGTGTGCAAATATCCGAGTTTTAGCTTTCAACTTTTGGGGATATACACCCCAAAGTATAATTGCTGGATTATATAGTAATTTTATTCCTAGTTTTTAAAGGAACTGCTATACTGTTTTCCACAGGGTTGCACCATTTTATATTTTCACTAACAGTGCACAAAAGTTCCAATTTTCCCTTCTTACGAAGACTTGGTTTTTCTATTTTTATAGTAGTCATTCTAATCAGTGGTATCTCACTGTGGTGAAAGTGAATATTTTTAGTTAATTGTTTGATCTAAAAAGAATCTATCTGGCTTTAGTGGGTTTAATCATCTTTCTGATATCTTCTTTGGTGATCAGCCTCTTTTAAAATGTCTGTATATGTCAATTTAGATAAGTTATATTTTGACAGAAAACATTTTCTCTAATATTTTGATTATATTGTCATAGAGTTGCACAGTCTTCGTTTATGATTCTCCAGATCTTTTTTTGTTTGTTTGTTTGTTTTGCCATTATATCTCCTTAAACACTCACTATCTTGTACTTTTACACCTTTTTTACAATCTGACTCACAAGGCATTGGCACCTGTATTTTTACACTACACCTTTTGGATAAGACTTTCAACTGTTTTTATTTTCAAGTTAATTAATTTCAGTTTTATTTTATTACTTTCATCCTTTTAAAAATCTTATTTGCTGTTCTTTGCTTCCAAGTTTGTGTTGTATATACTGTTTTGGTTTTATTTCTCTCCTTTTTTAAAAAATATGAAGACATTTAAACTATAAATGTTCTACTGAGTTTTTCCAGGTTTGCTCCATGGTATAATGTGTTCTTTATTTCATTGCTTTCTAGATGGTTTGTGATTTCCAAATTTGTAACTTCCTATTTGATCCAAGAGACTATGATTCTCAGTATCTAAGTAGTTTCAATGTTTGCGATCACTTTTTAATTATTTAATTGTATTGGATCATGATGAGATGATGTGGTCCATAATTTCTCTATTACTTTAACTTGTTAAGTTCTATTTTGGCACCAATTCTACAAATGTTTTTTGAACCTTAAAAGTATTTTCCGTTTAAATTTATAGGTACCTATTTAAATCATGATTATTGATTGTAGTCATTGATTTCTCCACCTTACTCCTTAATTTTATCTGCAAGGCCTTTCTCCTTGTGAGATAAGCTGCATCAGTTGTTGTCATTGTAACAAAACTTTCATAGATTTCTCTTTTAGATTTCCGGTTTAACTGGCTTGTGTTTGGAGTATGCAGACATGTGCAGCTATACCTTCTTCCTAAACGTGCCCTTTTATCAACTGATTTTTAATCTTTCTAACATCAGATTTCTTCTAATCAGTCTGATAATGATGTTTCCTCTTCTGCCTTAGTTTGTTTGTATTTATATGGTATCCCTTTATTCACCCCTTTATGGTCAACCTTTTCCTATCGTTGTGTTTTAAATGAATCTCTCATAAAGTGAACAAAGTTGTATTTTGTTTTTGTAACATAGTGTTACAGTCCCTAATTTTCAAAAGGAAAATCTCATCTGTTTCCATTTAGCCTAATTACTAAAACAAATTGCTTTAGTCTCTCCATCTTTTATTATTTAATATTTGTTTTGCAGTGATTTTCTCTTTTTAAATTTTTTGCTTTAAGAAAAAGGAGCTATTCATTGCATTTTCCCCCAGTTAATCTAGAAGTTTCACCATGATTTTCCATTCTCAATATGGGTAGTTTCTCGTTCCCTGATCTCCTGCATTATAGAAACATGTTATTCAATATTTCTCTTATGAGAATATGTATTCCTCTAACTAAAAGAGTCTATTTATCTTTATTTCCTTGATACAAGTAATAGGAAATCTTTACAATACTTACAATTATCTCTTTCTCTCTTCCCTTTTTACTACCAGATGAAATCTTGGGAAGATTTTTACTCCCATGTTTATACCTATTTCCAAATCTTAGAAACTTAACTAGTTAAGCAGTTTCAGATTTAATTTATTATTTAAATTCTCCACACAAAATCTCCCTCTATTTTGCATCCCTATTTAGCAGTTATTTTAGATATTTCCAAATAGTCATCTTTAAACATTGACCTAAAGATAGTACAACAAGGTTCACACTGCAGTTCACCTGCTAGAATTGATTGTTTATTTAGAAACTTCCGTTGATTCTTCTACCTCATATCATACACATTAATAATAAATTTTCTAGATATTATTGCATATTCTGACCAGTTAATGGTAACATTGATTTTGAGTCTTTTTTGTAGTCTGTTGTTTTCTAGCTACCTACATTGCAGACAAAAAGTCCCATGATAGTTTATTCATTTTCTTTCATAAGTAAATTTCTACTCCCACTGGCCATTAAGATAGAACTAAGCTACTTGTTCCCTACTTAAACACCTGGTGAAGCTTCTTTTCATATTACATCAGAGACAGAGAAAACTCAGCCCACATTTTCAGTACCCTCTTAGCCACCTGAAAACAAGATAAACAAGGTAGACACTCACAGAGAGGTAGTTAACACTCTCCTCCAGCCCTCCAAAGTGTCCACAGATTTTTAGAGAGATAAGCTCATCACAAAGATATGCATTTTCCCAGATTTTGTTCCATAGTTTCTGATGCTAATCACCAAACACTTGCCTGACTTATAGAGGCAAAAGCCCCATGCTCTTTATCTCTTCGGGTACCCTATAGATTCCAACGCTTCACTTTTATCTAGCTGTTAACAGGACCCAGACGTTATTTCACCTCATTCCTCAGTCTCAATGGGCTAAATTATGCTGTGTTAAAAATCAGCTTCCAAATATCAGGGGCTTAAATGCATCTGTCTTTCTCAGAATACATCTCTATAGCAGGCTGTCTGGGAGTTCTGATTTCCCTAACTCTGGAACCTAAGATGAGTGTGAACCATGTCTTGATTTTTGAGCCACACAGAGCCTCATACAAGCAATGAAATGCTCTGATCTGGAATTTGCATGGAGCTCTTCTGTTCATGACTGTTTGCCAGAACTAGTCACAGGATTTAACCCAAACACAAAAGGGAGGAAGCATGGGCCAATATTCAGAGAGACAGAGATTTTTAGTTAACAAAACTAGAGACATTTTTCAGCTCAAGAGACATATATAACTTACGAGTAGAGAGGAAACTAGTCTCATTCTGTCCTCCATATTTCCAGAATTTCTCTCTTAAGATATTAGCTTTCGGTCCTGGAAAGAGGGCCACTGGAAGTTTTATCAAGGCATGAGGGAGGGAATTCTAGAGCATGTATTCTACACTGATGGCACATAGATGAGATAGAAGCAAGTAGCCTACTAAAAATAGGAAGGAAACTTAAAAGCTTAGCCTAACCCTAGGTGCACATTGCAGTCACCTGAAGTCTTTTCTATTTCTTTTATTTTTTTATTTTTATTTATTTTTTGAGACAGGGTCTCACTTTGTCCCCCAGGCTGGAGTGCAGTGGCATGATCTCAGGTCATTGCACTCTCTACCTCCCAGGTTCAAGTGATCCTCTGGCCTCAGCTCCCCAAGGAGCTGGGAGTACAGATGCGTGCCATCTCGCCTAGGTAATTTTTGTATTTTTAGTAGAGATGGGGTTTCACCCAGGCCGGCCTTGAACTCCTGAGCTAATGCAATCCAACAGCCTCAGCCTTCCCAAGTGCTCTAGGATTATACGTGTGAGCCGTTGCGCCTGGCCCCACTTGAAAGCTTTTGAAAAAACAAATACCTATGCCTGGACCCCATCTGCCATTACTTAATTTATTTGGTATAGGATGAGGGTCAGGTATAGTTGCCTAAAACCAAGGAAAGTATTTTAGGCAATTTACCATAGAGAACGTCTGAGCATCTTATTTTAGTAATCAATAGAGAATTATATGAGCATGTTATATAATTGAAACAACAAATCCTGTAAGAGGCAATATGATCTCAGAAGATCAGGGTATATTCATCAATGTCTTTTTCGAGATGAATTTTACTACGTATATTTAAGATATATGATGGTATATTTAGTGTATACATATATACATATACTATACTATATAAATATATATACTATATGCAAATACAGTAAGTATATATTAAATATGCCTAATATTCTATACTATGTATAATATACTTAGTATGATGTACTACATATACTTAGTATTATAGACTAAATATATTAATATACTAAATATATACTAAATACTAAGTATTTAGTATGTTCATATAAAATATAGTATATATGTAGTGTGTGTGTAGATATATATACACACAAAATATACCATTGTATATTTTAAATATACATATATATACATGGTTACAATAGTGTAAGAAATCAACATGAACAAGTAGAAAGATCAAACGTAGGAAAAAAAATCAGTATCTGAGTCATTTATAGTAAAGTAAAAAGAAACTAATTTTTTAAAAATCCACTGTAGGTTGGGGGCAGTGGATCATGCCTTTAATCCCTGCACTTTGGGAGAGGTGGAGGATTGCTTGAGATTCGGAGTTTGAGATCAGCCTGTGAAACCCTGCGGTACCTTGTCTCTACTAAAAAAAAAAAAAAAAATTATCAGGTCATGGTAGCTCCCACCTGTAGTCCAATCTCCCACATCTCCCACACACGTGGTCATGGTAGCTCCCACCTGTAGTCCAATCTCCCACATCTCCCACACGCGTGGAAGCACATGCAGAGGATGCTGGGGAAGAACTACGATTGTGTGCCCCCCTCCCAGGTAAGAGCCGCCCCCCCACCCAGGTGAGAGTCCGGCTGCGGTGGCGGGAGCACATCACAGTCCCACTCTCGCTCTCAGGACTATGCTACGTGGAGCTTCAGCCTGTCCACTGTGGGCAGCATGCCCCTCAGCCCCACTTCCTCAGGGAACCCCATTTCCTCTCAAGGCCCCCCAGGCCTGAGGAACAAAAAAAAAGTCAGAAGTAGCTAAATCAGAACTGTAAGATGGAAGCCTAATGATTTCCCATCGAAACTCTCACAAAATTGTCCTTGTTTGATAAGATGAATGGGCAGGAGCATTGCATTCGCAGAGGGGATTCTTGAATAAAACTTTCTTGGGATTTATTTTGCTAAAGCTTTGGCTAACCGCAAATCATTGATAATAAGCAGATGTTACTATCCTTCCACCCTCCAGAAAGTCAACAAGCAAAACACCTCCAGCATTCCACAAGACTGTTGCCGTGAGTTTTGCTCTTGACTGGTTTGCTTTTGCTTTGACTGGACGACTTCTCTTAGCATCTTTTGCTTTGATTGTGTTTTGTCTTCATAATTGTACTAGTAAAGCTATGTTTCATCTTCTGTTACAATTCTTCAAAACATGCTTTAGAATCTTGATCCCACTTGTTTAAACTTTCCATTGAGAGCTCTGCTTTGTCTGCAGCTGATCTGTGCACAATAGTTTTGTCATCCATTAAGTAGAAACTTTGCTTAATTTTAAATTTTTAGCCAGAATTGTGTAAGCTGAACCAATTGTGATATGTATGGTGTTGGATATTGTTTGTGCTTTTTTCCCACTTTTTTTTATGCTTTAAGTTCTAGGGTGCATGTGCACAACGTGCAGGTTTGTTACATATGTATACATGTGCCATGTTGGTGCGCTGCACCCATTAACTCGTCATTTACATTAGGTATATCTCCTAATGCTATCCCTACCCCCTACCCCCTCCCCACAATAGGACCTGGTGTATGATGATCCCCTTCCTGAGTCCAAGTGATCTCATTGTTCAATTCACACCTATGAGTGTGAACATGTGGTATTTGGTTTTCTGTTCTTGTGATAGTTTGCTGAGGATGATGGTTTCCAGCTGCATCCATGTCCCTACAAAGGACACAAACTCATCCTTTTTGATGGCTGCATAGTATTCCATGGTGTATATGTGCCACATTTTCTTAATCCGGTCTGTCACTGATGGACATTTGGGTTGGTTCCAAGTCTTTGCTATTGTGAATAGTGCCGCAGTAGACATACGTGTGCATGTGTCTTTATAGCAGCATGATTTATAATACTTTGGGTATATACCCAGTAATGGGATGGCTGGGTCAAATGGTATTTCTAGTTCTAGATCCTTGAGGAATTGCCACACTGTCTTCCACAATGGTTGAACTAGTTTACAATCCCACCAACAGTGTAAAAGTGTTCCTATTTCTCCACATCCTCTCCAGCACCTGTTGTTTCCTGATTTTTTAATAATTGCCATTCTAACTGGTGTGAGATGGTATCTCATTGTGGTTTTGATTTGCATTTCTCTGATGGCCAGTGATGATAAGCATTTTTTCTGTGTTTGTTGCCTGCATGAACTTCTTTTGAGAAGTGTCTGCTCATATCTTTTGCTCACTTTTTGATGGGGTTGTTTTTTTCTTGTAAATTTGATTGAGTTCTTTATAGGTTCTGGATATTAGCCCTTTGTCAGATGAGTAGATTGCAAAAATTTTCTCCCATTCTGTAGGTTGCCTGTTCACTCTGATGATAGTTTCTTTTGCTGTGCAGAAGCTCTTTAGTTTAATTAGATCCCATTTGTCAATTTTGGCTTTTGTTGCTGTCGCTTTTGGTGTTTTAGACATGAAGTCCTTGCCCATGCCTATGTCCTGAATGGTATTGCCTAGGTTTTCCTCTAGGGTTTGTGCTGTTAATGGTGGGTCCTCATCAGTTAGATCAGGAACAAGCTTAATTTGTTTTCTCACAAACTGAAGTGGAAGATCTGCCGTTCTGAGCTTCATCTTCAATATCATTTTCTCTCTTCTTAAAATGAGTTATTTACCTGTAAACTGCTGATTAATTTAGGGCACTGTCCCCATAACTTTTTGTAAAACATCAATGGCTTCACCACTCTTCCCCTTAACCTTCACCATAAATTTGATGTTTCTTTTTGCTTCAATTTCAGCAGAATTCACGTGGCTCTGATAACGGTCCTTTTCAAATAGATGTCTTAACCTTCCTAGTGTCTCAAACTGGATTCTGCTCACATTGTAACAAGTTAGTACAAGTTAATTTTGGTGCAAAACATTTTGAAATCCACGCATAGCTTTTTCATATTACGCATTTTCCATGAACTCCTCATAAAATATTTCTATTAGTTTATTTGGATAACAAGTTTCAACTTTAGCCTGATACTTTCTAGAAGTGCAAGGTTCTTGATTTTAAGCAGGAAAAAAAGAAAAAGATTGAATTATGCTTTACTAATTGGAACTTCTTATAGTTTTTAACGAAAAGCCTATTCCGAAAACATGGTCTTTCATGCCTGAGTAAAACAAAACAATTTTCTTAATAGTTAAGTATAGAAATCATTGAAGAATTAGAATTAGTGTTTGGAAATATTTTTGTAATTTTCCCTCCTACCAATGTGATGTCACAGATTGAAGGGGTGAACAACTTAAGATGAAAAATGTACTTTCAGAAAATATTGAGATTTGTAATTAATACTAAGATAATATACAAAATAATAATATCTTTATTTGAACTTTCAATAGGGGTTTGGCTTTTCTATGTTCTTTACATGTAGTATCTCATTTAATTAATATAAAAATACTGACTACATTGATTATAACATTGCTTATGCATTTCGATACACAGTATCTATTGATTATTATGTGTAATTATATTTAGAGGTTAGGAATCTGAATCTGACACTCAAAGAGAAAGTACTCATTTAGGATCACTTTTGGGTCAGTTATTCACATGGAACTTTAAATCACATGGAACATTGCTTCAAGATCTCATGTGATGGACACTTTTGTCTCAGTATGCCATACCTCTTCCAAGTAAAAGGGCAAAATGTTTTGATGTTTTTAAGTTTATTTTCTTTATTGAGGTAAAATTTGCATAAAGTAAAATTCACTTCAAAGTGTATAATTCAGCTGCATTTGGTACATTTTAAATATTGCACAAACATCACTAGGATCTAATTTTACATCATTTTTATCACACCAAAAAAAAAAACCACATATTCACTAAGCAGTCATTTCTCTCTGACTCAGCCCCTGGGTAGTAATAATATGTTTTCAGTATCTGTGAATTTGCTTATTAAGGACATTGCATGTAAGGGGGATCATACAACATTTGGACTTCTGTGTCTGGCTTCTTTAACTTTGCGTAATGTTTGCAATATTCCTCTTTATAGATGAATAATATTTCATTGTATGGATTTACCACATTCATCTCCTTATTAATTAATGAGCACTTAGGTTGTTTCTACTTTTTGGCTACTGTAAATGGTACTGCTATGAACATTCATATACAGGTTTTTGATTAACAACATGTTTACAATTTTCTTGGATGTAAAGTTAGGAGTGGAATTTCTGGGTCATATGATAATTAAATGTTTCCCTTTTAGAGGAATGGCCAAACTGTTTTTCACAGAAGTTGCACCATTTTACATTCTCACCAACAATGATTTATCCACACACATGACAACGTTTATTTTCTGCTTTTTAATTGTTATGATAGTCATTCAAGTGGAAGTGCTATTTCATTGTGCTTTTGACTTTCATTTCCCTGATGACTAATGATATTGACCATCTTTTCATATGTTTATTGGCCATATGTACAACCTTTTTGGTGGAATGTCTGTTCCATTTTTTGCCAATGTTCTAATTGGGTTGTTTGACTTTTTGTTGTGCATTGTAATAATTCTTTATATATTCTAGATATTAGACCACTGGCTCTGAAAATCCTCCAGCTTTTATAGCTTCCTTGTCACATGGCCTACTAAAGAGTACATGATTCCACTGGAGTTGTATCACTTCAATTATAGCTTCTTCATCAGTTACAGTTAGCGAGCATTGTACAGTTGATCATCGTGCTTAGATGTGGCAATAAATCCCAATGGTTGTTTTAATGCATTGTATCAGGTTAGTAGAAAAGAACTGGGCCAAGAAGAATTTTGCATGTAGTCTTCAGTCATATTAAATCATTTGACACCATGTTTAAGGCAGACATTGTGTATGAGATGAAACTAACTATTCTAACATTCTGATAGTTTGGGGAGTAAACCATTTAAAATGAAATTGTGTTTATTGAGTATGTACTGCATACAAGATACTGTACTGGATACATTAGGAAATACAAAGATGAAGTCCCAATATTTACAATCTATAGTTAAATTAAGACTTGGTCTTCTTAATGGATTAAAAAACACATATGAAGTAAAATGCCATAAAATAGATACTAATTGTGCTATTAGAGTAAAAAGTATATCTATTCTAGCTAGGTTGGGAAACTGCAGAAGTGATAACAGGTAGATAATTTTATAGAATAAAAAAATACTGGAAAAAATTACAGGAAGAGGGCAAAATAAACAGAAGCGCAGAACCTATAAAGTTAAAATACATTTGAGAAACAGCTAATGTCCCAAGTCAGGTTGCACGGAATATAAATTGTACTTTGAGAAATGACAGCTGATTCAGTGAGAAAGCTGAATATTATTCTCTCCTAAAGTGGCCCACTCTTTCCTACACTGTGTCAGTTTTAATCTAACACTTTCATAAGGTCCAGATCAAACACCTCCCATTTCCTAAAACCTTCCTTAATCTTTCCAACTTAAAATAAATAGCTGTTCCTCTAAAATCCAACAGCGTTTTATTTGATCTTCCCTCACAGTGTTTTCCAATCATGAGAGTGGAATGTGTTATGTTGACATTTTCTTATGGACAGGAAAGCCAAGAATGCATTGCACATAGGAGACGCTTAATAAAATTTAGTAAATTTATAAATCAAATTCACAGAAATAGAACAGAAATCAATATTTTTGCAAGGCCATAGATTCCCAACTAAGAAATTTTAACATTATCCAGGAAGTAAATGAGGTGTTTTTGAAGGTATTTTAAAAAGTAGTTACATTTTAATAGTCATATTATTCTTTACAAATGGGATTATATCAAGCTAAAAAGCTCTGCACAGTAAAGGAAACAACAGAGTGAAGAGACAACCTAGAGAATGGGAGGAAATATGCAAACTACTTATCTGACAAAGGATTAATAACCAGAATATATGACAAACTCAAATCAATTGCAAAACTCCAAATGATCCTATTTTAATATGACCTTATAACTTGAATAAACATTTCTAAAAATAGGAAATACAAATAGCCAATAGGTGAAAAAGTGCTCAACATCACTAATCGTCAGAAAAAAAATGCCAATAAAAACCACAAGATACTATCTCACTCCAGTTAAAATGGCTATCATAAAAGAAATTTAAATACTGGTAAGCATGTGTGGAAAAGGAAACTCCCATACACTGTTAGCCAGAATAAAAATTAGTATAGTTATTATAGAGGATTCTCAAAAAACTAAAACTAGAAATACAATATCATCCAGGAATCCCACTGCTGGGTATATATCTCAAAGAAAGAAAATCAGTATGTGGAAGAGACACCTGCACTCCCATGTTTACAATAGCTAAGATATGAAATCAGCTTCAATGTCCACTAATGGATGAGATGAAGAAAATGCAGTATATATATGCAATGGAATATTATTCAGCCATAAAAATAATAAAATCCTATTATTTGCAGCAATATAGATGAACCAGGAGGACATTATGTTAAGTGAAATAAAACAGACACAGAAAGTCAAATACTGCATGCTCTCATTTATATGTAGGATCTTAAACAGTTGATCTTATGAAGGTACATGGCAGAATGGTTATTGCCAGAGGCTAGAAAGGATAAGGAAGATGGGAGATGAATAAAGGTTGGTTAACAGGTACAAAATTATTGTTGGATAAAAGAAACACATTCTAGTGTTCAATAGCACAGTGGGATGACTATAGTTAGCAATAATGTATTGTGTATTTCAAAATAACTAGAAGGGAAGATTTGGAATGTTCAAAATACACACAAAGAAGTGATAAATGTGTGAAATGATGGATATTCCAATTACTCTGATTTCATCCATCCAAATGTTATGCATACATCAACATAGCTGTGTCCCAGAGATTCTGGTATATTCTACCTTTGTTTTATTAATTTTAAAGAATATCTTGTTTACTGCTTTAATTTTATTGTTTACCCCAAAGTTATTCATGAACAGTTTGCTTAATTTCCGTGTAGTTGTGTAGTTTTGAGAGATCTTCTTAGTATTGATCTCTATTTTTCACTTCACATTTGTCCAAGAGTGCGGTTGGTATGATTTATGACTGAACATGTCATCAAAAAATATTATATATCTACTTAATTTCAAAGTAAATATTTATTAGTTAATTTACTCACATGGTTAAGAACACTGCATTAACAATAACATATTGTTAATGTAATATATTAATATATTGTATATTGCTTGAAAATCAAAGCCCAGTAAAACATAATTGAAACTGCCTAAAGTTAAAAAAAAGCATTTTTAACAAAAAATATCTAATAATTTAAATAAAAGAGAGTTATTTGAGAAATAATGGCCAATTTTCAGGAAAACTATTGCTTCAAATGAAATTACAAAAATAAAGCTATGATAAATTTTGCCAGATGATTCAAAATTTTTCTCAAGGGAAAAATTATGAGTTACAAGTAAATCCAAAGAAAAATAAATAATAATATAGCTCACTGAAGTGTAATACCTACTCTAATGATTCAAATCAAAATACATCCAACAATTTTCAGACCAAAAATTTTAAAGGGAAAGTTCATTTTTCTATTGCACTAGTACACCAAAGACTATTCTAGGTGCTATTTTTTTATTATTCTATGTATTCTAAATATTTGGTAATAACTTATTTACAAGGAATTTCAATTCCTCATTTCTAAAGCACAGATAACTCTACCTTAAACTCGTGGGTTCTACGTGTTTTCTGACTATTTCATTTAAGACCAGTCCCTCTTTATCACTATGATGGCAAAATTTGCTTCTCCGAAGGAAGATGAAAGTGTTATGTCTGTGAGTCATTTACTACAGAACGCTGGCCCAGGATAAGCGTTCTGGTTCTTTACCTCTGCTGTAATTCTCTTTTACCTGGTATTAAATAATTAAATATGACTCTATAACAAAGTTAATTTCAAATCTCAATCAAACAGACTCTTGAAACTATACTCACAATGTGTAGCATCAGTTATTCAGTGTAATTAAACAAACCCGCTTTGCACTAAGTGATTCTAAGCATCTTGCTGTGGGGAATACAAAAATAAACAAACGATGTTTTTTCTATCCTTAACTACAGCTTTGAACTTGAAGAAAAAACACACTCTACAGGAGTCCTCCTAGTGAAATGAGGACTGTGGTAAGTACTACAATAAAGGTACTTATAAATTTGTAATGAATTTTCCTCAGGTCAAATCAACCTGAAGAGTGTCCTAGCAACACAGTATCAGTAATAAACTATTCTCTTCTGGCTGTGCTCTAACAATCTAGTCTCTGAACCACCAATTACCCACAAACAGCCCTAGTGTCACATTTCTTGCTCACTTTTCTGTCTCTTTAACTAGAC
This sequence comes from Macaca mulatta, assembly GCF_049350105.2. Taxonomy (NCBI): domain Eukaryota; kingdom Metazoa; phylum Chordata; class Mammalia; order Primates; family Cercopithecidae; genus Macaca; species Macaca mulatta. The sequence continues at coordinate 20,553,824 of NC_133423.1, forward strand.
TCCAGTCTGCCTCAGTGTGGGAGACGTGTATGTCTAGTTATTATATTCCTATACCGAATACTGTACTTTGTTCACAAATTTTTGTTGAATAAATGAATTTACGCATAAACCAAGGGTCTTACATTTCTAAGTCTCTTGTGTATGTATACTCCCCACACATGTGGCACCCATCTTTTTTTACCCTGGTCACTCTAGCTGTTCAGTGACGTTTCCTAGTTAATTGCCTGTGCTGTTGACCTGGAACAGCAGCCTTGTTATTGTTAATACCTTCAACTTACAGGCCACAGCTTGATGTTTTACATTTTCTCTTACTTCATTTTTACTTCCTGTATATTCTTAAGCTATTATGCCTGATCAGTGTTCCAGGAATTACTCCAATTAAAAAATGGGTTCCTTCACTACTATCTGGAGTCTATCTGTTGTCTACACCAGGGGTTCCCAATCCCCAGTACTGGTCTGTGGCCTGTTAGCAACTAGGCTGCAGAGCAGGAGGTGAGCAAATGAAACTTCATCTGTATTTACAGCTGCTCCCCATGGCTCACATTACCACTTAAGCTTTGCCTCTCATCAGATCAGCAGTGGCATTAGATTCTCAGAGGACTGTGAACCCTACTGTGAACTGCACATGTGAGGGGTCTAGGTTGTACACTCCTTATGAGAATCTAATGCCTGATGATCTGTCACTGTCTCCCATCACCCCTAGATGGGACTGTCTAGCTGCAGGAAAAGCAGCTCAGAGCTCCCACTGATTCTATATTATGGTGAGTTGTATAATTATTACATATTACAATGTAGTCATAATAGAAATAAAGAGCACAATAAATGTAATGTGCTTGAATCATCCCGAAACCATCACTTTTCCCTGCACCATTATCACCCCTATCCACCATGGAAAAATTGTCTTCCATGAAACTTGTCCCTGGTACCAAAAAGGTTGGAGACTGTTGTTCTATGTTGTAGACGGCAAGGCAAAGATTTTGAACTCTCATTGACTTTAATGAACCCATCAGTGCAACCCCTTCCCTGTGGAACTCAGACATGGATCTAAATGGGTTGGGAGAAAGCAAAACCTTCAGTGACACATTTGGTATTATAGTCAGAATCCCCATTTCCCTCCAAAATAAATTCATTTTCTTAGGATCAAGTTTGTGTACCTTGATTATCTCTGCACTTTAAGTAAATCACTTTCTAAGAGACTCCACGGCCTTATAATAATAAATCCCCTATATAATAAATCTCCTGGACTTCCAGATATAACTAAATTTTGAGGCAGAATGTTGAGGGACATATAACAAAGTAATAACATTGAAATGTTCAATTATATTCTGACTTACTACAGATTAACTCAGAGAAGAGATTGTCGTAAATAAATAATTGGTTTGTTATTTTAGTTATTTAACATGATAATGGAAAGAATACATCTTAAAATCCAAAGACAGGAATTATTTGTTGAAGATTCAGGTAGCCTTGGTTTGAAATCTGGCTAAGTCACTTCTGATTTCTATATACGTTAAATACAAGTTTGGAGAAAGTACAACCTCTGAGCTTTAGTTTTCTCATTCATAAAGACCGAATATTCACAAGTTTCTTTTGAAGATTAAATGAAGTGATCAAGTGAAATTGAAAGCAACTTGCAATACAAATATTAGTTGTTGATTTCCTCTTTAACTTCACACACTCATATTTGCCTCTCTTCCTATCTTCAAAGCCCTTGATGCCAGAGAGAAATTCAGCATGCTACATAAAACTTTAAAACACAAAATTTTTACATAATAAAAATCACACAATCTAAGTTTTCAGTACAACTCACAATGAACCATAGTTTCAATTCCCTCTTAATATCAACTTCTTGAAAATCATCCCACAATTATGATTTTTTAATCCATATTTCACTGAGGCTCTAAATTCTTCAATCTGTCATGGCAGGAAAAATGAACAACTAGAATATTGTAATATGCTCTAGAATAATATTTTTTAAATTTCTTCAACCATTTCCCATGTTCCAAAATATATTTTACATTGAGTCCAGTATGTATATATATATGCACACAGAAGCAACCACACGCACACACAAAGTTCTCAGGAAGCAGTACTTAATCTTAATCTTACTAGAGGTGATGCATTACAATATGTTCTCATCTATTATATTCTATTCAATTATTTTAAATCTGGTTGCTATCTATTAAATTGATTTGACAGCCTACTGCTGGTTGTAACTCGAAGTTTGAAAAATAATGTTCCAGTTTAATTGTTAGGGTTTCTTTCTGTTAAGGATCTTGTTGAAAATAACAGAAAACCACTGTACTTTCTAAAGTAACAGAATCTACTGTTATCTAAAGCTGACATAACAAAATACCACAGACTGGGTGACTTGAACTACAGACATTTATCTTCTCACAGTTGTACAGGCTGGTAGTCTGAGATCAAGGTGCTGTAAGAGTAGGTTTCTGGTGACATCTCCCTCCCTGGCTTATTGACAGCCACCTTTTCTCTGTCCTTGCACGCCCTTTCTTCTGTGCACATGCAGAATGAAGGAGGGAAATTGCTGATGTCTCTTCGTTTTCTTATAAGGACACCAGTCCTATTGGATTAACTTTACAACCTCATTTAACCTTATTACCTAATTATAAGTCCCATCTCCATGTACTGTCACATTGGGGATTAGGACTTAAACATATGAACATGGGAGAGTTGGGGATACAATCCGTCCATAATATCTACTCTTGCTAATTCAAGTAGAAAATACATTTATGAGTAGAACACCAGACGTCTCACAGAATCAACAAAGAAATAACAGAAATTAGGCCGGGCACGGTGGTTCAAGCCTGTAATCCCAGCACTGAGATTGAGACCATCCTGGCTAACACGGTGAAACCCCGTCTCTACTAAAAAATACAAAAAAAAACTAGCCGGGCGAGGTGGCGGGCGCCTGTAGTCCCAGCTACTCGGGAGGCTGAGGCAGGAGAATGGCGTAAACCCGGGAGGCGGAGCTTGCAGTGAGCTGAGATCCAGCCACTGCACTCCAGCCTGGGCGACAGAGCGAGACTCCGTCTCAAAAAAAAAAAAAAAAAAAAAAAAAAAAAAAAAAAAAAGAAATAACAGAAATTAAGATAGTCTTCTGGGTAGCAGAGAGGAAAGCCAAGATCTTACCATGGTAATTGTCTGGTTGAGATACAGCTGCCTATGCTGCCTCCTCTGGTCATCCCCTGATGATGCCACTAGAAGTGAACGTCCTTTCATATCTAGAATTCCTGTTGCAGAGCTCTTGGCTCCACAGGGGCAGCTTCAAGTAATTCCTTTGTCTCTTCCTTGTGTATGTCCTTTTCCAGATGCAAAGTCTGGGTGAAAAGCATGTAACTGCCTAATAAGAGATCATCTGTACAGCCAGGAAATTTGAAGGTGAGCTGCCAAAAAATAACAAATATACAGTACAATGTTATTTTTAATCTCTGATCATGTAGTATCATTTATAACTCACAGGTTTCAATGAATTCTTATGGAACAGTAATTTATCTCTGTATCCGCTTCACCAATAGTAGTACAATGAGACCATGATGAGAAAAGGGACAAGAATGGGGACTTTCTGAATCATCACTTAATTCCTGACATCCAGTGGGATAGGATCTTCTTGAATGTGAAGGCAATAGAAGGGACACCCATTCATCAAATGGAGATCGGGGTCCTGTGGCAGATCCCCTGCCTCTCCAAACTTCTTGAACATTCTTTGCCCTCACCCCCACCCCCACCCAGAGCTGACTTATATGTGCCATACAAATGTTTCCTTTGGCAGGTGGTTAAATTTGATGAAAGGGGAGCTTGGTGGAAGATCGGTGGGAGGGAAAAGAATGAAGTCCACATATTTATTCCTCATCTCCCTCCCTGCAAGGCTGCCTTGGCCTGGCTCGTTCCGTCCACTGAAGGTCACTGAATCTCTTAAAGCAGCTGACTCTTCAGAAATCTTTCCCTCCACGTTCTAGTAATTGCCCCTCACCTTCTCCTTTCAATATTCCAGGAGGTAACAGTTCTGTTCCTGCACTATCCACACCTATGTCTTGGTAAATAACCTGTATTAGTCACGGTTCCTTAGAGGGACAAAACTAATAGGATAGATGTATATATGAAAGGGAGTTTTTAAAGGATAATTGACTCACAAAATCACAGGGTAAGGTCTCACAATAGACCATCTGCAAGGTGAGGAGCAAGGAAGCCAGTGGTGGATCAGTCTGAGTCCCAAAACCTCAAAAGTAGGGAAGCTGACAGTGCAGCCTTCAGTCTGTGGCTAAAGGCCTGAGAGCCCCTGGCAAACCACTGGTGTAAGTCAGCCCAAGAGTCCAAAAGCTAAAGAATGTGGAATCTGATGTTTGAGGGCAGGAAACATCCAGCATGGGAGAAAGAGGAAGACTGAGGAAAGACTCAGCAAGTCTAGTCCTTCCACATTCTTCTGCATGCTTTATCCTAGCCACGCTGGCAGCTGATTAGATGGCGCCCACCCAGATTGAGGGTGGGTCTTCCTCTCCCAGTCCACCAACTCAAATGTTAATCTCCTTTGGCAACACCCTCACAGACACACCCAGGAACAATACTTTGCATCCTTCGATCCAAACAAGTTGACACTCAATATTAACCATTATATAGCCTGAATATCTTTTTGTTCTATCCTGTCTCAAGTATGCCACCCACTTCTTCTTGGGATTTTGGCAAATACAAGCCAAATTCTGACTTTGTCAAAATTATATACCCTTGGTTAAGTTAAAAATTATTTGACCTCAGTTGTTTATAAAATATGTAAAATAAGAGTAATTGTGCTACTTAAGAATATGATTATAGTAAATCTGAAAATGCTAAAAGCATTATTAAGATTATCATTAGAAATAATAAATTTCAAATTTTAACTGTAAGAATCAAGCGTGGCAAAATGTAATAAAGCATAGAAATCAATTACTTGAGGAATAAAACTGATACAATAAGATTTTTTCACTCTACTTAATGAAAAAGGACTGTTAACTGCTATTTTTAATAACCCTCTTAATTCCAATAAACAATGAAATCTTAGACATGTTCTAATGTTATCACCACACTATATTAAATTTAGCAGCCTAATTTAATTAAGCACAATTAATTTTCTGACAAAATGAATTCCTTAATAAAGGAAACACGTTGTCTCTCTCAGTGCACCAAAGAGAAAGATAACATCTCTGAAACAATAAGCAATGTTGTGTTGTGTTTTTCCCCAGTGCTGAATCTGAGAAAACAAAATGAAAAGATTTATACTTGAAAGTGGAATTTAGTTTTGTTGACTCTGATTCCTCCTCAGACATACCCCAAGGGAGACGGTAATACCTAGTAGCCATGGCAATGCATTATGGAGGGAAGAACCCCAAATCCCCAAAAAGGGCCTGACTGCAGGCGGCTAGATGGCTGAAGCATCAGCTTAAATATAGGACACATGTGATGGCAATTCTTAGAGACTCCAGAAAATACGTGAGCAGCATTCTACTTTCCATGAGCAAATACAGAAACAGCCCATGATACTTAACGTTATTGCTCTTAATGTTACCTGCACATCTGTACTCCTGATACGTCTTAGGGAAACTTGTGCTCCCTAAACACGTGAGACTATTCTAAATGCATCAGGGCACTTCCTACTTTCTACTAGTCTCCTCTCTCTCTCCACACACTGCATACACTACCTACAGGTGTATCATTTAGGGTAACACTAGTATCTGCTTCACTAATCCACATCCCAAACTTTTAATAGCTGAAATTTGATAGAAGTCTATTTTTACTCATCTTTAACAGCCACATGTGTGAGTGTGTTTGCAGGCAGTAAGGGTGGGGGGAGTGTTCGTTCAGGGACAAGCCTTCCTCACCATCAACCCGTTCTTTCTAAAGTCACCATGGTTGTCTCCATCTGCTCAATGGAAAGGGAACAAGCATAGATGATCTATAATGAGAGGCTTTTAGGGACTAGGATAAGCACATATTTTTTACAAACATCCCATTATAGTTCAGACATAAGTTTATACCTAACTACAAATGAATTCTAGCTAGCCATGTTGTCAGAAAGAAGAAATTGGTTTTAGTTAACACTTGGCAGCTGATGCCATAGCAAATTTATTATTTGTTTTTACTACTTGTCATAATTTTGGCCAATTTTCTTGTTTTTTCTTCTATTTCAGGTTCCATGGGTACACGTGCAGGTTTGTTACATGGATAAGTTGCCTGTCACTGAGGTTTGGCATATGAATGATCTCATCACCCAGGTAGTGAGCATAGTACCTGATAGGTAGCCTTCCAACCCATGCCCCTACTCCACTCTCCCTGCTCAGGCCATCCCCAGTGTCTATTGCTCCCATCTTTGTGTCTAAGTGCACTCAATGTTCAGCTCCCACTTGTAAGTAAGAACACGCAGTAGTTGGTTTTCTTTTCCTGCATTAGTTCGCTTAGGATAATGGCCTCCAGTTACATCCCTTTTGCTACAAAGGATGTGATTTCATTCATTTTTTTTTAAGGCTACATAGCATTCCATGGTGTATAGATACCACATTTTCTTTATCTAGTCCACTGTTGATGGGCATCTAGGTTGATTCCATGTCTTTGATATTGTGAATAGTGCTGCAATGAACATATGAGTACGTGTGTGTTTTTGGCAAACAAATTTATATTCCTTTGGGTATATACTTGGTAGTGGGATTGCTGGGTTGAATGGTAGTTCTGTTTTATGTTTTTTTGAGAAATCTATACATTGCTTTCCACAGTGGCTTGAATAATTTACATTTCCAACAATGTATAAATGTTTCCTTTTCTCTGAAGCCTTGCCAGCATCTGTTGTGACTTTTTAATAATAGCCGTTCTGACTGGTGTGATACAGTATCTTATTGTGGTTTTGATTTGCATTTACCTAATGATTAGTGATAAAGAGCATTTTTTCATATACTTGTTGGGTGCACGTATGTCTTCTTTTCAGAAGTGTCTATTCGTGTCCTTTGCCCATTTTTTAATGAGGTTGCTTGATTTTTGTTTTTTGAATTGCTTAAGTTCCTTATAGATTCTGGATATTATGCCTTTGTCAGATGCATAGATTGTGAACATTTTCTCCCATTCTGTAGGTTGTCTGTTTACTCTTTTGACAGTTTCTTTTGCACTTCAGAAGCTCTTTAGTTTAATTAGGTCCCACTTGCCAATTTTTGGTTTTGTTACAATTGCTTTCGGAGACTTTATTATAAATACTCTGCCAAAGCTGATGTCCAGAATGGTATTAGGTTGGTGCAAAAGTAATTGAGGTTTTTATAATACTTGCAATGGCAAAAACCACAATTACTTTTGCACCAACCTAATATTTCCTAGGTTTCTTCTAGATTTTGGTTTTAGGTTTTACATTTAAGTCTTTATCTTGAGTTAATTTTTGTATATGGTGAAAGGAAGGAGTTCAGTTTAAATCTTCTGCATATGGCTAGCCAGCTATTCCAGAACCACTTATTGAATAGGGAGTCCTCTCCCCATTGTTTATGATTGTCAACTTTGTCAAAACTCAGATGGCTGTAGGTGTTTGGCTTTATGTCTGGGTTCTCTATCCTATTCCATTGATCTATGTGTCTGTTTTTGTATCAATACCATGTTGTTGTGGTTACTATAGCCTTGTAGTGTAAAGTCGGGTAGTGTGATGTTTCTGGGTTTCTTCTTTTTGCTTAGGATTGCTTTGACCATTCTGGCTCTGTTTTGCTTTCATGTGAATTATAGAATAGCTTTTTTTTCTGATTCTTTGAAACATGACATTGGTAGTTTGATAGAAATAGCGTTGAATTTGTAAGTTGCTTCCCTAGATGGAAATTTGGTCATTTTTGCAACATCGACTCTTCCTATCTCTGAACGTGGAATATTTTTCCATTTGTTTGTGTTGTCTCTGCTTTCTTTCAGCTGTGTTTTGTAATTCTAATTGTAGAGATCTTTCACCTCCTTGGTAAGCCGTATTTCTAAGTATTTTATTCATTTTGTGGCTACTGTGAATGGGATTGTGTTCTTGATTTGGCTCTCACTTTGAATGTTGTTGGTGTATAGAAATGAGGCTGATTTTTCTACATTTATTTTGTATTCTGAAACTTTGCTGAAGCTGTTTATCAGTTCTAGGAGACTTTTGGCAGAGCCTGTGGGGTTTCTACATATAGAATCATATCATCTGCCGAGAGTGAGTTTGCCTTTCTCTCTTCCTAGTTGGATGCCTTTTATTCCTTTCTCATGCCTGATTGCTCTGGATAGGACTTTGAATACTATGTTGAACAGGAAGGCTGAGAGACAGCATCCTTGTCTTGTTCCAGTATTCAAGGAAAATGCTTCCAGTTTTTCCCTGTTCCATTGATGTTGCCTGTGGATTTGTTATATGCAGGCTTTCTTTGAAGGAATCAAACCCAGTAGATTCACAATATCTGATTCTAGGTATATGCAATCATGTATTATTTCCTCAACTGGGAGTTTACCAAGCTCAGGATTTATAAATCACACTGCCATGAACAGTTTTGGAGCCTTCATCATACAACTGCTTTTGGAGACTTCATCATAAATTCTTTGCGAAAGCTGATGTCCAGAATGGTATTAGGTTGGTATAAAAGTAATTGTGGTTTTAATTAATGTATATTTCATTACTATTCATCATCAAGTAATTTTCCCAGAAGAAATGTATAAAACAGAAAAAGAAAAAGAAACACTGAAAACATGTTAAAGTCTCCTTATTCTTGATAACCTTGCACATTGCTTTTCAGAAAGACTGGACCAATTCATATTTCCTTGGAAAGAATGTGAGAGGGTTCAGCTCACCACTCCCTCGTTGGTTTAACAGTGTCTCGTTCATATTTCCCACATTGACTGCCAAAACAATCAGCAAAAATACTCCTTGAAGGTATATTTCATTATTTATTAACATGGTTAAGTATGCCTTCAGAAATGTTTTCTATTTTCAGTCTCTTTCATATATTTCTTTTTTAGCTCTGTTAGTTTAAATAAGACATATATATATATAGCTGCCATTTCTGTTTCAAAATTTTAACAAAATGTTTGGCCTTTCACTTATGTGAATGTTTATGTGGTTAGGAAAAAAAAAGGCATATAAACATAAGTTCAATGGACAAAAGTATAAAGAAAATGATCTTGGCAATACTATCCTATCTCAAAATAATATAGAGATTCATCTTTTAGCGACATTACCCCTTGTCTTTCTTCCCCTTTTGCTTTACTTAATCCATCTTGAATTGATCTTGAAATAGAGTGTGAACAAAGATCCAAAAGAGCAAAATTAAACACTTTCCTCATAGCCAGTTTCCTCAGCACATTTTATTGAATTATTAGTTCTTTCTCCATTGATTTATTATGCTTTATTTTATCACAGATTAAGCTTATTTGAGTAATTTATATAATTGAGGGTACATTTTCATCAGCATCATCACTTTATCATCATCATTTAAAACTCACAAGAATAAACACCTTAATGCAGATATTGCCACTTAATTTTAAGAGCCATATACTCTGTTTCAAAACTTTATATACAAGCAATCATCATAACCGATAGGAGGTGAAAATGAAGTGGCAGGACTAAGTCAGACACTCATTACAGCAAAAGAAATCGAAAATGTGCCCTGCTTTTTCTAAAAGAACTTTTTTAATTCTAAGTGATGTTTAATATATGCAAATAGAGTTTGCATATATTTTAACTAAAGAGCCAATGTAATACAAGAAATACATTTTCTGATATATATGAGGATTAGTTGAATTTTCAAACCCTTCTTAACACTTCACTGGAAACTAATCCATTCTGTAGACTTAAGGCAAAGTTAAAACTCTTCTATAAAAATTGTGCTATACAGAAATAATCAGAATGTAATTGAGGCACTGTCAGCATGTCAAAGCACTGCTTATTACTGTATACTTTTTATGTCTATCAAGGTGTTTTGGGAACCCCCAGCTAAACTGGGATTCCATTACCAGAGCTGCCAGCAATCAACTCTAATGGGAGACGAAGGGGAGCTGGACATGGGTGTTTACAGAGTATCTCTCACAGGATCCTTCTTTTACCTATTTGCCCTACCCATTACCAGGGTCTCTCACACAGGAAACTTGTTTATACTGGCAGACACCTTTGTGGCTCTTTTCTGACCCATATTCATTTTTCACCTGCCTGAACATCACTCTGGTGCAAGGAGGCCAACGTTGTGTTCTCCCAGGAGCTCTGGGGAAAACCCAACATGGGGAAGCCCCTGGTTCTTCAGAAGGAAGGTGCAAATTCAATACACCACCACAATGGAAAACAAATTCAGAGACTTTTATTTATAGATGCTAGGCAAGGAGGATGCCATGAGCTTGGAGGGCAGTTCTCCTGCCCTGAGCCACAGAACGCAGGAATGAAGAATCAGGCAGAGAGAGGGAAGAGGATTTAGCAGTTAGCAGGACATAGAGGGAACAGGATGTGGGTCACCTTAAGGCTGCAGACTAATTCCTTCGTGGTCCTTTTAAAGGAGACAGCAGTACTATGGGGAGTCCAATCTGCTGGGTGGAGGAAATGCCTCTAAGTCCCAGTCTCAGTCACCAGCTTGAGCCATTTGAGTGTGGTGTAGAATTGGAAACTGTGTAAAGGCTGACCGAGCCCTGCTTCTGGTATGAGAAAGCCAACCCTGAATTCAAAATGGATGCTGAGACAACATAAAATTATTAGAATTCACTACTCAAGGAAAAAACCTAAACTTTGAGTCTAACCAATACTAAAACCATACAGGAATATATAGAAAATACTCATTAGTGGCTTTAAATATAAAAGTTTCTTCTGAGCCGGGCGTGGTGGCTCACGCCTGTAATCCCAGCACTTTGGGAGGCCGAGGCGGGCGGATCACAAGGTCAGGAGATGGAGACCACGGTGAAACCCCGTCTCTACTAAAAATACAAAAAACTAGCCGGGAGCGGTTGTGGGCGCCTGTAGTCCCAGCTACTCGGGAGGCTGAGGCAGGAGAATGGCATGAACCTGGGAGGCGGAGCTTGCAGTGAGACGAGATCACGCCACCGCACTCCAGCCTGGGCGACAGAGCGAGGCTCCGTCTCAAAAAAAAAAAAAAAAAAAAAAAAAAGTTTCTTCTGTTTAGAAGTATAAATGACAACTTTTAAACCTCATCCTACATATAAATTGGCATAACCTGCTGGGAGAACTCTTTGTCACTATCAAAGCCCATACACATGACCAATGATCCAGTAAGTCCACTTCTAGGTAATATGCAACACAAATGTGCACCAAAAGGTAAAGACAAAAATGTTGGTAGAAGCACTATTCATAATAGCTAAAACCCAGACAAACAAATCGTGGTATATTCACTGGAATACTACGGAGCAGTGAAAGTGAACTAAATACACAACAATATTAACAAATCTCATAAACAATGTTGAGCAAAATCAGCAAGAATGTATACTATGTTATTCTACATATATAAGTTAAAAGTTGCCAAAGCTAATCTATGGTGTTAGAAGTCCAAGGTGGTAGGTACCTTATGTGAGATCACTAATATAGGAAAGCAGGAACAGAGGAAGGGACAAACTTCACAGAATGACTATAGTAAGAACAAGGATGTACATGTTCACTGTTTTATTTTGGTGCCTAGCATCCCCTGTCGTAAGCTGGTCAGCATTCCTCCTCCCCAGGCACATATAGATGTCAGGACAAATGGCACACGGGCACCAATGCTTAGGCTATAAAGCTTATTATTCATATAGCAAACGGCAAAATGACTCCTCAAGAAAAACTCATGTTTCATCCAGAGTAAAACAAGAGAGGAGGGGAGTGGTGGCTTGGATTTTTGTTGTGGCTGAGAGTTGAGCCTAGATAGAGGTACCCACCCAGGTGGAGATTTCCTGATTTGAAATTTCCACCAGTGCCAAGGGATGGAGGTGCTGGGCTTTCTAATCAGGTTGCCCAGATATCAAGTAAAGGGTAAAAGGGCGAGTGGGGACATGAAAGTTGTCAGAGATCAAACATCCAAAATGGAGTCTCTTTATTACCATTATACATTTACGTTACAGTTTGTCTTATGAAATTATGTTTAAAAACTTAAAAAATAAAAAAAGTATTAGAGCAAAAGGAGAAAAACTTGTATTCTTTTGTATAAAATACAGCCTCTCTATTCTATATCCAAAAGATGCCCTGTTCAGTTATGGGTAAATCTCAAGAACCTTACAAAATAAACTGGGTATGTCTCTCACATGCTTATCCCAGGCCATTGGAAATTATGACAACTTTTATGTGTGTGTTCAGTCCTAACTGCTAGTTTTGAAGTTGTACAGTTATATTCCTTCCTTTATTAGCTATGCAGTTGGCATAGATATTTTAGATAACTGAAAGATCTTATATTACTTGTTTTATTCACACATGGCCTGTAATTTATGGCTCAAGCAAGATTGCAATATTTGATCAAGAGAGAGGACAAGCGGTTTCAGCAAAAGGCAACGTTTCTCAAAATTAAATTACCAACCTGTCTTTCCCCAAATCTTCCCTAAAGTAGAATTTCTCCTGCTAAAGTAGAGAAGGATTGTCTGGATATTCCTGGGACTTCCATACCTTATCTTTGTGTAAAAAACTTTTGGAAATTTAGAAAGAAAAGCCCTCAGATCCGGTACCGCGCAAACTCCAAGATAAAGTTTATAAAAGTAGATTATGTGGTCTTTCTGCTCTGTTTATATTTTCTATCTGGTGCTGCCAAATATTGCATGAAACATACTTACGATAAAAAATTATCATTGTTTGTCTGAAATTAACTGGGCATCCAACACACTTTTGTTTTGTAAATCTGGCAACCCTATTTCCCTTTTTTTTTTTTTTTTTTTTTTGTGACAGAGTCTCGCTCTGTTGCCCAGGCTGCAGTGCAGCAGCATGATCTCGGCTCACTGCACCCTCTGCCTCCCGGGTTCAAGTGATTCTCCTGTCTCAGCCTCCCGAGTAGCTAGGACTGCAGGTGCCTGTCACCACGTCCAGCTAATTTTTTGTATTTTTAGTAGAGATGGGGTTCCACTGTGTTAGCCAGGATGGTCTCGATCTCCTGACCTCATGATCTGCCCACCTCAGCCTCCAAAAGTGCTGGGATTACAGGCGTGAGCCACTGCACCTGGCCTGGCAACCCTATTTCTATACAAGGAGGTTCTTCTCTACCTGTGGATTCGTCTTTCTTCTGCACGCTGATGACGGTCAGTCTCTCTCAAGTCACATCTTCCCACCTAAGACCCAGCCGTCGTTTTCCACCTGCCTATTAGATTTTTCACTCGGTTGTTAGAGAGTGATCTCAAGTTCAGCGTCTCTGAAGCTAAAACTTTCATCACTCTACTTCTAACAAAGTAAAATTATTTCCCCCGCCCCCACCACACTGTAACACACCAGATCCCACATTCATCTCACCAGTATTTGTTGAGTATCGTTCAGTGAACAAAACAGACAAATATCCTGCCCCTATAATGCTTTGCCCTTTTTTCAAGATCCTCTATAACCTGAACCCATCCTGGGTGTCCACACAGATTCCACATGGATCTCCATAATTTCTATTCCTTGCCTCAGTACATGCCATCCTTACTCTGCCCTCTCCTATTTTTTCCTTTTTATCTCAACAACTCCCGCTCTTCTCAGTGAATACTCCTTATGCTCAACTCAGACTAAAATCAAAAGAGAAAAATGTATTTGTTTATAAAACTAAATCATCTAAAACTAGCATTAATCTTTCTGAAGGGGTAGATCCCAATGATTTCGAGACTATTGTCAAGGCGTATATTTCCCCTTGTCTTTCCCATCACTTCTTTAAGGTGCGGTCTTTCTGCCTGCACTTCATCATTCTCATCACTCAGGACACTGCAGTTGGTTTCCACGCCCATCACATTCTTCTTGCCGAAGTCCCCAGTGGCATTCTGCAAGTGCAGCACAATTGACACCTTGCAGGATTCATCGCGGGCTTTCTCCAGCACGTTTGACCTCATCATCAGCTCTCACATCTGATACTTCACGATGCCTTTGTCCCTGATTCTCTTCCTGCCTCCCTAGACTCTTCACACATTCTTCTACCCATGTGCCACATCTAGAAAAACTAAGTGTTGATTTTTCACAGGGTTTCACCTTTGACCCAAAGCCCTTCCCACTTTCCATGGACAATCTTGTCTAAACACACGCCTTCACCAGATACATACATATTTTAAATTCAAACTTGATCTCTCTTCTGTGCCCCAATATTATAGTCTAGCTTTTCACCTGAACTTTAATTCATCAAAACCAAGCTTATTACTGTCCGATTTCTACGCCATATTTGCCCTTTCTTCATTGGTAGTTGTTGACACCTCCACTCACTCCGTTGTTTAAAACAGAAATCTCAGAATTATTCAACAGTCTTTCTTATGTTCCACTTGCCTCATTCAAGCCTATCCATTCTAGCTTCTGAATGTCTCTGGAATGACAAAATACCTTTCACTTCCACCCCTACCTCTGGCCACTCTAGTTGAAACCTATAGGATTTGGGGACTCGAGTATTCCATTATACTTCTGAGCAGTTGCAAAGCTCAGGGACTTACATTATTCAATGTGTTGTCTGCGTCACAGCTAGAGTGACCTTTCTAAAAACATCTTGCTTAAATTCTTCAATGTCTTATCAATGAGATAAAGTTCAGACTCTAGTATGGTACATGAAGCTCTTCAGAGACTACTGACTTTCTACTTCCAAGACTTATTATTTATTCTTTTTAATACAGAATTATTATTACCACATTTCTGTGCCCCTGCACACCGGTAAAGTTTCATACATCTTTCAATACCCTTCTAAACCATCACCCCTTCATTGAATCACTTCCTGACCTTCTCTGTCAACTTCAAGTAGAAGCAGAGATGCCTTTTTTTGTGGTCTTCCTGCACTTAGTATGTCTCTGTCACAAGTTACTTTGAATTGTGCTTACTTCTTCCCATTGCACTGCCCCTCCATGGGCACATGTACTCTTTATATCCCCAGAACAAGTCATAAGCTCTGGCACATGAATAGTAGTTACAGTGAACTACTGACCATTCACTCATTCAGCAACTACTTAACGACCTCATATGTTCCAGGCACTCTTACAAGTGGTGAAAATAAACAAGTTAAAAATTAGACAAATATTAGCTCTGATGGAGCTAATATTCTAATGAATCCTCAGAAATAACATACTTTAATAGTCATATAGTGAGTTATTAGGAAATCCAGAATGTAGTTATTTAGTGAATATCTATCAATTGATTGGATTTTCCTAACATTTTCAGCTAAGTGATATCTTGTTTCTCATTAAAATGTTTACTATAAAAAATATTTTGTATAAAAATATAAATATTTAATATATATTTTAAATACCAATATTTTAATATTTGAAATACTTTTAAACTACCATTTTACTTTACTGAAATGTTATCGTTTAGAAAAACTGAATGAAATCAGGAAAAGATTGTGTAAGTACTTTTCTTTTTCTATGAGCTATTACTTTGATCTAGTACATGGTTGGCCAATTCTGAATTTTTAACTGTATTATGAAATATACTATTGCCAGTTCAGTTATGGGACACTGTTTTCTGAAAGCATCAAAGACAAACTACAAAGCTTCCAGAAGTTAGTGACTAGAATGCGAAAAAGGTTCTCATTCTTCTCAAATGGGAAATGGTGGAGAAATAGGAAAGGTTGCCTACAAAAATTGATAATAAGACTAATATTAATGATATCGAAGCTAACACCTATAGAATATTTACTACATCTCACATATTGTTTAATGCTCTTGACTTATATTAACATATATTAACTTACATTAACCGATTTAATGTTCTACCTTTGCAGAGGTCATGTAATTTGCAAGTGGCAGAGTAAAGATTCTGGCAGAGTTCTCTTTTAAAACGTTTTTAATTTCTGTGGGTGCATAGTAGATGTATATATTTAGAGAGTTCTCTTAGTCCCACACTATTCCATTTCCCTATACTAGGTTGCAATAGACCAGCAGCAGATATAATAACTGTTTTCTGTTTCATGGAAAATGATTAGAAGTCATTTAAAATCACATCCTGACATTAAAATGTTAAGTTGTTGTTGAGATAATGAGCTGGGGACATATGATCCAATGTGTGCATACTCTCATTCTGTGGTGTGTGCCATGGATGGGCCTGTGTTCCCCCATCCCCACAAATTCATATGTTGACTCCCTAATCCACCATGGGACTATATTTGAAGATATCATTGTTAAGAGGTAATTAAGGCTAAATGCGGTCATAGGGGTGGGTTCCCAATCTCATAGGGTTGGTGGCTTGAGAAGAAAAGGCAGAGAGAAAAATAGCCCTTTCTCTCTCTCTCTCCCCCCCCCCCCCACAAATAAGCATCAAGGAAAGGTCACATTAAATTTTTGTGTTTTTTTGTTTTGTTTTGTTTTGTTTTTTTTGAGACAGAGTCTCGCTCTGTCGCCCAGGCTGGAGTGCAGTGGCCGGATCTCAGCTCACTGCAAGCTCTGCCTCCTGGGTTTACGCCATTCTCCTGCCTCAGCCTCCCGCGTAGCTGGGACTACAGGCGCCCGCCACCTCGCCCGGCTAGTTTTTTGTACTTTTTAGTAGAGACGGGGTTTCACCGTGTTAGCCAGGATGGTCTCGATCTCCTGACCTCATGATCCGCCCGTCTCGGCCTCCCAGAGTGCTGGGATTACAGGCTTGAGCCACCGTGCCCGGCCTAAATTTTTGTTTTTTAAGCCACCTAGTCCATAGTAACATGTTATGGCAGCCTAATCTGACACATGAGTTATGAAAATATTTAACACATCTCCAATTCCTTTAATTGGGGTCAAGGGGAAAATACAAATCATTGTAAGATGATACAAACACTAAGATAGAAAATCTAAATATTAAAACATTTAGAAATATGGTGCTAATTGCTTTTTCTGGTAGAAGAAAATGGGAAATGATAAAAATAAATGTGTTCAAAGCCAAGTAGCATGAATAAATTTGGACTATATTACAACAAAATGCCACATTTTGTTTTTCAAGTTAACTTTTGGTTTATATTAGGGAAAGTGTGTAAAAATCACCTACTCAAGGTTAGCACCACACAACTTTCTCTAGAGAAACATGCTCTAAGTTGTTAATCCACATAGAGTTGAAGCCATATAAAGCGAGATCTTATTCAAATCAACTTCTCTATTTAACTCAAGTTAGTCTTTTGGCAGCCTACAAAGAGGAAGATTAAGTACAGCTGACTCTTGAACAACGTGAGAGTCAGGGGCACCAACCCTTGTGCGGTCAAAAATTTGCATATAACTTTTAACTTCCCCCAAACTTAACTAATTACAAATAGCCTATTATTGACTGAAGGCCTTACTGATAACATACAGTCGACTAACCCATATTTTGTATATGTATTATACACAGTATTCTTACAATAAAGAAAAAAGAAAATGGTATTATGAAAATAAGGAAGAAAAATACATTTGCAGTACTGTACTGTATTTGATATAGTTTTTGGTATAGTTTGTGTCATTTGTTTGTAAGACGAATTTTCTGAAATAGTGGGCAGCTGCAGCTGCGGGTTTCAATCTGTGATAGATATGAAGCAGTTTGCCTTTTTCTTGTAATATCATGACCTTTCTCTGCTTCTTGGGAACACTTCTGCATCACTAGTGGCACTTCATAGAGGTACATGGTATAATTCAAGGTTTGTAGTATCGCACAAAACACAGAGAAAAATATGCAAGAACCTCAAGAGATCACTTGTTACTGTGAAATGCAATTTATTGGAAAGATGAACTGCTCACCAGAGATGATTGGCCTTACAGGGCATTTTAAGTGAATACTCCCAACACTTGAGCTCACATACATAATAGCAACAGGAGATGACTACGGCAAAACAGTTAATTTTATGCAGTTATGACTTAATGCTGCATCTTCATGTTCGACTTCTCTCAACTCCAAATGGTGCCATGTACAATCTATAAGTGTGTGCATAATTTGATAAATTTTGACTTTTTATAACAACTGTATATTTTATGGTAGGGAATAAAAATAAACTAGTATCTACACACATTATCTTAATTTTAAAAATATTTCCAGGTTATATGGCTTGTGAGTTTTTTCAAATGATCACAAATCTCCAAAAAAAAAAGAAACCTCCAATATATATATTGACAAAAATGTGCTTGTAAGTGGATCCACACAGTTCAAATCCATGTTGTTCAAGGGTCAACTGTAAATGGAACTAGAAGAATCCCAGTATTTAAATACAAAGTCATATAAGCATATTCTGAGCTCGTTTGTTCAAATAAATTGATAAAAATACCTAATTAAGCTGTATCTTATTGAACTAGTTATCTGCCTTGTTTTACTTCATTAGTTCTTAAAATATCACTACTATCATGAAATTTAATGGAGAAAGAAGCAATTAATTTATCTTGGCTTTATTCATGTCTGTACTTTAAGATCTCTAAACACACCACAGCGGGTACCTCAAAAAAATATATTTACACTTAAACTTGTACATAAAATATACTAATCTTCACAAAGCTGGGCAGGAAATCAAATGGCCATCTTTGTCTCCCAAAGAGAAGAATCAGATCATTTCTATTTTCACATGGTGACACTAATGTGTTTAGCATTTAAGAGTCTGGGTTCTAATCAATCAGTCTCCCTCCCTCACTAGACTTCAAAAAAAAAAAAAAAGAAAAAGAAAGAAAAAAAGAGACCTCTTACATTCTTATCTTTGTTATTCCCATGGGTTAAGGCCGTGTCAGACACAAAATAGGCATAAAATATTGGAAAAATGAAAAAACAAAAGAATGATGACTTAAAATGTTAAGAGACTAAAATAATGGGCTAGATTTAATAGGGTGAACTTGAGTAATAATGTAAACCTGCAAAAATATGTTGAAGTGCAGTGTGCAGTAGACATGGATGTGCAGCAGTGTATCCTATGGTTTTCTCTCTACATGAATAACCATAGTGAGGTTCTTGCCAAATTTGGTAATGCAATCTTCAATGAATATTTATAGAATTAGTATGGGGTGTACACATGAAGTAGGGTCAAATTAGAGTATTTAAGATAATTGTGGAATTTTAATCCATCTCAAATGAGGAATGGGTAAAGAACATAGGAGATTTATCCTGGGAGGAGGATAAAACCTAATAGTAAATGTAACTATTTTGAAGTACCGTGATGTGGTAATGGTGATTATATTTGGTCTGTGAAGCCATAAGAAATAGAACTAGAATCAATAGTTAGAAATTGCATCAAGATTTTGGCTTGATAAAGAAAACTACTTTCTAATAGCCCAAGTTGTCTTGAAAATGTCCTATTTCTCCACATCCTCTCCAGCACCTGTTTCCTGACTTTTTAATGATCGCCATTCTAACTAGTGTGAGATGGTATCTCATTGTGGTTTTGATTTGCATTTCTCTGATGGCCAGTGATGATGAGCATTTTTTCATGTGTCTGTTGGCTGTATGAATGCCTTCTTTTGAGAAATGTCTGTTATGGCTGGGCGAGGTGGCTCACGCCTGTAATCCCAGCACTTTGGGAGGCCGAGACTGGCAGATCACGAGGTCAGGAGATCAAGACCATCCTGGCTAACCCGGTGAAACCCCGTCTCTACTAAAAATACAAAAAACTAACCGGGAGAGGTGGCGGGTGCCTGTAGTCCCAGCTACTCGGGAGGCTGAGGCAGGAGAATGGCGTGAACCCGGGAGGCGGAGCTTGCAGTGAGCTGAGATCCGGCCACTGCATTCCAGCCTGGGCGACAGAGCGAGACTCTGTCTCAAAAAAAAAAAAAAAAAAAAAAAAAAAAAAAAAAAGAGAGAGAAATGTCTGTTCATATCCTTTGCCCACTTTTTGATGGGGCTGTTTGTTTTTTTCTAGGAACACTTTTACACTGTTGGTGGGATTGTAAACTAGTTCAACCATTATGGAAAACAGTATGGCGATTCCTCAAGGATCTAGAACTAGATGTACCATATGACCCAGCCATCCCATTACTGGGTATATACCCAAAGGATTATAAATCATGCTGCTATAAAGACACATGCACACGTATGTTTATTGTGGCACTATTCACAATAGCAAAGACTTGGAACCAACCCAAATGTCCATCAGTGACAGACTGGATTAAGAAAATGTGGCACATATACACCATGGAATACTATGCAGCCATCAAAAAGGATGAGTTTGTGTCCTTTGTAGGGACATGGATGCAGCTGGAAACCATCATTCTTAGCAAACTATCACAAGAACAGAAAACCAAACACCGCATGTTCTCACTCATAGGTGGGAACTGAACAATGAGATCACTTGGACTCGGGAAGGGGAACATCACACACCGGGGCCTATCATGGGGAGGGGGGAGGGGGGAGGGATTGCATTGGGAGTTATACCTGATGTAAATGATGAGTTGATGGGTGCAGCACAGCAACATGGCACAAGTATACATATGTAACAAACCTGCACGTTATGCACATGTACCCTACAACTTAAAGTATAATAATAAATAAATTAAAAAAAAAAAAAACAAATAAAAAAAAATGATCTTAACTAATTATATCCAAACAGATATATGAACTGGTGAGGAAATCTAACAGAACAGATAATACTGATGATTCAAGTCCTGTTACTATAATTAGATGTTTTCCTCCCCACCAAAAAAGATAAAAAGCTAGCTTATATGTATTTAAGTATGTCATTCTATTAAGTAGTTAATAATTCAAGTGTATTTTATGAGGAAACATTTTAATTGGTTTATTTATTCATACTTATAGTGTATATTGGGGATAGGATAAACCTTAATTTTAGTCCCTCTCCAAAAAAAATAATATCAAAGGGCAGAAAATGAATAATTCAGGTTTTTTTTTTCCAGCTATATATTTTCATTTCTCTTGTGAAGCAGTGTTTATATCGGACAGTTAAGCAAATAACTTTTCTAGCTGTTGCTGTGGTGGTTTAAAAGTAGATTTATTTTCAATTTGCAGTAAATTCTTAGACTCTGCTTTTGCAGCTAAATTATTTTTGCCATCCTCATAGCACACTGAGGATACGAATTCCTCTGAGCAATAAATATCTATGAGACTCCTAAGACAAACATTATTAGGCCATAATTCTGCTTACTTAAAACCAACATCTGAAAAATAAGCCCTGGAGAACTTCCTTTATTTCATTTTTTTCTGACCAAAGGGCAGTCCAGTATACTGACCAAAATAAGATAAGTGCCTACTCATCAGTAACTGAAACTTTTCTTTAAAACTCACTTGGTAACAGAAAAATATGTCTTTTAATTTTAACAGAGATACTCCTTTTTAAGTGATTTCACAGCTAGTCATTTCCGGTTTCCATTTCAATTTACCCTCTGTCAACAAACACCTGAAGAATTACAAAATCATGGATCAGGTCACTGAGTTATTCACTAAAGTCATATTGCATAATGAGACATAATCAAGGATTTTTACCTCAAACCACTGATCAAAAGACTTAAGCCTCTCACTTTAATCAAGGGAACACTATTCTTCTGCTGACAATTATTCCAGAGTTGATACAAATTCACAAATTCTGACACATTTTAAGTACATCAAATTATACATCTTAAAGAAAATCCAATAGCACAGAAATGTATCCAAGTAACCAAAACTAAGTTGAAAGTTTCTTGTTTCTCTAGAACTTTGACCAAATGCTGGTGACCAAAAAAAATAAAAAGAAAAATGGTCAATTACTGCACTTTCTACAGGAAGCTTCAAACACTGGGAGCCACACAACCCTTCCACAGCTTGCTAATAGACCACCTATTTCCCTCCGTCTGGCTATCATTTGCCATCGCCAAGCTATATGCACATCAGACCACAAGAGAGGAAGAGAAATTGAATCACTGGAATGAGAAAAGAATTAAATTGTGTATCTAGTTAGGCAAAGAAGTTAGCTGTAAATAAGAACAGACTTGTTTATCAGAAGGTTGTCCAAAAACAGGGAGATGGGGCGACATCAAAAGATGGCTTGATTTGCCAACCAAGCAATGCAATGTAAGAGGGCTGCTTTGGAGTATAATGAGTGCCCACAGGCTACCCAGTCAACTGCTGGCCTGAGCACCCAGCATCATTCCTGATGAGAAATTGGCGGGACCACGGTATCAGCAGCAGGTGTCAACACAGGCCTCAGGCCAGATGAGGATCCACAGAGGGCTATTTGTGCTGCAGTAATACAGCATGACAACTGATTAAGTGCAGAGGATGTAGAGTCAGGACTAGACAGATGACTACGTATAACCCTGAGAAATAAAGGAAACCCTTGAGTAGGGCCGACTGTTTAAATGTTGTTTTCATTTATGCAAAACTTATCAATGTTATCAATGATAAATAGATATGTGAGTTCATGACAAAAAACTATAATTGGGTTACAGAAATATAGATAAAAATATGAACATCAGAACTTTAGCTTAAAATTCACTTGTTTCATTAGCACTTTTATATTGAATATGTAAATCCTTATTCATTGAACAACAAAAAAAAATCGAAAACTAGAAATGTTGGCTCTGTGACTATAGCAGATTTGCAGCAGATACTATAACCTGTCATTAGTAACAAAACACATTTAAATGAAATATAACATTAATAAAGCTGCAGTTTACATTTTCAAGTTCTGTCAAATACCTAACACCTTACAAATATACAAATAAAAATCAGGGTACTCTAATAAATTATTTTACATTGACTCCAAACTTATTTTACTATAGTTTATACTGCCAGTAAACAGTAATAAATTTAGAAGTTTCTAGTTGGCCAGGGATGGCTATGCTTTACTGGGATCAAATATTAATTTGCTTATAAGTTCTGACATAATCTTTTCATATTGACTTCCAAACCTTTGAAGTTTAATATAAAATGCAGCAGCAACTTATCAGCATCACTGAATCATTTAGCCTCTCTACACTCTCCATTAGAATATTACTTGTCTATTTTGGTCTCTATTACATTCTCAGCACCTAAAATACTCCTGGGCTTACTAAACATATGTCGAATGAAAGAGTGACTATTTGACTATTAATCTATAGTCCAGTGACAAAGGCAGAAGAGATACTGTTATGGGCTCAATTGTAAACTCCCAGAATTCATATGTCAAAGTCCTAAAAAAAAAGTGATTGCGTTTGAAGACGGAGCTGTCAAATAGGTAACTAAGTCAAAATGATATTATTAAAGTGATCCCTAATGCAATATGACTGATGTCCTTATAAGAAAAGAAAATAAGGACACAGACACACACAGAGGGAAGATCATGTGAAGACACAGCGAGAAGACAAGCCATCCACAAGTCCAGGAGGGCATCCTGACAAGAAACTAACCCTGCTGACACCTTGATCTTGGACTTCTAGCGTCTAGAACTGAGAGAAAATAAATTTATATTGTTTAAGTGACCCAGTCTGCAATACTTTGTTATAACAGCCCTAGCAAATTAATATACAAACTTAATGAACTTTCTGATTGACAGAATTTAAAAAAACACACACACAAAGAATTTCAGGAAAAAATTGTAATTTTTTAACAAATGTTCGATTTCATTATGCAGCAATAATCAAGCTATGATTATGAAATATTATGTGGTCTCTCTAATGTTGAATTAAAAGCTTTTACCCCTCTTATTAAAATGACATTTGTGAAACTATGCCAAACATTGTAATCCTGACACAATCCATCAATGATCATAAAAGCAGAATATTACCTATATTAAATGTTATTGCCTAATCCAGGAGGAGGCATTATATTTAAAATGACTAGAACCCAAACAGAAGCAAAGGCTATGATATGGAAAACATCAGATCAGAACTGTAACCGTACTTGACTACTTGGACTTTTAAGCAGCAGTCAAATGTACTGTGACTAAATTTAATTTTTGTAGAAAATTTGGTCTCCCCAATTATGCATAAATAAATAAGTTTATGGAATTTTGGAGGAATGGAAGGCTAAGACTATTGAGCTGCAATAAAAATATGACTTGGGAATATTTATGCTTTTGGAGTTAAAAAAACTTTTGGTGATTTTATATCCAATGAGTATGTAGAGATTAAATATTAATGTTTACACAATCACTCAATATACTGTTCATTTAAAGAGGCCAAACTCGTTTAATGTTAATAAATATTGTGTAAGGAAACTTCCCCAAGATAAAAGCTATGGCTAGGTACAAAACCAGCCACAGATAAATATGTTTTCAAAGTTCTAAAACTTTAAAGCCAAATGAGAGTCACATCCTAGAGTAACAGAATTCACACTGAATGACATTGTTTACTGGGGAAGTGTGAGGAGCAACTGAAGCCAAAGGATATGATTTAATTGCCAGAGAACTAATATCTGTTATTAATCTTGTTAAATAGACTTGAGTCTAGTGTTAGAGTCATCTTGCTAAAACTATATCCCACTAATTGCACTAGACAGAAAATCCATAAATAGAACTACATACTTGCTTTGTTAGATTGTGGCTTGTCACATTTGCAAAGAACAATTAAATTGAGGCACTAATCCAAAAATTAGTATGCCTTTTAATACCAAAAGGGGCTGTTAGTAAACCAAAGGAAAGTTAAATAATAAAAACAGGCTCTTTTCCTCTCACATAATTTTTAAAATAAGAAAAGTCTTTCTCTATTAACTGAAGAATCCAAATGCCCAACACCTATTAAATATAATTGTATATGACGTTGAAAGCTAAAACGATGCAATAAATTTTTTGTATCCATAATTCCACACAGTCAACTGTCATTAAATTTTCAAAAATACTTAGTTTATTCTCATTTCATTAGTTAATAATCATATCAACAGGCAAAATGATGGTGCATATAAATATGAAATGTCAATGCACCAAGGCAGTGGGTGCAATATGTGTACAATATTCAATGGACATGCTAGACTAGTCAATATATAAGAATGGGGCCAGGCTCAGTGGCTTATGCCTATAATCCCAGCACTTTGGGAGGACCACTTGAGACCCAGAGTTCAAGACCAGCCGGAGCAACAGCATGAGATCCCATTACTACAGAAAAAAAAATTAATTATCTGGGAATGATGGCATGTGCCTGTAAGTCTACTTACTGAGGAGGCTGAGTAGAGAGGATCACCTGAGCCTAGGAGTTGGAGATTGCAGTGAGTTCTGATTATGCCACTATAGTCCAGCATGAGCAACAGAGACAAAGAAGGGAAGGGAAGGGAAGGGAGAGGAAGGTAGGGGAAGGCAGGGGAAGGGAGGAGAAGGCAGGGGAAGGGAGGGGAGGGCAGGGGAAGGGAGGGGAGGGCAGGGGAAGGGAGGGGAGGGCAGGGGAAGGCAGGGGAAGGCAGGGGAAGGGAGGGGAGGGGAGGAAGGAAAAATGAAAATCTGGTAGAACATTTTGGTTATTTGAGATCACCTTTAAGTTTTTAAGCTGGGATGCAACTTTGAAGTATTTTTAAAATCAAAGCATATATGATGCCACATACTCTAGCAATACTGTGTTTTGAATCTCAGGAACTTTGGAGCATAGATCACCATGATTGGCCTTCTGTACACTAACCTGGGAAACTTCTGCATTGCCTAATTAAAGTCTCCAAAATAAGCTGCAACTATGTGTTCATGTATCAGGATATCCTTGATGCAGACATTATGGCAGACAAATGAGTATGTCATTATCGGCTTCATTATCTGTGTGCTCGCTCTCTCAATTTATGTAATCTTTAGGCAAAATCACCAATCTATTGACTCTCAAATCTATGGTTCAGACGTCACCTCTTGACAGACATATAATTAACTGGCTTTTGGCCTTCTCTGTCTGTGCATAACACTTATAATGTCCGAAACTGAATTAGTAATCTTTTTTTACATTGTTAGCCCTGTAGAGTGATGACATATCTAATCATATAGCAGGCCAAGATAGAAAATGAACTTATTCCTGACTCCTTCCCTCTATTTACTCTTAAAATCCAATAAATCATCATGTTGCAAATTTCATTATATTACTACCTATATGAAAAAATATCTTTCCATCTACAGTCCTATTACCAATAATCAATATCAAGTTCTTGTTACTTATCTAGCATCTAACATTTTAAATTATATCTATCCTTTTAGAATAAAGCCAAACATCTTCAGAAGAGTCTTCTATAACATTTATGCCAACCTAACTCCCCTCTCCTCCCACTTTCTGACTCTTATTTTATATTCTAATACTCCTTATGTGATTCATGTCCACTACATCCCATGCTTTTTCTTATTTCCATACCACTGACCATTGCTAAAGTTGTTCCCTGGGTCTGAAATCCCATCTTTCTTTTGTTCCGTATTATTTATTCTTACTTAAGGTTTAAGATTTGGTGCAGGTGTTATCTCCTAGGGAAGCCCTCTGTGATCCCTCCTGAGCTGGGTTACATATTCACACACAGTACTCTCTTAATATCTCTCTAAGTATCTTTCTCTGAATTTCCACATGATTTTTATTGGGGCCTACTTGTTTATACTACTATACAAACAGCTTGAAAGAAAAACTATAACTTATTTATTTGTTTCTCTTAAGGGTATTAGCATAATGCCTAGTCTAGCATAGACACTTAGTAAATAGTGAGTAAATGAATAAATGAATGAATGAGTAGATGGCTTAAGGAGAGACAGATAATTGCAGTGCATATGCTATTATTTTCTCCCTTTGATTCTCCATAAAAGATGTAATTTTTTTCTCTAAATTTTAAAGATCTTTGCCTGAGATCATTTGGGCTTTCCTATACCTAACTAAAAGTATCAGAAAATAGAGTGTTATGTTTTAAATTTAAAATAGATGAAAATTATTAGAATAATCCAAATATGTTCTAGTAAACAGGACAAAATAATCATTCTAATTAATTCTGAAGATGGTAAACATTGAAAAAAATGATTTAAAATTCACTAAAGAAATACGAATAAAAGAAATCTAAACCTCTCAAATGATTTTTTGTGTGTTTGTAGCGTTTGTACTTCTGATGCTATAGTTTGAAACTCTGCTAAAATGCTGAGACACTGCGTAACTGGAAATTCTCTTCAGAAGTGCAATTATTATTACTTTTCCAGGCAGATCTGTTTCAAGGACATACATGCACTAAGTAGAAAGATGCCTGCAGATGGAGAGAAGAATCTATTAAAACTGCTTGTAAGATGACTATCCTAAGTGTGGGTAGAGGGAATATCTACTCTGCATCTAAAAGATTTCAAGCAGGTTTATGGCATATTTTCTCAGAATCCAATCTGCCCACATCTTAGGACTTAGTTTATATTTCCAGATTATTGGCCACATTTTCCATCTTTGCAAACAAATGATATACCAATAAAAAAACACTTTAATTGAATTTGCATGGAAAACATTGTATCTATGATAAAATGTTTGCAGTGTACATTTTAAGCTAAAGGACATACTGTCCTAACAATTTAACAGATATTTGGAATGAGTTATAAAATGTACTAATTTAAAATTGTCACAAAAGTATATTGCTTCTAGGGGTGAAAGAAGACATAGAACATTTCATTATCAAATTTTTGATTTTTAAAGATCCCCATTTTGATTAGGATTAGTATATGATTTAACAGCTATTCTGGAATAGACCACTATTTTAGGCCTTATTTCATCTCTGAGTTGGCAATTAAAACATTCACATTATCTGGGGCCACACTTTGGCTTGCTCTTACGAACAGAATCCAAGAATGTAAAAGGTCGAAAGGAATTGTAGTAGTAATCCACTCTGAAGGTATACAGACGTTTTTTAAAAATAATATGGAACCAAGGACCCTAAGAAAAAGAAACTGCAGGTCGGAAGATGGGCGCGACCTAGCCACCTGCACTACAACTTGCTGAGATTTAACTTTCCCTGTGGTTCATGCACTCAGGTTATCATTGTGACAAGCTAAGTGGACTTCCACGCTGAAGCCATTTCTCATTTAAAATCATAGCCCAAAGAGAGACAAAACTCCCTTTCTTGCCTTTTGAACAAGTTGCATAATGACCAAAAGAGGGCCTAGCAGAGACTGTGTACTAAACTCCAACCATGGAACCTGCCCCCAACAACCATCCCCTTTACGTGAGGCTATACTGGCCACCACCATTCCTGCCCATGTTGAATCACTTTGCCCTTGTGGCCATCACAGCTGACTGGATGTGGAGATGATACCTAACACGAGAAGGGCTACTCCGTGTGCTGGCTTGTGGCCTGTGATGTGCTGTGGCCTTCAATACCCTCTCGGATATTTGAACTGAAACACAGAATAAATTTAAAGGTTAGCAGCGGGCGCTGAACATGCAGTTTCTGTAAGGTAGTGATGAGGTCATGAGGGGTCCAGGGCAGGCGGAAGTTAGTTTCTATGGAAGGTAGAAGTGCAGGATAAGGAGCCTAGACAGAAAAAATCAAAGATGAAAATGGAGAATGGAGAGGAAAAAAACTATGGCATCAAGTGGAACAGATCGAAGAGGTGGTGCTTGGTCCCTAGAAGAGAAGTTCAACCCTTAATAGAGCCTCACAATTAACCCCTCGCACTTGAGTAATTTGAGTAGACTTCATTCTTCCTTGTTACCAAATAGCTTGCTTGAAAAAAAATATGTGGGAGGCAGTAAGGACCCAATGTTCTGCAGTCTCCAGGTGCCTCACACACACGAACTCAGATGTGGTCATCTCTGACATCTCATACCTTGAGACAAACCCGAACATTCACCTTTTTTTTTCTTTTCATCCAGGCAAACACCTGGTTTAAGGGATTATGGGAGCAATACCACCTTCTCTCTCCAGTGAGGGATACACAGTCAGACACGTCCTGAGCTCAAACAAGAGAAGAAACATCACACATCCTTAACTTCCCTTTTGATATTTTAAAAAAACAAATTGAACAGTTTCTTGCCAAATGCAAATGCAACATGAATACAAATAATTTATAAAAGAAAGTTCAAGATGTGTTTGTTAGATGTTGTAGGACATCTGATGGAGTCTCAAATCCATGAAATGGCAAAACTCACTATTTACAGGATATGACGTCACAAAAGATTCTGCAGGCATTTGTGGACATTTTACTTTGTAAAATCACTGAGATAACATTATTTCTTCTTTCCTATTACAAAAGATCAATTAAAGTGCAAAAAACTTGTGTAATCTCTTATTTTTCAAGTCATAGGAAAATCCAAGAGCCTGGTGTATGCTATCATACAAAACTATCAACTCTTTTTCCCCAGATGTACTCAAAAACAGTGAAACAGCACAGGCATGATCAGAGGCAGGCTATATAAGAAATCCAAATTTATAAAATCAGGAATGAAGAAATACCAGGTTTTATTATAAATCTGTTATAGTTTTATCTACGTAGAGATTTACCTATAACGTCTAAGCACAGATTATTAACATAAATGTTGTAGTAGTAAACGGCAGAAGACTCAATTAAAACTGAATGAAAATTTTGAAGTTTAGATTTATGATAAAGCTTTTGAGAATGTATTCACTGCATATAGAAACCTATGGCCTTAAGTATATATTAGTTTCTCTGAATATTTACTGAAGAAAGCTTAATGAAACAAGACACCCTACCATAATGTATTTCCCTACCAAGGCAAGAAAAGATTTTAAATATCCTACTCTTCTTTTCCCACACCCCATATTTAAGGAAAATCCATCAAAGAGCAAGAACTAGGTTTTCTCAAAAGTGACTAATTGGTACAAAGACCACATCAGGTTCCTTACAAAGGAGGAATCATCTCCAGATTTGGATTACAAGACTCCATTTATATATAAGCAAATAAGCCCACTGGGTGGCTAATTGTAACCTACATGTTATTAAGCATAAAGTGATTAAACAGTGCCACCCCAAGCTAGCTGTGCTGAGAATAGAAGTTTAATGGTATGTGAAGTATCAGTGAGTGTTCGCACATAAAGAAGAATTGTTTCAGTGCTTACATGGATGAAAAATTGGATTTCATAACCAAAAATATTTTTAAAAACTGCTCCCATAATCTCAGTGTGCCAAAAAAGGTGAATCCTGAAAAGAATATGCAATTCCCAGATAAACTCCATATAACTATTTGGTAGCATAAAAATATTTTTAGAAAATACAAAAAATTAGCCGGGCTTAGTGGCGGGCACCTGTAGTCCCAGCTGCTCGAGAGGCTGAGGCAAGAGAATGGCGTGAACCCGGGAGGCAGAGCTTGTAGTGAGCCGAGATCACACCACTGCACTCCAGCGTGGGCAACAGAGCAAGACTCCATCTCAAAAAATATATATATATATAAAATATATATATAAATATATATAATATATATGTATATATACACACATATATATATTTTAGAAAAATATAAATAAATATAGCTACTTCTTGTATAACATTTACTCTGTGCAAGGCACAAGTCAAACTGCCTCATACATATTGGCTCATTTAATTCTTACAGTAACCCTTTGATGTGATGATGATGATGATTATCCTAACATTGTGGAGATGAAACTGAGACAATCACTTAAAACTTTTTATACATACACACAGTTATTTTGACAGACCTAACTAGCACTACGTTATTTTAAAGTGTGATCAGGATTACTGAGAATGTGCTAATCTAGTGGAAATTATATGTCTATATTTGTATGTCCAATTTTGATCAGTAATGGTACTGTGAGTAAAACAGACACACACAAAAATCAGAGACCACACTGATTTCAGAAAAGAACCAAGAGTTTATGCAGAAAGGCTGATGTCTCCAGGGTACTCCGGATTGAAAGTTTCTTTCCCTCAAAGTTTTTTCCACCTTGCTCCATTGTTTAAGAGGTTTTCATTTGTGATATTCAGAGATACTTGGACCTGGCTTGACAATTTGGAGGATTAGACTACTGTTGCAGATTGATTTCATATACTAGTAAGTCAGATCTCTGAACTAATATGAGTGCAGTATAACTAAAGGGAGTGAAATATAGCTGGAATCACAGAAAGAGTATTGTAATTCTAACTCTCACATTCATTTGGAGTGTGAACTGGGACAACTAACATAATTTCTTTGGCACTTAACAAATTATTTTTAAAATAATAAAATTAGTCTAGAAAATCTTTCAACTCTTATCTAAATTAAAATTGTGTGAGTATAAATAAGTCAACATCAATAACGTAGTTTTCATTTAACAAAGTAAGAATGATCTTAGCAAAATCTTAGATAATATAGATCAATTATCTAAAAGACAGAAACTACCAAAACTCACTCAAGAAAAAAAAATAAACTGAATAGTATGACGCATACATATTAAACACATTAAATTTATATTTAACTGCTTTCCAACAACAACAACAGAAACTCCAGACCCAGAAGTCTTCGCTGGTGAATTCTGCCAATATTTATGAAGAAATAATGTCAAACCTACAACACACGGACCAGTTCTTTTTTTTATTTTTATTTTTTTTTGAGACAGAGTTTCGCTCTTGTTGCCCAGCTAGAGTGCAATGGCGCGATCTCGGCTCACTGCAACAACCGCCTCCCGCGTTCAAGCGATTCTCCTGCCTCATCCTCCCAAGTTGCTGGAATTATAGGCATGCACCACCACACCTGGCTAAATCTGTATTTTTTTTTTTTTTTTTTTTAGCAGAGATGAAGTTTTACCACGTTGCTCAGACTAGTATGGAACTCCTGACCTCAAGTGATCCACCTGCCTTGGCCTCTCAAAGTGCTGGAATTACGGGTGTGAGCCACCGCGCCCTGCCCAAGGACCAGTTCTAAACGCAGTAAAACCAAAAATGTAAATATATAAGTGCAAGTCTATCAGAATGTGGGTAGAAACTGTATGATGTAAACTATAAAAGACTGATGAAAGATGCATAAAATCACAATCACAAACTGAATCTTACTGTAGGTCAACTTCAAAATAACTTTTTTAAATATGATAAAGAAATACAGAAATTAGAAATTATAATTCATCCATCCAATAATCGATCAAGGCTGGAAAACTCTATTTTTCTCCTGTCTTTTCTTAATTTTGTAAAACACGGTGGGTTACTGAAAACATCCTAAGAAGAGTAACCGGTCCTTGACTTGGAAAAAGTCATATGCCTTTCAGGAGGCCAGATATATAAGCAACAATTGAGTAATCATTATGGCACAGTCATATAATACAGTGCTGAGGAGAAGACTTGAGGCAACGTTAATTGTCCTCTGCTGGGCTAGGGTAGTTGTGCGGAGAGAGCACTAAATGCTGAAGGCAAGAAAGGAGTTGCCATTTGAGATGACATTATTCCAGAGTAAGAAAGGCAGGAGGGAGTTACATAAACACTCTTTGTTCCTTATTTCCACTACTCTTGTAGTCCAGATCCTGGGAGAAATGTTCAACAGTAGCATACTTACTCTCCCTCCAGCTGCTTCCAGCCAACAACTGCACAGCAGGGACACCAAATCAGGTCTGTCACAGGGAGACATAGGACCCATCTCAAAGCCAGCTTTAGCTTGAGTGCTCCCCAGCAGTCGTGCCAACCTTCCTTAGACTTCATAGGAGGTCTAGGACACTTCCCTCCACCCTTTCTTCCCTCTCTCCACTCAGGGGCAGGTTCATGTCATGATTTGACAGGTTTTTTTTTTTTCTTTTAGCTTGTCCTGGCTCATTTTCTTCTTCACAGTTATTTTATTAGTTAAATCTTGCATGCTTAACCTCATTTTGGTATCCTCTTCTGAAAAGACACACACTAATACAGTCAGCCACCGCACCCTGCCCAAGGACCAGTTCTAAATGCAATAACATCAAAAAAGTAAATATGTAAGTGCAAGTCTAACAAAATGTGGGGTGAATCTGTATGATGTAAACTATGAAAGACTGACGAAAGATGCATGAAATTGCAATCACAAACTTAATCTGATTATACAACTCCATATCATACAACCACAAACTGAAAGGACACACACTCCTTTGCCTATTTTGTTTCTCACATTTGCCACAAAAATACATGTGTTCCTCATTATTCTGTTTATAGTGCCCTGTTTCCTCCCATCTAGTAGCAGCTGACAGTTTCCCCTAGAGCGTTTATCTACTACAACGAAAATATGTCTTCCTACTAGATCATTCATTTTTTTTTTCTTTAGAGATAAGGTCTGTCTCTGTTACCCGGGCTGAAGTACAGTGGTGTGATCATAGCTCACTGCAGCTTTAAACTCCTGTGCTCAAGCAATCCTCCCACCCTAGTCTCCTGAGTAGCTGGGACTACAGGCACATGCCACCATGCTGAGCTAATTTAAAGGTTTTTTTTCAGAGATGGGGTTTCACTATGTTGCTCAGGCTGGTCTCAAACTCCTGGCATCAAGTGATCCTCCAACCTCACCCTCCCAAAGTGGTGGAATTACGAGGGTGAGCTACCATGTTCAGCCCCATACTAGATCATTCTTTTGGTCTCTACATATAATTTTGCTAAATAGATGTGTTCATTTAGATGTAGCAAAAACACTGCAAATTCAAAATTTCAAAAACTAAATGTGTTTTCTCTGTTAATATGTTTCTCTTTCAATATTCTTTGACTGCATATAACGATCGGGATTCAGTACAGAAAACAGATATATTCTTAGCATATCAACTAGAAGGGGACTTTATACAGGAAATAAAGGTGGTTACAAATTTGGGGATGGTTGCAGACCTTCAAAGATTTTATTTCATTCCAGTTTTACAGCACCTAGGCTGTGATCTGCAGGTCAGAAAGCTGCCATTGGTACTGCTATCCCTGACACACAAAGAAGGTAACCAGATACATGAAAGTGGAGTTGCCTAATGCCAAAGCCTACGTCCACCAGAACCTGTTAGCCAGCTACCATGGTTGCAAGAAGACGACTTCTGCCTCACTTATAAACAAATCTATGAAGACTATATCTAATTGGGAAAATTAATTCACATACAAAACCCAGGCTCCAAAGGACCCTAGATAATACAGACTTTAGCTTTCAAACTCCAAACTGAAAGAGATCCAAATGGAGATTAAGAGAGCCAGCCTGTGTACCTGCTAACTGAATGGCACCAACATAACCAATTCGCCCAAGCCAAAAAGTAGAGGGTGTTGAAGAGTCCTTTCTCTTCCTCATTCAGTTGATGGATGAACAGTCTTATTCATACCTAAGCTGCTACTGGCTTCCCTCAAGCCTTCACAAACTCTTATTCGGGCTTCTGAAATAGTACCTTGGTAGGGTCAAAGAGTATATTAACTCCTCACTTTTACCCTTCATAATTCTCTGCAGTGCTTTTCCTAAAGTGTAAATGTTATACTCCTCCTTCAGTCTCAAGGCTGTTTATCCGAAAGGCAATGTAGGACTCATTCAAGGTTTGGAAGGAATGTCCTGGGCCCCTGGCACCCTGGCACGATGTGCAAAGCCCTAGATAAGCCGTTGCTTGCTAACATCGCCTCTCATTTCCTATGTCTCTTCTTGGTGTACTCCAGCCATGCCAAAATATTTGCTATGCCCCTAATTTGAAATATATTATATATTATTGAAATATCATATATATCATATTCATATATTGTGAATATGAAATTTCATATATCATATAATATATGAAATATCATATAAATATCAAATATCAATTTGTGGAAATGATTCTGTCTGCCTTGAATTCCAGTCCTCTTTATCTCTTTTACCGCGTTAAATGCTCCAATATTTATCTAAATAAAATACCCCCACCCATTAATAAGTTAAGACTCAGCTGAGCAGAGCTTTCTTGAACTGATGGCTATTATTATATCACTGATCACAAATGTAGGAATTATGAGCTTACCACTAATTAGGCCTAGACTCCCCTGCAGCCTGAGTTCTGCACTGAGACTCCCCATTTTGATGGCATCTACACTGCAGTTCCTCTATGGCAGAGCACATATCTTATTTGCCTCCATATCAGGAACATAGTAGGTGCTCAGTAAAATACTGGTTGATAGAGTGAAAGAAAAAAGGAAAATTAAACAGACTGGAGAGAATTTTAAGACAGCCATAGCAAAACTGCACAATGAATCTTGCTATAAGCAAGATTAGGAAGGAAATGCTGAAATGCGAAATTTTCTGATACTTTAAGATAAAATCATATTTCATAGTGTCAAGTTTATAAATAACGTATTAGCAATATTTCATTAGGATTAAAGATATTTTAATAAAATTATATGATCGTAGTGTTAATTTAAAATATTTAGAAACAAAGGAGTTATATAATTAAATTAATTCCTTAGAGAATCATAGTTGTTTTATATTAAAAATAATAAATATGGGCTGGAGGGTTTTTTGTGTCTCTATCTCCTCCAGTTCTACTCTGATTTTAGTTATTTCTTGCCTTCTGCTAGCTTTTGAATGTGTTTGCTCTTGCTTCTCTAGTTCTTTTAATTGTGATGTTACGGTGTCAATTTTAGATCTTTCCAGCTTTCTCTTGTGGGCATTTAGTGCTATAAATTTCCCTCTACACACTGCTTTAAATGTGTCCCAGAGATTCTGGTATGTTGTATCTTTGTTCTCATTGGTTTCAAAGAACATCTTTATTTCTGCCTTCATTTCGTTGTGTACCCAGTAGTCATTCAGGAGCAGGTTATTCGGTTTCCATGTAGTTGAGCGGTTTTGATTGAGTTTCTTAGTCCTGAGTTCTAGCTTGATTGCACTGTGGTCTGAGAGACAGTTTGTTATAATTTCTGTCCTTGTACATTTGCTGATGAGCGCTTTACTTCCAATTATGTGGTCAATTTTGGAATACTTGTGACGTGGTGTTGAGAAGAATGTATATTCTGTTGATTTAGGGTGGAGAGTTCTGTAGATGTCTATTAGGTCTGCTTGCTGCAGAGATGAGTTCAATTCCTGGATATCCTTGTTAACTTTCTGTCTCGTTGATCTGTCTAATGTTGACAGTGGGGTGTTGAAGTCTCCCATTATTATTGTATGGGAGTCTAAGTCTCTTTGTAAGTCTCTAAGGACTTGCTTTATGAATCTGGGTGCTCCTGGATCAGGAGTTGGTTTTTTTAAAAGATCAACAAAATTGATAGACCACTAGCAAGACTAATAAAGAAGAAAAGAGAGAAGAATCAAATAGACGCAATAAAAAATGATAAAGAGGATATCACCACCGACCCCACAGAAATACAAACTACCATCAGAGAATACTATAAACACCTCTATGCAAATAAACTAGAAAATCTAGAAGAAATGGATAATTTCCTGGACACTTACACTCCCCAAGACTAAACCAGGAAGAAGCTGAATCCCTGAATAGACCAATAGCAGGCTCTGAAATTGAGGCAATAATTAATAGCCTACCAACCAAAAAAAGTCCAGGACCAGATGGATTCACAGCTGAATTCTACGAGAGGTACAAAGAGGAGCTGGTACCATTCCTTCTGAAACTATTCCAATCAATAGAAAAAGAGGGAATCCTCCCTAACTCATTTTATGAAGCCAACATCATCCTGATACCAAAGCCTGGCAGAGACACAACAAAAAAGAGAATTTTAGACCAATATCCCTGATGAACATCGATGCAAAAATCCTCAGTAAAATACTGGCAAACCGGATTCAGCAGCACATCAAAAAGCTTATCCACCATGATCAAGTTGGCTTCATCCCTGGGATGCAAGGCTGGTTCAACATATGCAAATCAATAAACGTAAACGAGCATATAAACAGAACCAAAGACAAAAACCACATGATTATCTCAATAGATGCAGAAAAGGCCTTTGACAAAATTCAACAGCCTTCATGCTAAAAACGCTCAATAAATTCGGTATTGATGGAACGTATCTCAAAATCATAAGAGCTATTTATGACGAACCCACAGCCAATATCATACTGAATGGGCAAAAACTGGAAAAATTCCCTTTGAAAACTGGCACAAGACAGGGATGCCCTCTCTCACCACTCCTATTCAACATAGTGTTGCAAGTTCTGGCTAGGGCAATCAGGCAAGAGAAAGAAATCAAGGTATTCAGTTAGGAAAAGAAGAAGTCAAATTGTCCCTCTTTGCAGATGACATGATTGTATATTTAGAAAACCCCACTGTCTGAGCCCAAAATCTCCTTAAGCTGATAAGAAACTTCAGCAAAGTCTCAGGATACAAAATAAATGTGCAAAAATCACAAGCATTCTTATACACCAATAACAGACAAACAGAGAGCCAAATCAGGAATGAACTTCCATTCACAATTGCTTCAAAGAGAATAAAATACCTAGGAATCCAACTTACAAGGGATGTAAAGGACCTCTTCAAGGAGAACTACAAACCACTGCTCAGTGAAATAAAAGAGGACATAAACAAATGGAAGAACATACCGTGCTCATGGATAGGAAGAATCAATATCGTGAAAATGGCCATACTGCCCAAGGTAATTTATAGATTCAATGCCATCCCCATCAAGCTACCAATGAGTTTCTTCACAGAATTGGAAAAAACTGCTTTAAAGTTCATATGGAACCAAAAGAGAGCCTGCATCTCCAAGGCAATCCTAAGTCAAAAGAACAAAGCTCGAGGCATCATGCTACCTGACTTCAAACTATACTACAAGGCTACAGTAACCAAAACAGCATGGTACTGGTACCAAAACAGAGATATAGACCAATGGAACAGAACAGAGTCCTCAGAAATAATACCACACATCTACAGCCATCTGATCTTTGATAAACCTGAGAGAAACAAGAAATGGGGAAAGGATTCCCTATTTAATAAATGGTGCTGGGAAAATTGGCTAGCCATAAGTAGAAAGCTGAAACTGGATCCTTTCCTTACTCCTTATACGAAAATTAATTCAAGATGGATTAGAGACTTAAATGTTAGATCTAATACCATAAAAACCCTAGAAGAAAACCTAGGTAATACCATTCAGGACATAGGCATGGGCAAGGACTTCATATCTAAAACACCAAAAGCAATGGCAACAAAAGCCAAAATTGACAAATGGGATCTAATTAAACTAAAGAGCTTCTGCACAGCAAAAGAAACTACCATCAGAGTGAACAGGCAACCTACAGAATGGGAGAACATTTTGGCAATCTACTCATCTGACAAAGGGCTAATATCCAGAACCTACAAAGAACTCAAACAAATTTACAAGAAAAAAACAACCCCATCAAAAAGTGGGCAAAGGATATGAATAGACATTTCTCAAAAGAGGACATTCATACAGCCAACAGACACATGAAAAAATGCTCATCATCACTGGCCATCAGAGAAATGAAAATCAAAACCGCAATGAGATACCATCTTACACCAGTTAGAATGGCGACCATTCAAAAGTCAGGAAACAACAGGTGCTGGAGAGGATGTGGAGAAATAGGAACATTTTTACACTGTTGGTGGGATTGTAAACTAGTTCAACCATTATGGAAAACAGTATGGCGATTCCTCAAGGATCTAGAACTAGAAGTACCATATGACCCAGCCATCCCATTACTGGGTATATACCCAAAGGATTATAATTCATGCTGCTCTAAAGACACATGCACACGTATGTTTATTGCGGCACTATTCACAATAGCAAAGACTTGGAATCAACCCAAATGTCCATCAGTGACAGACTGGATTAAGAAAATGTGGCACATATACACCATGGAATACTATGCAGCCATCAAAAAGGATGAGTTTGTGTCCTTTGTAGGGACATGGATGCAGCTGGAAACCATCATTCTTAGCAAACTATCACAAGAACAGAAAACCAAACACCGCATGTTCTCACTCATAGGTGGGAACTGAACAATGAGATCACTTGGACTCGGGAAGGGGA
This sequence comes from Macaca mulatta, assembly GCF_049350105.2. Lineage (NCBI taxonomy): Eukaryota > Metazoa > Chordata > Mammalia > Primates > Cercopithecidae > Macaca > Macaca mulatta. Next base: position 20,592,532 of record NC_133423.1, read on the forward strand.
ACATCACACACCAGGGCCTATCACGGGGAGGGGGGAGGGGGGAGGGATTGCATTGGGAGTTATACCTGATGTAAATGACGAGTTGATGGGTGCTGACGAGTTGATGGGTGCAGCACACCAACATGGCACAAGTATACATATGTAACAAACCTGCATGTTATGCACATGTACCCTAGAACTTAAAGTATAATTAAAAAATAAAAATAAAAAATAAAAAATAAAAAATATGGGCTTCAACACAAGTATTTTATCATATTTTATATAATTTACTGTAAAATATATGTTAAACATCATAATGAGAAAAATTGTGTTTATCTTATAATGAGGTATAAAATGTTCATATGTTAAGTATCAATACCTAATGATGTACATTTTACTGGGACATTCTGTATATGGACAGCAATTAAGCAAATTAGGAGACATATAAGCATCAGCCTACAGACATAGGAGCTACATTTTAATAAATTAGTACTATATTTCATAAGGTAATTATTACCCATTTTTAAGTGAGAATTTTTATAGTCAGAATAATTTTGTCAATGTTTCCCAAATTGTGATTCAGTGAATATATAGTCCAAATTATAATTACATTTAATTCTGCTGTAATATAATATATACGTTCCTTGAAAATCAGTGTGCTATGAAAAATCATGCAAAAAGTAAAAATAAAAACAACAGAGCTTATGGAAAAAGTGGCACCAGACACATAAAACTCAAAAACTTTGTCAGTGATACATTAACAAAAAGAACCCAATAAAACCAGGCCCACTGCCTTAGAGTTAAAACAGGGGCATGCCAAATAGTTAAAAATACATAAACTTGCAATACATACAGCACTTTAAAAAAATCTGCAGTTTGCTTGTGGAAGTCAGTTTCAGAAGGGTTGTAGCTTATGAGTTATAAAGTGATAGAAGGATGATTATGTAAATTCTCACAAGATATTCTATCACCACATGTGGATGGCTGTGCCTCCTGACACTCAGTGAGCTGTATTGTTTGAGGTTTGTGTGTTGTGCGTGCTCCCATGTCTTGGTTCAACCAGATGCACTTTTCCCCATTCACCTACTGTCTCTCCTAGACAAAACTGTGCAAAAATACACAATTTATCTTATGCTCAAAATGTTCCCTGATATATGAATTATGTTTGGAACAAATTTACATTTCAAAACAAGCATTATAACAGAAATGAGTGTAATAGGTACTTGAAAATAAAAGTGGAAGAAGTAGGGTTCTATGTTCCAATAAATTCAGGAAATTTGGGGGTTAAGCAATGTTTATTTTTGTATTAGGCAATTTCTGAAACCATGCTGATGTAAACTCTGAAACTTCAAGAGGGCAATGAGTTTGCAATATTTTAAAAATTATTTAATGTTAGAGCATTCCCATTCATTAATATTTTGTGCTGGAAAAACAAGTAAAAATAGTGTTCCATGTAGCATAGTTTGGTAAACATTTTTCTATATTGTTTCACATTTATTGTTATAAAATGTAAAACAAGATTTTTCTCTCAGAACAGAAATAAATTATGATCTAATTCAATTCTGTGAGGATTACAAAAGAAATCTGCAATAAATTTTCAAAAATACTATCAATATATCTAATATTACTGGTTTTATTTCTTCTGGCTCGTAGAGAACTATGAACCATGGCACACAAATAAAATACCATATTGAAGATCATCTTTTTAGCACAATTAACTTTACAATAAAGATCTTATAAATCTACACCCAATGATTAAATTGTTGCTGTTAAGGATATGTGATTTTCTGGGACTTCAGTGTGATCCTTTTGTTCATAAAACATTTTCATGGGAAAAAAATTTTAAGGGAGTAATTTTGTTCTTTATTATTAATTTTACCTATTATTTCTGAATTAATATTTCTATTTTATTCAAATTTTTAACCAGTTCTTTTATTCTGTTTTTATATGCAAAGTTTACACAGGATTTAGAATAAGTGTGAAATAACTATTTGATCATTTATCAGATAGTCTGTTAAGGAAGAAAATTGTCATAGATGAATCTAATATAATTTAATCTTTTTTCAGATAAAAGGCAATGGATGGAAGATGAGAGTGAAAATGATAGCATCAGGATGATTGAAAAGTCTCTCATCAGTTAAAGCAACTAGAGCACTTGCAAAACTTGTCAGAATTAACACTTTCAGAACTCTGAAAATTGACCAATACTTCAAATAAGCCAAGGTAAATTTATTCAGGAAAATGGCTAAATTGCAGTAAGAAGAGTGAACCTTGCAGCATTTTAACTAGACATATTTTCCCATTCCCAACTCACCGACTCTGCAGTAGCTTTGACAGCTAACATTCTGTAAAAATGTTTAAAAGCAGCAGCCTAGCAGGAAATGGAGGGTGCAAAATAGGGTTGGATCTTCTTCAAAGCCCCATTCCCTTTACCAGAGATGCCATCATTATTTTGACCTATCTGTTGGTTTCCCAACAAACTCTACTTGCAGGGCTTCCTTATTTGACCTAACTCAGAACTCACCCACGGAGAACAGTCTCTTCCTCAGGGACATTTGTTAGAAACAATCAGAACAACTGCTTAACATCACGGCCGCCTGAGGCAATGGATAGAAGTTGGCGAAAATAATCAGCTATTCAAAAAGCTTACAAAGAAAAAGTTCAAGAAAATGAGATGCCCATAGGAATTTATAAAAACTCTAACATATCCCTGAGGATCTAGAAAGCCATACACACATACAGGACTGTACTTATGATCAGAAAAAACACAAAACAAACAAACAAACAAAAAACCCTAAGAAGGCCTTGAGCTCTCACCTCTGGCTGACCTTGGTGGCTGTGTGTAAGCAGAAAGCAAGGGCAAGGCAGAGTTGCCTGGTGCCTGGCTAAGTGTCAAAGGCATGCCCACCATGAACACGGAGTCTCTCAGCAATGACTAAGGGAGATGTTGGTTCCCGACATCTAAGGAAATCTCTGTCCACTCATCAGCTGACCAATCAGCTATCAGAGCAAAGACCTCATTGATTATACAAGACAAAGAATACATACTTTTTAGAATTATTTCAGAAAAATTACTGAACAACAATAACAAACAACAACAACAAACCCCGGGTAAGAGAGAAAATCTGATTTTCAGGGTTGCTGGATTGTATTATTCAAAATTTCCAGTTTCTAACAAAAATGAATAAATAAATGCATGCAAATAAGAAAATATAGCACATACACATTAGGAAAAGGAAGACAGCAGAAATTATTCCTGGGGAAGTCTAGACGTTGCACTTAATAAATAGTCTTTAAATCAGTGCAAATATGTTCAAAGGATTACTGAAAACTATATCTAAAAATTAAAGGAAATTATGAGAGCAATTTCTCATCAAACAGAAGATATCAAAATGTAAGTGTAAACTTTAATAAACATGGGTTAGGCAATCCTTTTTTAGATATGATCCCAAAAACTCAGGTAACCAAAACACATTGATAAATTTAACATCATCATAATTAAAAGGTTTGTGGTTTCAAGAACACTATCAATACCTGAAATGGCAAAAGTACCTAGAATATGTAAAGAGCCATTACAACCCAATAATAAAAAAAAAAAATCCAATTAAAAATGGGCAAAGGATTTGAATAGGCATTTCTCCAAAGATTATTACACAAGTAACTAGTAAGGACGTAAAATCATCTTCAGTATCATTAGGCATTAGGGAAATGAAAATCAAAAGTACAATGAGAGTTCACTTCATATCCTTATGATGGCTAAATTTAAAAGATGGACAACAGCAAGTGCTAGCAAGAATGTGAAGAGATTTGAACCCTCATACATTGCTAATTGGAAATGTAAAATGGTGCAGCCACTTCAGAAAACAGTTTGGCAGTTCCTCAGAACAATAAACAGAGTTATCATATGATTCAGCAATTCCATTCCTAGTTGTGTACCCAAAAGAATTGAAATCATATGTCACATAAGAATTTGTCCGTAAATATTCCTAGCAGCATAATTCATGATAGTCAAAACTGGAAACAACCCAAATGTTCCTCAACTGATGAATAAATTTAAAAATATAATGTATTCATCCGGGCGTGGTGGCTCACTCCTGTAATCCCAGCACTTTGGGAGGCCGAGGCGGGCAGATCATGAGGTCAGGAGATCGAGATCATCCTGGCTAACATGGTGAAACCCCGTCTCTACTAAAAATACAAAAAATTAGCCAGGTGCAGTGGCAGGCACCTGTAGTCCCAGCTACTTGGGAGGCTGAGGCAGGAGAATGGTGTAAACCCAGGAGGCAGAGCTTGCAGTGAGCTGAGATTGCACCACTGCACTCCAGCCTGGGTGACAGAGTGAGAGTCCGTCTCAAAAAAAAAAAAAAAAAAAGTACATATACACACACATATATACTATATACATATATATACACATGTACATATATAAAAAGTATATATACTATATACATACACATATATACACATACATACATATATACATATATATACACATATATATACAAAATATATATATGTAATGTATACATACAATGCAATATTGTTCAGCCATAAAAACAAATCAAAACTGGGTGCAGTGGCTCATGCCTGTAATCTCAGCACTCGGAGAAACTGCGATGGGAATATTGTTTGAGCCCAAAAGTTTGAGACCAGCCTGGACAACATAATGAGATTCAATCTCTACAAATTCATTTTTAAAAGCTAGCTGGGTGTGGTGGTACACATAGTCCCAGCTACTCAGGAGGCTGAAGCAGGAGGATCACTTGAACCTAGGAGGTTAAGGCTGCAGTGAGTCATGATCATGCCACTGCACTCCAGCCTGGGTGATAGAGCAAGATCCTCTTTTAATTTTTTAATAATCAAATTCTGGTTCACATTATAGTGGAGGCAAACCTTGAAAATATTATGCTACATGAAAGCAGTGAGCCATAAAAGACCACATATTGCATTATTTTAATCATATAAAATGTCCAAAATAGGCAAATTTATAGAGACAGAAAGTAGATTAGCAGTTTCTAGAGGATGAGGAAAGGGCAATTTGGGGACCTGCTAATGGGATAATGAAAATGTTTTAGAAATAGAAAGTGATGATGATAGCCCAGCTCTGTGAATATACTCCCCCAAAAATCCACTTAATTACTAAAGAGGTGAATTTTTTGGTATGTGAATTATATGACCATTTTTAAAAAGAGAAAAAATAAGGCAAGAGGAAGGTAAGATTATTTCCAGCTCATGATGTTCAGAACACCCCATCCCAACAACATTTTACAATATACAGATGATTAGGCATTCAGCAATACAAAAGAAGGGAGTTGGAGGTGTGAGTTCTGCTCTGTGCAATAGTTAAGAGACAGGCTCCTTTCATGATATGGTCCAGCCACCTGCAACATGAGATTTCAAAGATGCCATATAGTTATCTACTGATAAACAGGAGAGGAACCTTGGGTAAAATTATGAAAGAGCTAATGCGATGAGCCTCACTGCCAACATGCCATTAGCTAGAATTTAGTCATAAGGTCCCACCCAATTCCAAGGCAGGGTGGAAGATGTTCATTTAGCTCAATACTCAGGAACAATACTTAGTATTATCTCTGTCACAAAAGGAAAGAGGATACATTCCCAACCTAAGTAACTGAGATTCAGAATTAACCCTGAAATAAGCAGCTACAAACTATAGAGCACTAAAATCAAAAATAACCATAGAAGAAAAGAACAATATACAAAATTTCATATAATCTGGTGTTTAATTAATTTGGAAAGTAACTTTGCTGTGATCTTTCAAACCACCTTATGCAAAGTATTCAGAAACTTCAGTAAATAGCATCACCAGTCTTGGCTTGACAACTAAACTTACTAAGGTATTTGTCGGTTCAACTTACAAAGCATTAAACTATGGAGGTTGAAAAAAAGTTGCTTAAAAAAAAAACAGAATGCAGCTTAATTATTATTTTCCTGAGTTCAGAGTAAGCATAGTTACATTAATGCCATAATGTAGTTTAAAATCTTGTAAATAAAAAGCACCTGTTTCCAGGTATAAGCGAAACTCTTCAATAGAGAAATATGGGATATTAGTACATTAAAATCAACCCCTTTTTGAACCCATTCATAATTTATAGCTACCTACATAGTTCTTCCAACCATACCATGTCTATCTATATCATTAAATATCCTCTCTGTGTTTCAGGTATTTTAAATTGAAGCACTACTTGCAGGGTTCTTAATAAAAACAAAAAAATTAAGAGGGTAAATAAATTCAGTATCCTAGCCAAAAACCAGAGTATCTGTTTCAGGAACATAGGACAGTATACTTTCCATTTCATTTTACACACACACACACACACACACAGAGGATGTCTCTCTTTTACATAAGAATGAACCTGGCTGCCTCAAGATAGGTTGTTTTGGTATCACGGAATGGCCTCTAGGGATCAAGTTGTTTCCCTTAAAAACTTGAAAAGGGAAATTCAGGCTCTCTTATCCGGCTTGCTTCAGACTTCAGACTTCAGGAGCTTGTGCCTCTGAATCTGTGTCGCCCTGCAATTTGTGTCTCTGAAACAATGCTGTCTCACAGACTCCCACTGCATTAGGATTGGTCAGAAGGAAGCAGAGGAGGAGCCACTGTGAACATGTTTTTTTTTTCTCTCCACACATCATAAAAATCAGCAGCTGGCACCTACAGCCCCTAACACTCAAAGCAATGCTCAGGCTGGAAACAGAAGCTTCCGAGAGGCAGCCGATGTGAGCATGTGCGCACAGATTCGTCTCCCAATGGCATGGCAGCTCTAGGAAAATTGTTTTGAACAGACTTGAATGCATAAGATTAAAGTTAAAGCAGAAGTGAGAACAAAAAAGCAAAGAGCAGACTCTTTCAACTGAGAATGAATACTTTGAAGCCCAAGATTTTAAAGTGATAATGATCAGAGTCGTACCTAAAAGAGACTAAAAACTCCATGTCACGCTCTGGACTTGTGACATTTACTCACAGCAGGCATGGCAATTTTAGCCTCACAACTTTCAGACAGATAAAGACTTGGAGGAAATAACTGAGACGACTCCCTGACCCAGGAGGCTAAATCAATTCAGGGGGACACGAATTCTCCTGCCAGCATGGTGAACTCCACCCACCGTGGGATGCACGCTTCTCTGCACCTCTGGAACCGCAGCAGCCACAGACTGCACAGCAATGCCAGTGAGTCCCTTGGAAAAGGCTACTCTGATGGAGGGTGCTACGAGCAACTTTTTGTCTCTCCTGAGGTGTTTGTGACACTGGGTGTCATCAGCTTGTTGGAGAATATCTTAGTGATTGTGGCAATAGCCAAGAACAAGAATCTGCATTCACCCATGTACTTTTTCATCTGCAGCCTGGCTGTGGCTGATATGCTGGTGAGCGTTTCAAATGGATCAGAAACCATTGTCATCACCCTATTAAACAGTACAGATACGGACACACAGAGTTTCACAGTGAACATTGATAATGTTATTGACTCAGTGATCTGTAGCTCCTTGCTTGCATCCATTTGCAGCCTGCTTTCAATTGCAGTGGACAGGTACTTTACTATCTTCTATGCTCTTCAGTACCATAACATTATGACAGTTAAGCGGGTTGGGATCATCATAAGTTGTATCTGGGCAGCTTGCACGGTTTCAGGCATTTTGTTCATCATTTACTCAGATAGTAGTGCTGTCATCATCTGCCTCATCACCATGTTCTTCACCATGTTGGCTCTCATGGCTTCTCTCTATGTCCACATGTTCCTGATGGCCAGGCTTCACATTAAGAGGATTGCTGTCCTCCCCGGCACTGGTGCCATCCGCCAAGGCGCCAATATGAAGGGAGCGATTACTTTGACCATCCTGATTGGCGTCTTTGTTGTCTGCTGGGCCCCATTCTTCCTCCACTTAATATTCTACATCTCTTGTCCTCAGAATCCATATTGTGTGTGCTTCATGTCTCACTTTAACTTGTATCTCATACTGATCATGTGTAATTCAGTCATCGATCCTCTGATTTATGCACTCCGGAGTCAAGAACTAAGGAAAACCTTCAAAGAGATCATCTGTTGCTATCCCCTGGGAGGCCTATGTGACTTGTCTAGCAGATATTAAATGGGGACAGAGCACACAATATAGGAACATGCATAAGAGACTTTTTCACTCTTACCCTACCTGAATATTGTACTTCTGCAACAGCTTTCTCTTCTGTGTAGGGTACTGGTTGAGAATATCCATTGTGTAAATTTAAGCTTATGATTTTTAATGAGAAAAAATGCCCAGTCTCTGTATTATTTCCAATGTCATGCTACTTTTTTGGCCATAAAATATGAATCTATGTTATAGGTTGTAGACATTATGGATATACAAAAAGAAAAGTCCTTATTAAAAGCTTACCAATGTCTGTTTCGTGTTATTCATAAGCATTGGACACTTTGTGTGCTTTAGTAACATAGAAATCAGAGCCTCATTAAATATATTCTAATAAATTCGTTATTATATTACACTATCCACCACTGAAATGTAGAGAGTTCATTCTAGCAGTTAAGTGAAAATATTTAAAGAACAGATGCAGAATCATTTCAAAAAATATCATCACTGAAATTTCAAGTAATTTAATTAAAGGTTTGTTCATCCTCCCCGTGCAGAAGTAGAAATGAAGCTCCTCTAGAGAGAAAAACAGGTGCTGAGAAGAGAGAGATGCTGAATCAGAGAACTATGTGTGCTTCTCAGACACAGAAAGATTCATCTCCCTTAGCAAACAGCCTGATATTTCACACGGGCAATTCAGTTTGGGGTGGGTGGGAAAAGGCAGCTATGGAGATGAAAGTGTCCTGGAAAACCTAAGTTGCCAAGTCAAGATCAATTTTCTGTTACCAAATTATTCCTAAACAACATTAATAAAACAGAGAATGGGGTATTTATGCCCCCTTTAACGAAGGATTCAGGGTCTGCTGAAGTGTCCAGAAAAGGTAGTATTGTACTGAGAGATTTAGCTTCCTGTTTCTAGAGAAGTACAGGACTGACATCGAATTCTTTCTCATTTCACATGAAAATGACTTACTGTTTACTTATTGCTTATTTTTTGAGCTGGAGTACAAATGTTGATTATCAAGGATTTTAAACTTTAAAACCAAATTCATAGCACAAGTGTTTCCCGGCAATATTTGTAAATATCTAAAATAAGAGTACCTGGGATGCTGGTACATTTTAATCAGAAAGGGAGGCACCTACCAAACCCCAGAGGATGTCGTACAATAAACTCGCCTTCCACAGCCACTTCTTAAAGAGTAAATATGTTTTGCTCCAAAATCATCCTACAGATTTGGCCACTGAGCAAAAAAAAGTGTACTGTACTTTCTAATCTGTGGGTAATTTAAAATAAAGAAAAAGAATATATTAGGTTGAGGATTACCAGTAAACTATCTTGCAATTTACAGGGTCTTCAAACACTCATGGGCAGAGGTCATATGCAAAGGCACTCCTTAACTCAAATCTAAATGTTTTTTGCTGATTATAAGACCCAAGAAACACTTTCAACATTCATCTGAAAACACTACCTTAAAGGATAATAGTGAAGTTAAAGTTTATACTTAAGAAGAGGTACTAAAGCTGAAATTTTAATTCCACTGCAATTCCTCTATTTTGAAGCAAAAGTGAATGTGAGAATTTAAATATACACTAACAATCATAGTCTACAGCAGTAGAGGGACACAGTTATGTTTTTGTCATTGTACGTTTCCTGTCCATTCTTTCATTTAATGAATCTGAAAAATTCCAGGGACTACAGATATGAGAGAGAGAGCTATGAGCAAGCCCCATCTTCTGTGGTGGCTGTCCTTCCCAGTTTATCCTATTTCTCCTCCAAGTGTCATCTCAGATGCCCAGAAGGAAATCCTGGTTCCTCCTTCTTCAGGTTCATACCTTCTCCTGGAGCAGTTTACAGTGTTAGGGTGTGTATAAGTCACGAATGAGCCATATAACACCACCCTCCCCTATGTGCCCATGGTACCATATTGAACTTTAGCTCCTTTAAGTGCAGAGACTGTCTCTTACTCATTTTTTCTATTCTCCAAATCTTCCTCTATTCCAGTTACTTCCTTTTGTTCAGGTAAAATCAAGATTCCCTCAGAGGCCAGGCCTTACCCAAGCCACCTCTAAGCTCCATTCCACATCCGGTGAGATTTGGAGCCATGCCAGCTCTAGTTGGATTGTTATTGGATCAACTGGGGAAGTGTTATGGTTTAAAATTGCAGGCTTAAGCAAGTGTATTTAGTGTGAATACAGGAGGGAGTAGAGAGTGAGAGTGGGGCTGGAGATCTGGAGGAAACAAGCTTGAAGTACACTAAATGAAGATACTGTAGTGACCACGGCTGCTAGAGCAGATGCAGAGAAAGTGGTTATTCCAAGTAGGTAACTTTAAATATATTAGGAGCAAAGAACTGAAATTCACAGAATTGCATGAGAACATTCCCCACAAGGAAAGGGGATTCTATGTCTGCCCCATTCACCTTAACATCTAATAACAGCATGTCATCACGACTTCAGACCTGATTCAACCACAATATTCAGATTCCTGTTTGGCTCCCCAGTTCCATATTGCAGTCTCACTTTCCTTGCTGTTTTATTTTTGTGTATTCTGCCTCTTCTGTTAGCATGTAAGCCCCTTAAAGATAAGCCTTATGCTCAAATTTTTATTGCCACAGGGAATAACATATTTAACATATTAGAAAGACTAAAAAAATCTAGAGAGATAAAATATTCTTGACTTCTGAAAGTGGTTTCCCATTTAGTCTCACCTTGAGCATTCTTGATGCTGCATCTATTTCAGTGGCAGCAATGATGACAGATTGGGGCAGAACTTTCTTCTGGAGCAGCTGCCTAGCCATCATTGTCTCGCCCTACCTTGATTGTCTTCAGGGAAGGACAATAGAAGCCACGGTGGTCACCAGGGAAGCAAGTGGGTCAGGCATTGGTTGCACACAGAAATGTGATAAAGATAACTTCTAGCCACATTTCTGAAAATCCATGATCCATAAATAGAGAGATGTGGAATCATAGCATGAATGAAGTAATAGGAATGTCTGTCTCATCAGATTATCTTGGTTTTACTACAGACAGTAGAAGTAATTAGTCATTGTTTAAGCCATATCAAGACTGATTTGTCCAGTTATGATCTTAAGAATTAGAGTTATCTGTAGCTAAGGACACTGGCATATCTAAAACTTAGCACAAATGAGAATTATTCTTCCACATGCAGTGTCCACTAGGGAGAAATACATATGACTTATGCTAAATGGAAAGCATGGTACTATCCTATGTCTGGGACATCCCATCCCCACCCCAGTGAAGTACCTCCAAGGAAACTGAGCTGTAGCACACGGCTTAGCCTACAGGCCCCAAAGTGCCCCTCCTTCCCTCCTACTAAATCCACAAATTGACATCATGTCACCTTTCAGCCAACAAAAGACTACCTGAACATCATGGTTAAAAAGAAAACAGAATGAAATGCAAGACAGAGAGAGAGAAAGAATGCTTAACCAGGTTATGGATCAGCTTTCCACTTCAGCCTGATGAAAAAAATAAACGAACAAATAAATAATGCCATAAAACACGCACCCATGAGCAGGGGCTTTAAACATATATTAGCCCAACCCTGTTGGTGGCTCAGGAATTTCTACATGATGCGGCTTAGGGGGCAGTGTGGTTCAGAGGAGTTACATTGGACTGTCTTGAAGGTTTTTGCACAGCATTTGCCTTCTTTGATTCCAGCTGCATAGATTCTTGAAATGTGTTAGGAGGGATATTTGAAGATTATACTTTGGTGAGATTAATAAATTTGGGCACCATGGGTGTTCTAGAATCTGACTTCATCAGACAAGTGCTTCTTTATGGTTAGGAAAAGGGAGTGGAAGGAGAATGGAACATGGCAAAGAGTATTGTCTTCCATCTTTAAAAAAAAATCATTCCATTAATCAGATGTTATTCCTACAGTTTTTTTTTTAAGTGTAGGCTATTTTGTCCTTTACTATTTCTATTGCTTATCTAGAAGCCAATAGTGTTATACATGATACGTTTTCAATGAATGCTTCTTACCTGACTTCTTGTTTTATATTTCTTTTGTGTTTTTTTCACTCAATTTTTCTTAAATTGCTTTGTACTGTTGTGATACACTAACGCAAGGAGAAAGAAAAAGGGGGAAAAATCCAAATGTTCATATTAATTTGGTTCAATGGACCAATGCTTTAAATGAATAAAAATGTGAACACATTGCATTTGCATTTGGCCTAAGCTGCTTTGCTTCACAAAATCCTACTGCAAAGAAAGCACTTTTAGTGGAAATAAATAGAGAGTAGAACTCTACAGTTACTGCAAGGACACTGCAGCATAGTGATCAAGGCTCCAGAAATGCATTTGTATCACATATCCATATTATGGCTTAACCAAAGGCATAAAGGAAACTAGATAGCCTACATTAGTCAACTTGAAGTACAAACAGATGTTCTCTTGGAATATTCTTAAAGAATGGAAATAAATGTTGCCTGCAAAAAAGAATATAATTATAGCATTGGAGCAGCCTTTGACAAATGGCTATAAATTTTATGGTATCAAATTTACATTTTTAAAAGCAAATTAATTTTCATAATTGTAGAGAAGGTAGTAAAGTAGGTGCTTTTATATCCTTTTATGTTGAAATACAAATTGATACAATGCATTAGAGGACATTATGCAATGTGTATCCCAAATCTTAAAAACACCCATTCCTTATTATTTCATTATGATTAATTTTAGAAGTATGATTGTTAGGTTAGGAAGCCACCCCTAATGGAAGGTTCACATCACCTCGTAAGTGTAACTGTCTGAGGATCTTTGATGTGACATCTGGTGTACCTACCCTCAAAAATTCCATAGTTTATTAGTGATAAAATGTTACAGCATTATTCTGTTGTGAAAATATTGGTAGATGACAATGAACTTTCTGATAAAACTTTTTAATATCAGACACCTTCTATTGTGTTTTATATTTAACCTGTTGAAGAAAGAGTGTTTATTTGCAGTTCACAGCAAGATTAACCAGAAAGTACAGAGATTTCTCATGTACCCCTTTCTCACACATGAAAAGCCTCTCTTATTATAAACATTCACCACCAGAATGGTACAATTGTTACAATAGATGAACCTACCTTGACATATCATAATTACCCAAGTCCATAGTTTACATTACGGTTCACTCTTGGTGTTGTACTTTCTATAGGTTTGGACTAATATATAATTATCTGTATCCAACATGATAGTATCATACAGAGTAGTTTCTAACAATCATAAAAATATTCTATTCTCTACCTATTTATCTCTTCCTCTCCCCAACCACTGATAACCATTGGTCTTTTTACTATCTCTAGCTTTGTCTTTCCCAGACTGTCATACACTTGGGATCATACAGTAGGCAGCCTCTTCAGATTGGCTTCTCTGGCTTTTTAAATTTAAATATGCTTCTAAGTTTTCTGCATGTATTTTTATGGCATAATAGCTCATTTCCTTTTAGTATTGGATAAAATTCCACTATAGGTATATACCACAGTTCATCCACTCCCCAGCTGAAGAACATCTTGGTTGCTTCCATATTTTGGCAATTAAATAACGCTGTGTGGACATAAGTTTTCAACTCCTTTGGTTAAATACCAAAGAACAGTAATAAACTTTTAAAAACTCCAGTATGGCAATCACATGAAAAAAAGCTCAACATCACTGATCATCAGAGAAATGCAAATCAAAACCACAATGAGATATCATCTCACACCAGTCAGAATGGCTATCATTAAAAAGTCATAAAGTAACAGATGTTGGTGAGGTTATGGAGAAAAGGGAATATATACACTGTTGGTGGGAGTGTAAATTAGTTCAGCCCTTGTGGAATACTGTGTGGTGATTTCTCTAAGACCTAAAGATAGAAATACTATTTGACCCAGCAATCCCATTACTGGGTATATACCCAAAGGAATATAAATCATTCTGTTATAAAGATACATACATGCATGCATATGTTCATTGCAGAACTTTTCACAATAGCAAAGACATGAAATGCCCATCAACAGTAGTAGACTGGATTAAGAAAACATGGTACATATACACCATAGAATACGACGCAGCCATAAAAAGGAAAGAGATCACGCCCTCTGCAGGGACACGGATGGAGCTGCAGGCCATTATCCTTAGCAAACTAACTCAGGAACAGAAAAACTCAAAGGCGTGTGTTCTCATAAGCGTGAGTTAAATGATGAGAACGCATGAACACATAGTGGGAAACAACATACACTGGGGCCTTTCCAAGGGCGGATGGTGGCAGAAGGGAGAGGACCAGGAAAAATAACGGGTACTAGGCTTAATACCTGGGTAATGAAATAATCTGTACAACACACCCCCATGACACAAGTTTACCAATCTAACAAACCTGCACATGTATTCCTGAAGTTAAACGTTTAAAAAATAATATTAAAAAACACAACAAAACAAAAAAACTCCAGTATGAATATGATGATGTTTGTGTCTATCCTTTACTCTCTAAAGGATGGTTAGTTAATATTTGAATGATGCTGGTCAGAAGCATACACTTCAGACATAGTTGGTAAGCATCATCACATACTTCTACTAAAATTTTCACAGATGCCCAGGAGTGGTGGCTCATGCTTGTAATTCCAGCACTTTGGGAGACTGAGGCAGGCAGATCACCTGATGTCAAGAGTTTGTGACCAGCCTGGCCAACATGGTAAAACCCTGTCTCTACTAAAAATACACAAATTAGTTGGGCGTGGTGGTGGGTGCCTGTAATCCCAGCTACTCGGGAGGCTGAGGCAGAATTGCTTGAACCCGGGAGGTGGAGGCTGAAGTGAGCCAAGAGCAGGCCACTGCCCTCCAGGCCAGCTGACAGAATGAGACTCCATCTAAAAAAAAAAAAAAAAAAAAAAAAAAAAAAAAAAAAAAAATTCCACAGAGGTTCAATTAATATGTGTAGGGTATAATAGAAATAATTTTTTCACTTGTGAAATGGCTGTTTTTTGAAATTTGTCGACTTAAAAACTGCATAGCTATTGCCACAACTTGCATGAAGAAGGTACAAGATTTCCACCCACTTAGCAGCTTGCTTAGCACTTAGACTCTATGTCCAAAGCTCCGTATATAGTTCCATGAGTCCCCACCCACCTCAAGAAGGTCTCTGTTGCCCATCTTAAATGTTTTTATATTACTAAAAACAGTTTTTGAAGCAGTAGTGATATTGGTTTTATGTTACAAGGAACATACAGAACAAAATACTTAGCATGATACCAATTATCTAGAGAAAAGTACCACTATCTTACTTATATACCTCCTGCATATTACCTTTCATAAGTCACGAGCTATTGGTAGTCATTATTCCTGAGTGATAATATTGAGGGGCATGTTTCTTTATTGAGAGTGTTTCTATTATGTACATTTACTACAATAAGCACATTTTAATGTTTTAATATTTTTTAAAAGAATAAACATTACAACGGAAAGACGGTTGCTGGAAATGCAATTGCCAAATTGCTGATTTGTGGAGAAGTTATGTTTGAATGAGATCAGATCTGGGTGACTATATCACCTTTCCACCCTTTTAAGTAGACTCAGAGGGCATGTCTGATGGCACATGTGCAGTCAGTGGCAGCAGTAAAGCCTGAGACCCTGTTTCTGACTCCCTATCTAGGTTTCCCTTGTACCAAATTTCAAGAACCTTGTTCTGTTGGTAAATGTGGCTTTCCCAGTCACAGAGACCTAGGATTGAATTCTGGTTATACTCCCTTGAAGCTGTGAGATTTTGTGGAAGTTAATTCTCTCATAATTAAATCATCATAATAAAATACTTGCCTAACGGGAATCTTTAAAGGATAAAGGCAATTAAATAAGATCAAGGGTGTTATGCTCCACAAAAGTGTTCCCAATACATACAAGCACTCAAAAATGGTAATTATTGTTTTAAAAAATATAAAATAAATGAATAAATGCAGACTTACTAGTTTTCTATCTTTTTCAGCCATTCAGAGTTATCAATAAACACAGCTAGGCCTTAAGCTTAATTTTTATCTTTTCTTAAGTTATACTTTGAAATTTCCTTGGGTTTGACTACATTTTTATATAAATAAATATATTTGAACATAATAAATACATAGGCATATCTGTACTCCAAAGGATAATTTATCACCAAAAATGTTAATTGTTCTAAATTTGCAGTGTCACATTTAATATTGGAAAAGGCTAATTTGAAGATAATATGCCAAATACGAAATAACCAATTAGCTCCTTTATTCAGAAATGGATTGATACTTACTATATTTTATCCCATGAATTTAAATGTTAACATAAAAAAATCATTATCTAAGTTGAGATTGCCGATATTAGACGTAAACCCTTGAAAAGGAACCATAAATAATAAATTTATGATCACATCTTTATGTTCGGCTATTGTATTAGTCCACCACATACACACTAAAGCTGTGTGCATGAGAGTAGAAAGAACATAAGATTTGAACTAAATGAGTATTGAATTCAAATCCCAGATCTACTATTTACCAACTGTTGAACGTTGGCCAAGTTACTTGAATTTCCTAAGCACATAAAGTCTAATCCATGAAAGGAAGATAATATTTGTTATCTATCAAATTACACACAGAAGATTATCAGAGCTTAGATCCTAGAAGAGGTTAAATGGTGATAGGGACTTGGATATCCTCATTTCTCTAATATGGAGACACAGCAATTCATTCAAATCTGTTTTTGATATTTTATTTCCGACAAGTGGAGCAAATAAAAACAAACTCCTGTTTTTCTTCTTTTAAATATAAAGATAATTTGAACATTCCAAAAATATTCAGGCAAAGTGGTGGGTGGAGGTGTGTAGAAAGACATAGTTTATTTCAATGGCTTCACTAATGTTGGAATTCTTACGTTAAATGATGGGTTCAATGTACAATATTGTGCTTCACAGCTTGGAGACACATGACATATTCTTTTGTATGTATTTAGTATTACATGAAACTTAAATGGATATGTTTATTTTGTAATATCTGTGTTGAGCAGGAACCTACAAAGCTACATTTGCTCTTAAGAAATAAAGGATCCCCAGCACACCTGACACTTGGAGAAAAAAAAAAAAAAAGAGCTTTGATCTATGACAGAATGTTGATTTGTCCTTGGGTTAATAAAATTAGTAATCACAGTTTACAATTATTAACAGTGCTTTCCCTGACAAGAGACACCTGGTGACCCCATAAATATAAAGCCAAATGGAAAATTCTTAGCATCTCAATCAGTAAACAATTCAATAAGTTTTTGTATAGGACTCATCTGCAAATGAATAATCAGGGTTTAACTTCTAAGATTTTAAACAGTGTGAGAAATTCGCTGTTAAATGTGAATCATCACTAAATAAAATTTAAAAGTAAAAATATAACAATAACTTTGATCACTATTCCTCCTCAAGGGGGAAAAATAACTATGCTAAACTTTTTTTGCAGTAAGTTTAATTCCCCAATTTAAGTCTGTTTCATTTGTATTACTGAGGTTTTAAAATGGCCCCATTGAAAATAACACATTCATATCCTATATACGTTTCACAACATTCTGGAAATTTCATTAAAATCACACATAGTATTCATATTTTTATTGAATTCTTTTATTTACGAAGAAAGCTAGAAAGCTTTGGGTATTTCTTTTTTGTAATTTTGTGTACATGGGATCATTGATATCATGTTAAATATTGTGCTCTGGATATCATTTTTATCTATTAGTTATAAAGCTATTTACTATCAATATTAGAAGAAAAATCTGTACGTTTTCACCTTTGGCTTACCTCTAACTTTCTTAAGATACCATGTCACATGTCTACGTTTTCTGCATCAAGGTCTTACTTTCACCTTAAACTCAACGTGTCTAAAACTGAAGTGTTCCTTGACACAAAATTTGACCCCTGCTTTTTACTTTATGTTTTCATCATTCCATAATTCTCCTTGAAACAGAAACTTAAACTCCAGTCACTGTACTTTCACTCCAACATTAAATTAGAGAGATTTTGAATGAAGGTCAAGTGCATGGAGTCTGATACAATATCTGTGACTTTGGGTTTACAATGGAGAAGCAAAGGAAGAAAACTGGTTCCTACAAATTCATAAATCTTCTTGGGAAAAAACAGACAAGGACATGGACAGGACACTATTGATATGGTTTGGTAGCCTTTTTTTTTTTTTTTTTAAAGAATCCTGCTTAAAAATCAGGTACAGAGAAGTCTGGAATATACATATAAATTTGGTAGTTGAGTTATACAGAGACAGTAGGAGATAAGTACAGGTAGACAAACCTTATTGTAAAAATCCTACATCCAAAATGCTCCAAAAATCTTTTGAACACCAATATGATGGCACAAGTGGAAAATTCTACACCTGATCTTATGTGACATGCTGCAGCCAAAATGCAGACTCATGGTGTTACTCACAACAGCAAAGACATGGAATCAACCTAGATGCCCATGAAGTGGATCATATACAGAAAACATGGTATATAT
The DNA here is from genome assembly GCF_049350105.2 of Macaca mulatta. Classification (NCBI taxonomy): domain Eukaryota; kingdom Metazoa; phylum Chordata; class Mammalia; order Primates; family Cercopithecidae; genus Macaca; species Macaca mulatta. Next base: position 20,611,076 of record NC_133423.1, read on the forward strand.
ACACCATGGAATACTATGCAGCTGTTAAAAAAGAATTCAATCATGTCCTTTGCAGCAACATGGCTGCAGCAGAGGCCATAATCCTAAGTTAATTAATGCAGGAATAGAAAACCAAATACATGTGTTCTCACTTATAAGTGGGAGCTAAACATTGGGTACATATGGACAAAATGATGAGAACAATAGGCACTGGGGACTACCAGAGGAAGGTAGAGGGGGAGGAAGGCAAGGGCTGAAAAACTACCTATTGGCACTCAGCTTATCACCTTGGTGACAGGATCATTCATACCCCAAACCTCAGCATCACTGCAGCATGCTAGCTGCAGTGAAGAGGTGAGTTGTGAATGTGGAAGGCCTTTTATTAAAAAGTTTAGCATGAAAGATGCTATATATGCCAATATCAATGCTTGGAACACAGTGATTAAAGACACAGTGTGCTTGCCTGGCACAAACTTTGGCTTGTGACTATGCTCAGTTCAGTGATGATGATGAACACGAAGATGACTTTGAAGAATTGAGTATGTCAAGTAAGAAAAATGATGTCTATCCTCCTTACATGTGCAAAAAATATACCTTCAGAGTTTGTCAGAAATCTGGAAGTGGACATTAAAGAAGTTTATAACATCAATAATGGGGTTTCTCTTGTTCATTCATTGACTGATGGTCAGCTAGGGTTAAGTAGCCTAGCTCTGAAGCAAGGTGATTGTGACAATAGTGATGACGAGGATGTTTACAATGCAGAAAGAGTGTCTATAGACAACACGGTGAAAATAAATGATGGGCTTATTGAAGGGCTAAAACAGCATGCATTCATAACAGAACAAAAAATGATGTCACTTTATAAAATCAAAGAGAGACTTGTAAGACATAAAGAAAAAAAATGGTTAATGAGCCAGATGAGTCTGGAAGAAACACTTTTAAAAGTTATCCAGGGCCGGGCATGGTGGCTCACACCTGTAATCCCAGCACTTTGTGAGGCCAAGGTGGGTGGATCACAATGTCAGGAGATTGAGACCATCCTGGCCAACATGGTGAAACCCTGTCTCTACTAAAAATACAAAAATTAGCTGAGCTTGGTGGCGTAATGCCTGCAGTCCCAGTTACTAGGGAGGCTGAGGCAGGAGAATCGCATAAACCTGGGAGGCGGAGGTTGCAGTGAGCCAAGATGGCACCACTGCACTCCAGTCTAGGTGACAGAGCGAGACTCTCTTAAAAAAAAAAAAAAAAAAAAATGTCATCCAGCAGAGAGTCTCCTCATCCCTAAAAGGCCCGTTTCCTGGTTCCTCAATTCTAATGTTTTTTTTAAATCTCATGTTAAAAAAAAAGCACATAAAATACAGTGTACATTAACATTTTAATCCAAACACAGTTTTGTAAGCAGAGACTGAAAGCCTGCCATTATTTTTGATGTTGTTTCACAGCTGATACCCATATTCTGGTGATGCCACTGTGCTGCTTAGTTAACCTGAGCACGTAACTCTTTCACAATACTAATGATATGTGTATTAGTCCATCCTCACATCGCTATAAGGAAATACTTGAGATGGGGTAATTTATCAAGGAAAGAAGTTTAATTGACTCGCAGTTCCACATTGCTGGGGAAGCCTCAGGAAACTTACAATCATAGTGGAAGGCAAGGGAGAAGCAGACACCATCTTCACAGGGTGGCAGAATGGAGTGAGTGCTAGCAGGGGAAATGCCAGACTTACAAAACCATCAGATCTCGTGAGACTCACTCGTTATCATGAGACCAGCCTGGGGGAAACTGCCCCTATGATTCAATTACCTCCACCTGATTCTACCCTTGACATGTGGGGGTTATAGGGATTACAATTCAAGATGAGATTTTGAGGGGAGGACACAGCCAAACCACATTAATATGCCTTTTTTTTTTAAACTGTTAAGTACTTATGTATGAATAAGTCTAAGAAAACAATTGTTTATCAGTAGCATGTAAATTCAGAGTAAAGAATGGTAGTATTGGCAAACCACAGATTGTTCACATGTGTGGCTGAGGTAGTGCTACCTTTGCTTGCTGATAGGCCAATATGTGAACAAACTTTGTTTAATGCACAAAGACTTAAAATAAGGCCAGGCACAATGGCTCATACTTGTAATCCCAGCACTTTGGGAGGCCGAGATGGGTTTTATTGTTCAATAAGAACAGGTCCTGATTGAGCTCAGGAGTTCGAGACCAGCCTGGGCAACACGGTGAAACCTCATCTCTACAAAAAATATAAAAATTGGTTGGGCCTGGTGACATGCACTTGTAATCTCAGCTACTTGGGAGGCTGAGGTGGGAGGATGGCTTGAGCCTGGTAGGTGGAGCATACAGTGAGCTGAGATAGCACCACTGCACTCCAGCCTGGGCAACAGACTAGACCCTGTATGGAAAAAATAATTTAAAATATTTTATAAAACTTCCTTCAGACTACATTATAAGGTATATATGAAACATAAATGAATTCCATATTTACACATGGGTCCCATCCCCGAGATATCTCCTACTATGCATTTGAAAGTATTCCAAAGTCCAGAAAGAAAATCCAAATTCCAAAACACTTCTGGTCCCAAGCATTTTGGAAAAGAGATTCCTAACCTGTAGATGAGTGATCCTCAGCATGATCTTTCAGCCCACAATTTCTTTCTCCCACTGTCTCCTAATCTCATTTCACTGAGACTTTCAACTCCTCCACTGTACTAAAACCATTCTTGTTAATGTCCTGATATTCTTCCAATTACTGAGAACAGTTATCAGTTTTGTTCTTATTTGGACCAACAATGTGTTTTAACATGTTATTCATGTCTTCTCTTATTTGGCTCCCAAAATGTCAAAATCCTTGATTTTTTTTTTTCCTCAAAAGTTTCTTCTTGATCTCCTTTTTAGATTCCTCCTCTTCTTCCTAAACACTTAACAGCAGGGTCCTCCGTAGCTCAGGACATTCTCTTCTCTATCTATTCTCCTTTGATGATTCAAATGCTCTCAAAGCATTAAATACTGTCATGTGTTGCTTCTCAGTGAGCGCGCATTCTGACAAATGCCCCGTTAGGCTGTTTCATCACTGTGGGAACATCACAGAGTGTACTCACAGAAACCTAGATGCTGTAGCCTACTACACACCAAGGATATATGGTATATCCTGCTGCTCCTAGGTTACAAACCTGCACAGCATGTTACTGTATTGAATATCATAGGCAATTATAACACAATGCTAAGTATTAGTGTATCTAAACATAGATGAACATAGAACAGGTACAATAAAAGTACGTCATAAAAGATTAAAAATGGTACAGCTGTCAGGGCACTTACCATGAGCGGAGCTTGCAGGACTGGAAGTTGCTCTGGGTGAGTTAATGAGTGGTAAGTGAATGTCAAGGCCTAGGACTTACTGTATACTACTATAGACTTTATAAAACTTGTGCAATTAGGATACACTAAATTTATTTAAAACGTTTTCATTTTAAATAAAATTAACCTTAACTTGCTATAACTTTTTACTTTATAAGCCTTTTATTTATCGTTGTGAATCTTTTGTAATGACACAGCTTAAAACACAAATACGTTGTCCAACTATACAAAAATATTTTCTTTATATTCTTATTTTATAATCATTTTACTATCTTTTTTTTTTTTTTACTTTTCAAACATTTTGTTTAAAAACTAAGACACAAACATAGGCTCTTAGGTTTTTAACCAAAACTAAGATATTGACCTAGAGCTGCAGAGGGTCAGCATCATCAATATGACTGTCTTCCATCTTCACATCTTATTCAACTCTTTGAGACAATAACTCACATGGAGCAGCATCTCCTATGGTAACAATGCCTTCTTCTAGATATCTTCTGAAGCACCTGCCTGAGGCTGTTTTACAGTTAACTTTCTTTTAATAAGTAGAAGGAGTACACTCTAAAGTAAGGATTAAAAATAGAGTAAATACATAAGTAACATAATTGTTGATTACCATTATCAATTACTATGTACTGTACATAATTGCATGTGCTATATTTTTATATGACTGGTAACGCAGTGGGTTTGCTTAAACCAGCATTACCACAAATAGTGTGGAATGCATTGCATTATATAACCCATACTATGGCTATGCTAAAGACGTCTAAATTTATATCTTCAATTTATATAGCTTTCTTCAATAGCAGACCTACTTACTCAACGGTTTTTTGAACATCTCTATTTGACTTTCTCAAAGAAATCTCAGACTTACAAGTCTATTTTGAATGCCTAGATTTTCTATCCAAAACTTCTCTCTTACTCCAAGAAAGAGCAAGGAGGTCTATCTGGCTGTATCAAACAGGCCAAGCAGCCCTACCTTAGGGACTTTGCATTGTCTCTCACATCCATTTGGAAAGCTACACCCTGGATATGCACACAGCTAACTCTCTCATCTCCTTCAAGTTTTTGCTCAGATGTCGCCTCTTTGAAACCTGCCTTGAGAATTCTTTTCAAAAAGGCAAACTCAGTACACCAGCCCAACATTCCACATTCCCCTTATCAATTTTTTTTTTCACAATGCCTTCAAGCAAATCACATAGTTTACCAAATTATAATATTTTTGTCTCTTTGTTTCCACTTAGACCCAAAACTCTGTGAAGGCAGGAAACTTCTAATTTGTTCATTGATGAATTCTAAATACCTAGATTAGAACTTATCTATCATAAAAGCTGGACAGATATTGGATGAATGAATAAAGAAAGGAAAATGTAAAAATAGAAGGAAAAAAGTTAAAGTTAGATGGTTTGTTAATAGCAGTGTTTAAGGGGCTACTAAGCAAAGAACAGGCCAAGAAGTAATGACTATAGAAATAATGGTAAAACTAGAAAGAGTGACAATATGATTCAAGCCCAGGGAGGAGTGAGTTTTAAAGGAATTAGTTGTCAATCATTTCAGCAAAGAAAAAACAGACGTTCAGAAAATTTTACAACTAGAAATTTAATGTATTTACTGGAGAATAGAATTGCAAAGAAGACTGAGATTTTGATGAAATGACTTTTTAGAAATATGAAACATGAGAGGAAGAGCCAATTTTCAGTAAAATATTGAAGCCAACATGAGATTGTTTGAGCCTCATCTGGGGACATAGAAGTAGAATGGGAGATGGAATCGAGAAACAGAATACAGAGTCTTCTGCTAACAAGCTGCACTGAATAGAATGAAGCACACAGTAATAAGAGATAATTTCCTCAAAATGGGTAAGTTTTAAGGAAGATTATATGCAGAGACAAAGAACCAATACAGACTAAGAGGTTGAAAATACTGAATATTTACTGAAAATTCTCAATAGTACAGCTGAATCATTTTCCCATGATTTTCCATAAATGTTACCTTTCCAACTGAGTTAATATTGTCCTAATTATGTCAACAAGCAGTTCTGTGAAGAGCTCTTCTTAGGAACGGTACCTTGCAAAACAAAGGAGATGAAATTGAAATGCAAACATCTCCCTCACCCCAGATAACAGATGACAGTAAAGCCTAGGCACACTCACCCTTTTCTGTCCAGAGCAGTGGTTTTTGGTTTTTGTTTCTTTCTTTCTTTTTTTTTTTTTTTTTTTTTGAGACAGCCTTGCTCTGTCACCCAGGCTGGAGTGCAGTGGGGTGATCTCGGCTCACTGCAGCCTCTGCCTCTCAGGTTCCAGCAATTCTCCTGCCCCCTGCTCCAGCCCCCAGAGTAGCTGGGATTACAGGTGCCCACCACCGTGCTTGGCTAATTTTTGTATTTTTAGTAGAGATGAGGTTTCACCATGTTGGCCAGGCTGATCTTAAACTCCTGACCTCAGATGATTCATCTGTCTTGGCCTCCCAAAGTGCTAGGATTACAGGCTTGAGCCACCGCGCCCCACCTGGAGCAGTTTCTATTATTCATGGATGCATGCATGGAGTGAGCCATACTTCTCTCTAAGTAAGCGGGAGACATCCACTTATAAATGGTCTTCCTCCATATCAAACAAGAAAGCTGGAGCCCCAGCTGCCAGGGTTAGACTTCAGAACCCCACAGAGGCATGCTGAGACCACCTACAGCTGTTACTGTCCACAGCAAAAAGGTAAGGAGGGTCTTCTCAGGCATCAGTGATAGCCAGTGTGATTGCAGAAAATGAAATAGACCAAGCAAAGAGTATGACACCACACGCACACACAGAGTTATGGCCAAGTGTGATAGAGGGCTGTACTTGGATAAGATTCTGGCTGAACTGATCTTGTATTTAAATTCTTCTCCAGGATGGGAGCAGAGGTGTCAACTATCCACATGTATTCCTGATATGCACTGACTGAACTTAGCTTTTCTTCCTTTATCAACTTACTGACCACTTCCACTGAAGTCATAGAGAATGCTTATTTTTGCTTGATTTATTCATTGTAATACTTAGGTAATTTGTCCTGCATTATATTATTACATTTTTATTTAAATATTTTGTTCATGATGTATTAGAAACTTTTGAAAGCAGGGCCTTGCTTTCACGTGATTATTTTGGATAAAACGAAGATGATCAGATTCAAAGACAAAAGTTGGGTTAAAGACTGAATGTCAAATAGGCCTTCATCAAGGAGAAAGGCAGAGCCCCGAGGTGGAGAGGACCTGGGCCTTGATGACATCACCGCATCACAGAACTAACAAGGCCTGGGGCCTGGACAACGAAATGTCTCCATTTTCTCATTTATAAAATGGAAAAAAATTATACACTTACCTTAATGGTTATTAACAAGAATACAAGAGTCAATATATATGAAGTGCTTAGAATAATGCCTGGGATATAATATAAGCAGGGAGAAATGGGGAGAAAAATGAAGGGAGGAAGGAAGGGAAGAAATAAAAGGGGGAATGAAGGGAAAGTGAAAGGGAATGGAAAGGAAGAAAAAGGAAGGAAGAAAGTGCTTTGAGAGAAAGTAATATGCAGTTTCCAATAAGAATATTATAAGAGAAGACCTAATTTACCAAGGGAATTTCAGGCTGATAAATCTCAGGGAGTAGAAAGAAAAAAGTTAAAAGAGACGTACAGATAAAATAATGAGAAGAGGTACTAATAAAAGATGCTGGAACCACGCATAGTGGCTCACACCTATAATTCCAAGTACTTGGGAGACTGAAGTAGCAGAATCACTTGAGGCCAGGAGTTTGAGACCAACTTGGGCAACATAGTGAAGCCCCATCTTTAAACATGTTTTTAAAAGATTAGCTAGGTGTGGTGGCACATGTCTATAGTCCTAACTGCTCAGGAGGCTGAAATGGGAGGATCACTTGAGTTCAAGAGTTCAAGACTGCAGTGAGCTGTGATCACACCACTGCACTCCAAGCCTGGGCAAAAGAGAAAGACCTGATCTCTGGGGGGGAAAAAAAAAGGATACTCGAAAGTGACAAATAAGGGAATTGAGATTCTATACAGAAACACTGACATTAACACTACACAGACAAATATGCTTGATGTGAGTTTTGAGAGTACTGACTCACTACAGCTGTGTAGGTCCCTTTTTATTCAATGAGATTCTAAGTCAAACAAGAACAGAGTTTATATTTTATACTAATTTTTATAATCCTTCTTAACAGTTTAACCATATTACCGTTTCTTTAAAAAATTCTTAGTAATAATTTTTAAAAACACCAAAATTATGTACTCTGGTGGAAATCATATCCAATTTTTGCATACTGTTTTTTCTGATGTAGCTATCACAAATAATAAATGAGCTATAAAATGCTATTCTTATATTTTTTCAACATTTGGTGTCAACACATTTGAAATCACATTTTTAAACTACACATTCTATTTTGATTAAGACAAAGGAAGAGTAATACTTATTCCTAAGGAGTAATTCATTCATTTTTAGTTTTATTGTACTTATTGATAAGCCATTTATAAATGAGAAAACAAATTCACATGATGCAATTGAGCTAGAATTTTTAAGGACTTATCAGCTTTAATTACTGATGCTTAATGACAGATTATTTACTTTCTTTTTATCAAGGGTATAATATTAGATTTTCGCCTCAAAGCAAGTAGTGGCCGATCAGGAAATGTAGGCTTTAGGAAGTCAAAGAAAAGATTAATTTTGTAACCATGACCAATTTCACTTTCCATCAACCCTAAATATGGCAACCAAAATGCTCTGCCATTTGAATGAGCATTTACCAAAAATCCATTGTATTCTATGATTTAGCAAAATTCTTCTGAAAGGGAGAAAACATTATCAGTGTTAACCAATAACATTCTTTTAATAGTGTCTTTATCATGCCTTAGAAGCATAGCAATAAAAGAGAAGGAGGCAAATAAAGGAGGAAGATTTTAAGACGGAAGATATGGTCTTTAAATTGGAACTGGAAAATCTATTATGTGTGGTCATCAAATGAATACAATCTGTGATGATAACTTTTTCTGTGAAAATTCTGGATACTAAATTTTAAGCTCCTTAACCTCTCAAATTTGCTGTTTCCTGGTAAGCACCTCCAAGGGCCAAACATTTACATAAAATGGCAAAAAAACAAAAATGGCTTAAGATGAACTTGAAAAAACATAACGAGATGAATGTGAAAAGAATTTCATATTCAGAAAGTTCTGACTTAGATAAATCAGCCAAAAGCTAGTTCCCAAGGGGAATAAAAATTAATGAGCTAAAACTTTATAAAAGTGCTTGAAATCCCTGATTCCTATAAAGCAACACTTAGCTTAATGTTTAATATCAACAGGGCACTTTTAAGAGTGCCCTGGCCCAAATCACCTTATGGATCAGGATTTAAAATTCACTTCACCATCTTTAAATTGTTTTTCTATTTGATTTTGACCATTCCTGGTTTTTATATTACTTGCTAAATTTACCTTAGTTTGCATGTACAAGAATTGTGGGGCTTTATTAGTTTTTCAAACGTGTTGCTTTGTAAAAGAACATGATGCCCTTAGCTCCCTTGAGGAAGGTATCATAATACCAACTATCCTGAAATCCCAGCTAGAAAAAGGTCCACAGTTGTTCACTCCAGCTTTGGTTATACTGAACAACCCAGAAGCAACCAGGGACACCATTGTATTTAGAAATCTAGAATCCTTCTGTAGACTCGGGGATAGGCCTCGATGTTACAGACTTGAGCTAATCTAGAGCTATGAAGATTCACCAAGATACTATGATGTCGTGTATGTGGAGGGCTGATCCTACCAATAAAAGCTTCTGGAGACTTTTCAGAATTGACTCTCCACCCCCAGCAACTACCAGATATATGAAGTAAGCTGAGAGTGAGTCCGTATGCTGAATCTTATACTTTTGACCTTTCCAGGAACATCTAGAATTCAAGGATGTTTGTTACTGCTCCAGGGCCATTTTGTGTTCATCTATTCATGTAGGCACTCTGGTTATTAACTACTCAATCAACTGATAGAAGCAATGGTTTAAACTTGCTTACTGCCTGAAAGATTTTGGTATGGTAACACCAGGAAAAATTTATCTGCTAGAAAAAAAAAAAAAAGTGAGTCATTTTATATTAAATAGGTACTTCAAGCTCAAAATCTGTTTTTGCAATATATTTTGAGATTAACTTTTTGAAATGTAAAATTTGCTAGTCAATAAAAATATATCTTAGAAGTAAGACAAGACAGCATTAATATTTGTTTTCAATGTTTCCATGCTAAACGTTATGATTTATAATCCTCAGGCATTGAATTAGTGTAATATTTGATTCCATTGCTAGTCAAGTAACAGTTTTCAAACGTGAGATATTGGTACTTCCAAATCAAGAAAACTGGCAAAAATGAAGGAAATGAAGTAAAGTCATTACAGGAAAAGACCGAGAGGAGCAGAGTCATCATCATCATTGGCAACATCCATTGAGAATGTGGTTTATCATGTTTGGTGTCACATGTACCAAGAGATACAAGGAAATTGCCTGCATGAAGCTTTCAGTCTAACTTGTAGATAGTTTGTTGCCTTTTAAACGTTTTTAATAATTTGTTTTTCTGTTTATATCTAAAAGTTCCAAAGGAGTGATGAAGTCAGAACTTTTACACCCCAGAAAATGATAGACAAGAGTGGACTAGGATGCCTGAGGAGTTGAAGGAAAGGGTAACCTAGACCGGCAGAGAGAACAGGGTAGAAGAACAGTGGATATGACAATCTGCACATCAGATTCAGAGAATAATGAACCGGCTTTGCCTAAACGCAGAATCTAACTGAGGTAGAGTAATAGTTTGAAGAGGTAAGATCTAAACTGCAGAGGATCTTGATCTTCAGTGACTCTTGCTTCTCTACTGTACAATTTTCTTATCATTTTCCAAATATATACAATAACAATAAAATTGTGTTAATGCTTTTCAAAGTGTCAAACATCTACTGAGCACTTCTTTTAAGAGTGTTAAGCACTTTTAGTGAGTTAGTTGGTATATGCTGGCAACATCCTTTAGGTAAGTATTATCGTCTCCTAAAATTTTACAGAGAGTTAATGTTGGGATATCGAGAATGAGTAACTCGGCCAGACACACATAGCTAGAAATAGGTACACGTGATGGTTAATTTTAGGTGTCAATTTAACTGCATTAAGGACTAGCTAGAGAAATGGTAAAGCATTATTTTGGGTGTGCCTGAGAGGGTGTTTCCAGAGCAGGCTGGCATTCGAGTCCACATGGACTGAGCTAAAGATTTGCTCTCCATGTGGGTGGGCGCCAAACAACTGGCTGGGGATCTGCACAGAGCAGAAAGGCAGAGGAAAAGTTTTCCTCTCCTCCTGGAGATGGGACACACTCTTCTCCTGACCTTGCACATTAGGACCCCAGGCTCCCTGGCTTTGGAACGCCAGGACTTACACACCAGTGACCTTCCTGAGTTCCAAAGCCTTCAACCTCAGACTGAAAATTACATCATTGACTTCCCTGGTTCCGAGGCATTTGGACCCGGACTGAGCTACACTGGCATTTCAGGGTCTCCAGCTTGCAGATGGCCTGTCAAGGGACTTAGCTTCCATGCTGACTAATACAGTAGTTAAAGCCCATCAATATGGAACTTCCTAAAATACCTCACCTCAACAAAACATGATTCTAGAAATCCAAAATTATTTCCACTATCAAATTTAACATTTGTGATTTTTTAGTGTGGCCTTCAAAGAACAAAGAAATAAAATAAATAGCAGAATTGGTGCTACATTTCCTTCTGAAGGGCAACATAAAATAATCTCACACCAACACTGCCGCCCTTTATGAAAGAACAGAGATAATTACATCTTTTCATAGAGCACCAAGGCATCTCTTTCTTTTAGCCATCATAAATACATTAATTAATTCTCTCTGGTCTGCAGTTAAACATTCATCGTAAGTAACCCACCATCCCATCTGTGTGATGTTTAAATTATAATTAAGTATGAAACATTCAATGGCCATTTCTGGCATTGAAGTAAAATTGTTCTACAAGTGTATGTGAGTACGCAGTTTAGAAAAGAAATACATAGAAATATTAATAATTCAGAATGCTTGCTTTAGTTCAACTGAACAAAGTGATGCCAGAAATGACTCATAAGGCAGAGGATACATTGTCAGCAGGAAAAAAGGAAGTGATGATTCAGTTTGGTGTAAGTGGATGGTGTAACAATGCTTTGGCATTTATAGGGTATGTTTTAACCCCCATGGCTGGTGGGTTTAAATGATTTTTGCAGTGTTCAAGCTGTCTAAGTTTTACTGAGCTGTGATTCTAGTGTGATATTTCCTTCTCTGCCCCCTCGATGCTCTTTTTGAATTGCTAACAGGTGCAGAGAGCGGCAGCCTGCAGTGCTTTTGTGGTTGTTCTTTTTTGCACAAATTTAATCATCAAATGATTTTTTTCTATCTACTTCCTTCTGTAATGCTTAAGAAACACACCATTAAGCTTGTACATGGTTAGATTTCAATTCCAAAATATGCACAAAGCAAATGAGGCACACTGTCACAATGCCCTTAGAAAAGGAGATGACAATCTTACTCCTACTTTTTTCCTGGACTCCAAAACTCAAACCCAGGCACCTGAGTTGATGCTCGATTTTCCCGTAATGTAATGAAACCTTAACTTATTTCAATATTGGCCATTTCACATCATCTGAACAGATAACTTACTGGGTATCAAGATATTGATATGAAATTGTCATTTCCTTGAGCTTCTCTTTACTACTATTTTAGGGTCTATTATCCTGTTGTGTCTGGCTCCCGACTTCTGTAGTTCTCCTTCATTCACTTAGGAAGCCCATACACAGGGCCAGCTTTATTCCAGGACTAAAGACAAGTCTAGGCTTAGGCAACAGGACCTCATGCAGTGGTTCTGAAAGAGGCCATCAAATTACCCTTGTTAATTATCCACTCTCTTTGCATCACAGCTCTAAGCACTGGCGACTGGGTTTCCGGAAACCAGTTTCCTTGCTCCCTGACCTTTTAATCTGCTGTATGCCCCAGCCTTCCAGGATTTAGGGTGACTGTAAGCCAGCTATCAGATGTCTGACATTACTGCCTGCTGCCTGCTAACAATCCATTGTTAGCCATCCAACAAATGTCTGTCCAGACAGACATTTCCTGCCTGTCTCTGAAAAACTGCCTGACAACATGAGAATCTCTGTTCTCATACTTGCCAGGGATGAAGATTAGAAAGGTCTTTACCTTAGGTGCTTTCTATTTTCACCTGCTATGCAACTGTCCATGCACTGAGCCTCAATGAAGTATTTTTGCCCTGTTATTCAGATGTTTTTTTTACCTGCTGAATCACACTTCTTTCTGCCCCTCAGGCTGTTGACCCCAGCAGCAGCTGCAGCCTTCTGGATGACAGAATTCTAGGCTCTGGCTTCTACCGTTTTGCACTATCTAATTGCAATTACAGAATTACAACTATCTGGCATAATTTGTCCTGTCCTCTGTTTTCATTCTTCTGAATTCTTGGAATATCATCCAGAGTGACCACTTTCACATTCTCACCTCCTAAATGGTGATGCTTTGGGGTTATGCTCACCTCTCCCGCAAAAGGTAATACCTGTGTATGGCCTTGTATGGTAGTTTCACGGGGAACAGACCAAAGTGGGGTTGAACCCAGATTAGTACCTCTGTTGCACCTCCTTGGAGTTCTATGTAGGAATGAGCAGTGAAGTAAAGAGGGGTGGGGAATTGGCAGGAGAAAGAGCCCCAAAGAAAAAAATATCCAAGTGGAGAACTTGGGAATAGACATGAGACACCCCCCGTCTCCCTACATATACTGCCAGAAAGTTACTTTGAAAAATGAGGAAGCTGTGGCTCATTCATGTTTTTCCATGTGGCTCCCTGATTAGCAAATATGGGGTAAGTAAAATACTAATTACAGGTTGTTATGGGCTAAATCATGTGTCATCAAAATTCATATGTTGAAGCCCTATCCCTCAGTACTTCCAAATATAACTTTGTTTGGAGATAGGGTCTTTAAAAGAAGTAATCAAAATAAAATGAGGTAATTAAGGTTGGTCCTAATCCAATATGTCCGATGTCCTCATAAAAGGAAATTATGACATGGACACACACACAGGGAAGACCGTAGACATAAGTAGGGAAGATGACCATCTACCAGCAAAGGAGGGAGGCCTCAGAAGAAACAACGTTGATGGCACATTCTTCTTACACTCCTAGGCTCTAACACTGTGAGAAGATAAATCTCTGTTAATAGTGTGTTACAGCACTTGTCATGGCAACCCTAGAAAACCAATATACAGGTCAACCTGAAAAAGAATCGTCTCACACTCAGGACAGGACAAAAGTGTTTTGAATTCCCTCTAAGGTGATGTGAAACTCCCCATCTTGTGTTTAGGAAAAGAGTACAAAAGCAGTTGGCAGAAATAATAGAGAATGGCCTCAAGTAAGCCACGCATGGTGGCTCACATCCCAGCTACGTGGGAGGTTGACGTGGGAGGATCACTTGAGCTCAGGAGTTTGAGGCCACAGTAAGATATTATTGCATCACTGCACTCCAGCAACCTGGATGACAGAACAAGACCTGGTCTTAAAAAAACAAAACAAACAAAAAAAAGAATGACCTCAAGTAACAGACGACTAATCTGAAGTCAAACTTGAGGTTCTGAAATTCAATGAATATGTTTATCTTTAAACTTACTTCACTTCCACATTTCATTGAATGAATTCAGCAGTTAACCCTAGCTGAGTCGTGTATTTTCTGTGTGATATTGAACAAGTCTTCTAAACTCTCCCAGTAGAGTTTAAAATGTAAACTGTAATGCGTTAAAACTCTAAATGATGGTTCATCCCTCTTAGAATAAAATCCTGATCCTCCCACTCGCCTACCAGATTCTCCACGATTAGGCCCAGCTCATGCTGTGTCTCATTTCCTGGAATCGAAGAGCTCCATCCCCACCTTCTTTGTGCCATTTCCCTAATACAAGATCTTCCTCTCCCCTCAGGCTTTTCACACCCTGTTTCCTCTTACGGTGATAATCTTGCCCAGACATCCATGAATTTCATTGCTCATTGCATTCAAAGTATCCAAAGCATCATGTTTTCTAAAAGATTGTCCCATCCAGTCACTCATTGCCTTCCTATGCTTAATTGTCTCTATCATTTCTCACCCCGATATCAAAGATTCATTTTTTGATGAGTAAAATGTCAAAAATGTTTAATGTTTTTATTTTAATAGCTTTTGAGGTACAAGTGGTCCTTGGTTACATGGATGAATTGTATATTGGTGAAGTCAGATTTAGTGCTCCCATCACCTGAGTAGTATGTACTTTTTTATCCCTCAATCCCCCTTCTGCCTCTCCAAGCTTGATTATACCACTCTGCATGCCTTTGCATGCCCATAGCTTAGCTCCCACTTATAAGTGAGAACATATGGTATTTGGTTTTCTATTCATGAGTTTCTTCACTTAGAATAATGGTCTTCAGCTCTATCCAAGTTACTGCAAAAAAACATTATTTCATTCTTTTTTATGGCTGAGTAGTATGCCATAGTGTGTATATGCCACATTTTCTTTATCCACTTATTGGTCCATGGGCACCTAGATTGGTTCCATACCTTTGCAATTGTGAATTGTGCTGCAATAAATAACATGCGCAGGTGCCCTTTGGATACAATGAACTCTTTTCCTTTGGGTAGATACCCAGTCGTGGGATTGCTGGATCAAATGGTAGATCTACTTTTAGTTATTTTAGAAATCCCCATACTGCTTTCCATAGAGTTTGTACTAATTTATATTCCTACCAGGAGTGTATAAGCACTTTATTTTCACTACATCCATACCAATGTCTATTGTTTTTTGACTTTTCAATAATGGCCAATTTTTGCAGGGGTAAAGTGGTATCTCATTGAGGTTTTAATTTGCATTTCCCTGATAATTAGTAATGTTGAGCATCATTTTTTCATAGTTTTTGGCCATATGTATAACTTGAGAAATGTCTTTTTATGTTTTCTGCCCACCCATTGATGAGATTTGTGTTTTTCTTGCAGATTTGTTTGACTTCCTTGTAGATCCTGGATATGAGTCCTTTGTTGAATGCGTAGTTTGCAAATATTTTTCTCCCAATCTGTGGGTTGTCTGTTTACTCTGATGATTTATATATTTACTAATTTATTGCTGTACAGAAGCTTTTTAGTTTAATTAGGTTCCATTTATTCGTTTTGAGTGTGTGTTGCTTGTCTTTCCCACCAGGTGCTGGGTCAGGGTGAGCTGGGGCTGGGTTCTAGCCACTGCTGCATCCCCATAAGTCAAATGGCACCTGGCACAGGTATTCAACTCACATTTGCTAAAGAAATAGTAACTGCAGACATTAAATACTCTTCATAGAGAAGAGTATTATTTGAGGCTATTTGTGCTTAGAATTATATATGTTAAGTTCTTCATAAGAAAAAATGATGTTTTTAGCTATCATATTATAGAAGCAGCAGATAGGTAAAAAAAATTCATGAGAGGCAGGCATGGCATAGATTATATACAGCCACTACTACAAGGACAACCCTGTCAGCAAAAAGCAGCGAGTTTTCCTCACCCTCACTCAGACAAATGTGGATTAAAGAGACAGTGAGCTTAAAGGGAGATAAACATTACTTAGTGATGGCTTAGAATCAAAATAAGTGAAATGTGATGCTGTCCAACCCTGGCATTTTCCACATTTGAGCTGAAAAACAGGATTAAAGTTGAGAGGATAAATTTTTCAAAAATGAGTTTTGCCAGTAGAGGTAAATAGAGTATTTTGCTTGAAGAATCGCAAATTCCAGAAGAAGGTAACTTACCCATTTTACTTTAAACAAAACTGCTCATTAAAAAATAAAAACGAACGATTTTTAAATTACCCCTATCACTGATTCCCTCTACTGGCATAAACACTTAGGAACTGACTATAAGGCTCAAATACCAATTTAAATCAAGCCAACAAGAATATTAAATGCCAAACGCATACCCCTCTACGCATACCCCTCTCACATACTTGCATCTATTATTTTTGTCTCTGAATTTTAAGTCACGAAAATGTTATCTGCATAATGCTGAAGCACTACAATGTGAATATTATACCTAATTTCAGGATGTATAATTGATAAACTGGCATTCCCCTTAGAAGATTACCTATCCTCCTCCTCCTCTTGGCAAGTTCTCCTCTATTTTATACCCTTAGTTTTTTGTCTCCTAAACCCTTTGGACCGTTTCAACGTTTCTCTTTCTTTTTCCTCAGAACGCAGAAAAAGTAATAATAGCCATATTACCAGATGAATAGGGAAGATGTTTTCTAGGTTTTTAACTGTAAATGAGACAGTCCCACACATTCTTATTTACCATAGCTATAAAGGAAAAGAACTAAATGTTCTTCAGTTTAAACATAAAGAATTCTGGCTGGGCATGGTGACTCATGCCTGTAATCCTAGCACTTTGGGAGGCCAAGCAGGCAGATCGTGAGGTCAGGAGTTCAAGACCAGCCTGGGCAACATAGTGAAACCCGATCTCTACTAAAAATAAAAAAATTAGCCAGGCAAGGTGGTGCGTGCCGGTAGTCCCAGCTACTCATGAGGCTAAGGCAGGAGAATCATTTGAACCTGGGAGGTAGAGGTTGCAGGGAGCTAAGATCGCGCCGCTGTACTCCAGCTTGGGCAACAGAATGAGACTTTGTCTCAAAACAAAAACAAAAACAAAACAAAGAATTCTGCCAGCTACCATGAACAAATGATCAGAGCAGATCTTTCAAATTTATATACATTTTTCATTTTTAGCATATTTGCTTTTATAAGAAGTATTAATATGCAAATTTTCTACTGGATGAGTTTGCAAAAGGCAGTCCTGAGGTTCAATGCGTTCTCTAACAATGAGATCCTATGGGAAAAAAATAGTAGCCAGAGGATCTTATCTGAAAATCAGAGTTGTGCTCTTTAGGCCCCATAGAAGTGAAAACAGTAGGAAGACATTTTCTTTTATATAGGGAGTTTGAAAGCTATGTAAATTAAAGCCATAGTAAATTGTATGAATAGAGTTAGAGAACTAAAGATAGAGAAAAATGAAATAGATGGGTAAATAATGCAATGTTATTTTTTAAAAACAAGCTTGGCATTACTAGACACATAAAATAGTGACAACAGACATGAAAAGTGCTCCCTACCTAAAGAAAATGTCAGTTTCTTTTATGAGTTGTAAATTTAAGTAAAAGCAAATATTGGCATTGACAATATCGTTTCAATAACATCCTCTAACAAAAAGATGCATTGAGTAATAAAAACGAAGTCCTACTAAAGAAGAATCTTGATTTGAAGGAAGAATCTGCTTTAGGAAATTTGCGACTGATTGCATTTATTTTTCCAACAAGATAGCTTTCAGAAAATAGGGAAACTTGTTATATTTATCAGAGATTCATTTATGCCTTCAAAAATATCTCTTTTGCCTTTAATATGTTAAAGAAGAGATCATTTCACAAACACTTACTACTGATATTTAATTTACGTTTGTTTGGAGTTTTCTCTAAATTGTAGCAACAAACATTTTTCAGGTATTTAGTAGTGGCATCAACTCCATGAAACCAGTGCTCTCAAACCAGAACCATGTATAGGAGGGAAAACTTTTCCCCACCCTCTCAGGTTCTATGGCTGCTCCTAAGAATGAAACTAATATAAGGCAAATTAACAGGAGAAAAGCATACAAATTTAATTTTCTTCTGTATACACAAGAGTCTTCAGAAGGAAAAGGAAGACCCAAATAAGCTATTAGACCCCAAAATGTATACAGGCAGACCTCAGAGATATTGCAGGTTTGGTTCCAGAGCATGGAAATAAAGCAAATATTGCAATAAAGCCAGTCACATACATATCTGGTTTCTCGGTGTATATAAAAGTCTTGTTTGAACTCTGTAGTCTGTTAAGTGTGCAATAGCATTGTTTAAAAAATTGTTCATACCTAATTAAAAATACTGTATTGCTAAAAAATGTTAACAATGATCCAAGCCTTCAGAGGGTTGTAATCTTTTTACTGGTGGAGGGTCGTGCCTCGATGTTGATGGCTGCTGACTGATCAGGGCAGTTGTTGCTGAAGGTTGAGGTGGCAGTGGCAATTTCTTTTTTTTTTTTTTTTATTATTATACTTTAAGTTCTAGGGTACATGTGCATAACGTGCAGGTTTGTTACATATGTATACTTGTGCCATGTTGCTGTGCTGCACCCATCAACTCGTCAGCACCCACCAACTTGTCATTTACATCAGGTATAACTCCCAATGCAATCCCTCCCCCGTCCCCCCTCCCCGTGATAGGCCCCTGTGTGTGATGTTCCCCTTCCCGAGTCCAAGTGATCTCATTGTTCAGTTCCCACCTATGAGTGAGAACATGCGGTGTTTGGTTTTCTGCTCTTGTGATAGTTTGCTAAGAATGATGGTTTCCAGCTGCATCCATGTCCCTGCAAAGGACACAAACTCATCCTTTTTGATGGCTGCATAGTATTCCATGGTATATACGTGCCACATTTTCTTAATCCAATCTGTCACTGATGGACATTTGGGTTGATTCCAAGTCTTTGCTATTGTGAATAGTGCTGCAATAAACATACGTGTGCATGTGTCTTTAGAGCAGCATGATTTATAATCCTTTGGGTATATACCCAGTAATGGGATGGCTGGGTCATATGGTACATCTAGTTCTAGATGCTTGAGGAATCGCCATACTGTTTTCCATAATGGTTGAACTAGTTTACAATCCCACCAACAGTGTAAAAGTGTTCCTATTTCTCCACATCCTCTCCAGCACCTGTTGTTTCCTGACTTTTTAATGATCGCCATTCTAACTGGTGTGAGATGGTATCTCATTGTGGTTTTGATTTGCATTTCTCTGATGGCCAGTGATGATGAGCATTTTTTCATGTGTCTGTTGGCTGTATGAATGTCTTCTTTTGAGAAATGTCTGTTCATATCCTTGGCCCACTTTTTGATGGGGCTGTTTGTTTTTTACTTGTAAATTTGTTTAAGTTCTTTGTAGGTTCTGGATATTAGCCCTTTGTCAGATGAGTAGATTGCAAAAATGTTCTCCCATTCTGTAGGTTGCCTGTTCACTCTGATGGTAGTTTCTTTTGCTGTGCAGAAGCTCTTCAATTTAATGAGATCCCATTTGTCAATTTTGGCTTTTGTTGTCGTTGCTTTTGGTGTTTTAGACATGAAGTCTTTGCCCATGCCTATGTCCTGAATGGTACTACCTAGGTTTTCCTCTAGGGTTTTTATGGAACGTACCTCAAAATAGTAAGAGCTATTTA